>NC_067166.1:1132500-1492212 GCF_903995435.1 Acomys russatus
GATGAGCTCAGTCCTGATGGGACATGATATGCTGGGGTAGGTTGGTGGGAGGGATCCCCTTTTCTTAAGATGAGGGGAGAGGGGACAGGAAGAGGATAGTGAGAGGAAAGGACCAAGAGGAAAGGAGGGAAGGGGTTAAGATTGTGGTATAAAATGAGTGTATAACTTAAAAATAAATATAAAAAATAATTTAAAAAGAAAGTATGTCAGATACACGTAAAAGGAGATGGTTATGGCAGTTCACATAGTTATTAAAAAATTAAGAAGAAAAATTAAGGAGGAGGATAAAACGTAAAACTAAAGGCTCTATAGGGCTAAATTATATTAGAGGGATGAAGATTCATAAAATTCTGCTATGTTAAGATTCAAGATGCACTTACCAGTGAGTGCTCAATAAAATTCTGCTATGTTAAGATTTGAGATGCACTTATCAGTGTGTGCTCATTAAGTCAACTCCATTAGTAAGAAAGTTTGAAGAGTAGATTTTGACATAGAGAGTTCTAAGAAACTGTCGAAAGTATTTTAACTATGAAGTGGGGGAAATTTATTGTCTGGTTTTAAAATTTATTATAAGAAAACTGTAACAAATACAGTTCAACAACATAATGCACATTATTGTAATTATAATCCCCATGTTGTGTAGAAACTCTCTAGATAATAGTCATCTGTGTGCGCAAAAGTCTGTATCCACCGAATAGCAGCTTCCAGTGCCTCTTTCTGGCCCAAGACAGCCATTGTTCTAACTCCAGATCCACTGCGCTCGCCTAGTTTGGTATTTGATAAAAGTGAAGCCATGCAGTGTTTGCCCCTCAGTACCTGACGTATTTTTTGTCACAAGGTCACTAAGCTCTATCCTACAGTAGCATATGATAGGATGACCCAGGGGGCCTGCACAAACTGCTGCACCAACCAAGGACAATGCACGCAGTAAACCTAGACCCTCTGCTCAGATCTAGCCAATGGACAGCTCATTTTCCATGGTTGTGGGGAGAGTGGAGACTGCCTCGGACATGAGCTCTGGTGCCCCATATTTGACCACTTCCCCTCGGTGGGGAGGCCTGCTGGCACGCAGAGAAAGAGGAAGCAGGCTGCCAAGATGAGACCTGATAGGCTGTGACCATATGGTGGGGGAGGAGGTCCCCTTCTGTCACAGACCTAGGGGAGGGGAATAGGGTGAAAGGGGGAGGGAGGGAACAGGGAATGGGAAGAGACAAGTGAGGGGATAACAGTCGGAATGTAATCTGAATAAATTATTAAAAAATAAAACCAGATGATACGTAAGTAATATTAAAAGCAGAAAAAAAAATCTGGAAAATTTCAGATGACCTGTCTTTATGTGTGCTAACTCCCCCCCCCCCCCCCCGCTTGCTCAAATCTATAAAGCTCCTGTAGTAAATATTTTTCCAGTTCAGCTACTATGTTTGTAAACATCCTGATTTTTCTTTGGTGGCTCTTCTTCTACCTTATGTTATGTCTCTATGCTGATATTTTTTTTATTTGTGTATAATTTTCCTGAGCATACTCACTGGTCATCACTATTATGGATGCTTTAGATTTACATAAAACAAGAACCTTCATCTCTTTGAGTTTAGTTTGAGCACACATGTCTGGTTCAGTTATTTGGGCCTTTTCTCCCCCCTGTTTATTTTCATTGTAACCTTTTGCAGATACCCCTGTGTTTCAGAACCAACCATCTCTCTCAGTCTTATTAAATAGACTTTATACATAGAACGAGTTTCATAAAGAGAATGAATTACTAACCAGCTTGGCTATAAGTGCTATAGATACCTCAGAGCTCTCCTGTGGGTGTGTCATGGCTACACTTGTGTGTGTAGATTCCTATTTAAAAGGATTTTTTAGGGGGGACATTTTTCTTTTTGTCCAATTTAATATATCTTATTTTAATTAAAATAGTCTAATTTTCATATCAGGAATTCTACTTCTATACATAGCAGAAGAATAGGAGTGGAGCTCTACCTTCCACATTAAACAACTGTAAAGACAGAGAAAACATAAAACAGCAGTTCTTTTAGATACCAATAACTTGACAATGATTCCTAAGAGAAGGAAAGCAAACAAATTGAGATTTATGTGTATCTGTATAAAGTAAATTTTTTAGAAAGAATGTAGAAAAAACAGGGGCACTTGAAGGTAGCAATAGAAGCTACTACATTTTAATATAGCAAGAAAACTAAGCCAAAATTATAGCCTCAATGATCCATGGATTAATAACACATAGCCTAGCATAAGTGTTTTATCAATCTTAGAAAAAAAAGGGAAATGGGAAAATATCCAATGAAATAACAGTGAAAAATTTCCAAAGTATGGTACAAATTATGAACCCAAGGTTCAAGAATTCCAGTTAAATCCAGACAGAAGAACCATGATGAATAATGTGGTATTACAACACACCCAACCCCGGAGCTGAGCCTTGTATGAGTCTTAGTAGTCTTTTGTTTGACTTGTACTGAATATTAATTTTCCAGCTTCCTGAAATACTTATTTTTGGTATCTCCCTTGTAGATTGATCATTATTCCCCTGTCGATGAGCACTGAGATCTTTTAATTGTCAGGACCGTGTCATTCGATTGAAGTGCTTTAATGCTGTCATTTATACAAATATACTTTTGTTCTGTTTTCCGAATGTGATCTCTCCACTTGTTAGGTTATAATGACTCGTTGTTCTCCTTTTTATTGGTTCTTTGAGATTTTCATGGAGTGACTTTTGATCGCACTTACTTTCTCTCCCTCAATTCCTTTCAGATCCACTCCATCCCTTTCTATTCAACTTTGTTTCTTTTTTTTTTTTTTTTCTCTTCATGACGTCTGTGTGTACCACCTCAACATTCTTGAGTGTGCCGTTTTCCACTGGAGTATGATCAACTTATTAGGAACTATATTCTTAGAGAAAACTGACTCTTCCTTTTCCAGCAGCTAATATTTGCCAATAGCTCTGTAATTATGGATAGATCTTTGTGCCCAACTGCCCCTCAATGATGTGACTTTGTCATCTGCCTGGGGCTTGCACAAGTAATGTGCAGGATGTCACAGCTACTGTAAATTCACGTGTGCAAATCCATGCTGCATTCAGAAGAAACAATTTATTTGTTGGTCATATACCACTATGACTCTTACACTCACTCTTTCCACTCTGTCTTCTAAAATGACCCCTGAGCCTTGGGAGGAAGGGTGATTTATATATGTTCCATTTAGGGCTGAGTGTCTTTTAGCCTCATACTCTTTGCACCTTGACCAGTTGTGGGACTTGTATTGATCATTATCTACTGCAATCAGAAGACTCTTATGAGTATTGGGAATTGTCATAACCTGATAAGTTATTCAGAGTTGGTTTACAATTAGGTCGATTTAGCAGAATGAGAGTAGTAGTTTGTTTCTTAAGGCCCATCTAGCCATATGTTCTAAGTTCAATAATGGTGTCAGATATGGGTTTTATCTCGTAGAATGGGACTTAAATCCAGTTATCCAACTAGAAAGTTCGCGACACTTGTGATACTGCTGCATGTGAGGGTATGTCTTACCCCCTTCTCAGTCACCAGTGCATCTCTCAGAGCTCACAGCTGGGTGTGGTCGGCAATTACTTTTCTCTTCTGGTAGACTGCACAGTCCTTTCCAGCACTATGAAAATTATCCAGCAGGAATGAGTCTTTCAGGTGAGTGCCGGCTTCATTTCTCCTTGTCCTACGACTCAAGTACGAAGTGGTTCAGAAAGAGGATGGCCCAAAACTTCATTTCTGTCCAGATTGAGCTTTTGTAATTTTTAAACTAAAACTAATTAATATCAGGATGGTAATACTAAGAGAAGCCCTGTCTTAGTTAGTTTGGACGGCTATAAGAAAATACCTTAGACTATGTGGACAAAAAATTATTGCTTATGATTTCAGAGGTTAGAAAGCCCAAGAGATTCTGTGTCTGGGACAATCTCTCTGCTTACAAATGGCATCTATTGTTTGCAACTTTACAGACATGAAGAGACAAAGTTTTCTCCAACCTCTTCAGCACCAACACATTGGGGATTAGATGTCAACATATGAATTCTGTGGACACAGAAATGATTCTGTTGAACTGGAAGCTAAGTCTTCTCTCTGGCTCCTTTTGACTCCTGAGATCTCTGAATCAACACTGAAACCAGTTGCAGTATGGGTTGCATTGAATACAGGGTAGTAAAAAATTATTTAAAAATATATATTTATTTATTTTACATATATGAGTGCTCTATCTGTATGCCAGAAAAGGGCATCAGATCCCAGAATAGATGATTGTGAGCCACCATGTGGTTGATGGGAATCGAGCTCAGGACCTCTGGAAAAGCAGACAGTGCTCTTAACTACTGAGCCATCTGTCCAGATTAAAAATATTAATAGAAATAGAAATAGTACAAAATCATAAAAGGAGTATCTGCTATGATAAGAATAAAGTGATTTCTCTTGCACAAGAAAGTGGCCTGTCAGCAGGCTGTGGCCTATTAACTCTAGGAAACGGTTTCACACCAGCGTCCTAGTGTTGCCTCTGTCGATGTCAGGAATCACTAGTGGCTAGAGTTGGGTCAGTCTCTGTGAATGGAATTCCATGCTGCTTTGGTTCACCATGGTGTCTTCTTATATTAACCCATTCAGTAATGACAATGGCGCCTGGAGAATGAGGTTGACTGTCACAGAATGGGACCACAGTCAAATTTTTCTGTTTTTCTTTTGTAAATCTTATTTAGTTACTTGTGGATTGGATGATGCCCATTTATTAAGAGTAGAGAATCTGCTGCATATTCCGATCAATGATCATCTTACAGTTGCCCCAACAGCTAATGTTTTATCTTCTTTTGGTTGTTATCCAAACGAACATATAAAATTAACACTTAAGATGACATGAAAATTTAATTGCCCACTACCTAATCTAAATGAAAATACTAATCTCAGGTCTCTATTTGGGGAGCACTGTTTGGTAAGACATGGTCATAAATTTTAGGCCACTTGTTATTTATTTAGTCTTATGAATATCACCTGAAATGCTTTTTAAAAATGTTTAGCTGTCAAAGTAAAAAATCCACAAACTTCTGTAATTATTTAGCATCTAAATATATGATGAAATTAATCATTTTACTTCAGCCTTTTCAGGAAAAGATTAAAATCAGTATCCAAATATAACTGAACTGACAGGCTTCTTAAGGCATATGACACAGGATCTTCACATTTTTCATTTGTGTCTACCTTTTCCAGAAGGTCAGGGTCTAATCTTAGTTATCTGAGGGAAAGTTACTTCATGACATTTATTAAAGGCCATGTTTTGTTTTGCACAGGGTTGGGTTACCTAATCCTCAAAAAAGTTCCCACCACCACCACCACTACCAATGAGAAAACATTATTGACTAGCTAATTTGATCAGTTCTAGGGAAACTGGAAAGAGAAAATAATGAGTTGAATCTGTCACACCCACAGCAGCCTATTTAATGAAGACACAGGTCATGGCTGATGGTTGCTCCAGTTATGTCACGAGACGTGTGACAGGGGCCATTGTTTTATTGAGGTAACTTAGAGGATCTAGAAATTCTAACTACAGCTACTGAAAGGACAGTTTGCACTTTCCCCTATATTTCTACAGGTGATTCCCAGAATGTCACGGTGGCCATCCTGGACAAGTTTTGTAGCAACTATTGGGATTGTTTGAAGGCATTTGTCCTTCCCCCCTTTCCTCCCCCTCCTCTTCCTCCTCCTCCTTTTCCTCCTCTTCCTTCTCTTTCTCTACTCCTTATCATTACCTTCTCCTCTTCTCCCTTCATCTTATACTTTCTCCTGGCTGAAACACAGATTCTTTGGTCAAGAGGGTGTTATTGTGGTTGGGAAAATCTTAACTATTAGCATTTTTCACACTGGCAATGTCCATAAAATAAATTGGCTTGATTGTTCCATTTCACATTTCTGACAGCCACTGGTTATTTATATAGATCCTAAAATTCTTTCTTCTGACCCACAAGGAAACTGTTTTCTGGGATACTCTCTTACAACAGCCTGGAAGTGAGTCCAGATGCCTCACATTGCTCTGATTATGTGCCTCAGTGCATTTATGAATCTGGATTTATTAAGAATACCAAGACACTGAAAAATTTAGTTGTAATATTTAAATATCTTGTAAAAATGTTAAAACCTCTAAGGAGAACACTTAAATATATCATAAAAAGTGTAAGAGTGTGAGAAAGTCTAATCAAAACACACAGATACATAAAATTTAGAAGATAAAAATGAAATACAACAAAGTTTTCTTTGCGTTTACTCTATACCAACAATTCAATGCTACATTTTCCTTTCAACACTTGTTTTCTGACTTTTATAATTTAGCTTAAAATTATTTTTGAAAAGGTAAGATAAAAGAGTAGAAGTAGGCTGCATGTGAAATGCTAAGACTTCTTGGAGTGAAAACAACAAAAGAAGACAGAAAGAGGTACATCTTAAGAAATGTACACAGATGGCAATGGCATATGAGAAGTGGAGAGAAATGGACATGCCACACGCTGGAAAGAAGCTAACTGAGCACAGCAAAGCTTCAACTGCAGAGCTTCCAGGCAGGAAAAGGGAGTGTGGAAATCAAGTCCAAGGGCTACTATAGTTCAAACTTGTTTTCTATATCTCTAAGAGTTGGAATGATTTAGAACTAAGATAAGGCATTTGAGGAGGGCAATGGTAGCCCGTACCTTTAGTCATAACAGAGACAGGGGATATCTATAAATTAGTTGTTTTCTAAATTCTAGAATTACAACAAACAGGTGATGGTGGTTCACACTTTTAATCCCAGCACTTGGGAGGCAGAGGCAGGCACATAAGAATTACAGTGTTTTAAATTTAAAAGCTACTTGCAAGAGGCAGGCTTTTGTTCTCTGTTTTGCTTTGTATTTTTTTGAGACAGGATTACTCTGTGTAGCCTTGGCTGTCCTGGGCTTCCTTTGTAGACCAGGCTGTCCTCAAATTCACAGAGATCTGCCTGCTTCTGCCTCCCTGAGTGCTGGTATTACAGCCCTGAGCCACTGCATTGGGTTTCTAAAGCTTTTCTTAAGGTATAAATATTTTCTCAAAATCTATAAATTATTATGTATACATAAGTTTTCTGTCATGATGCTAGTAGGTCATGCAGAGTGTTGACCACTTCTTCACCTACCTTCCTGTGTGTGTGTCCAGATTTGAGTCTGAAGCAATTAACTAGGAACAAAGTTTGTGTAATTCAGATATATGCAATAGATTGTGGTCCTCAAACCTTTTAGAGATCTGCTAAATGTGACATTTAAAATGTTTAAGCTTTCTACCAATCCTAACAGTAAACTTTTAGGTCTCTAAGATGATGGGGCCCCTGCAACAAAAAAAATCTACCTGGATTGTGGTAATGCTACCACTGGGAAAAACTGCCCCATGCTTCTTCTGTGGCCAGGCTCTGCTTAAGCAGTGGACACTTTTGGATTGAGTGCTACATTCTACCTAGACAGGATTACCACTAAGATGAGAAACACCACCCAAAGATTAGCTTCAGACTACAAATGTATCAGGACATTTAAATTGCTGAGTTCATAGTAGATTGACACGAATGTTTTACCAAACTTTCAACTAAAAAAATACTAATCCTAAAACGGCCAAATACAACCAACCACATTGTGGAAAACTTGGTAGAAATAGCTTCATTACTGTAAGTAGCTTTACCATGTTAGAGTTGAAATATTTCCTTTTTATTAAAAAAAGGGGTTATAGAAATTATATAGGAATAATTGGCAAACAGGTAGATTATTGAATCTACTCTTAAACTATAGAGACACTACTAGCCAAAAATCTTACATTAGACTAGGCCTTTGTACACTGATACAAATTTGGTTACATTGCTATAGATCTTTGTATATTGATACAAATTAAGATTATTTTTGGTATAGTACTTACATAATTCTTAAAAATGCAATGTGAAGTCCTAGTCTTTTTGAAAGCTACTGTTACAAATTGATTAGGATAATTAAGAAGTGCAAGTTAATAGTCAGTCAATCAAATTTGTGGTCTAGTTAGGGACTAGTTTGGTTAATTATAGAAAAATACTCCCTAGATTGACAGATAGTTAATAGCTAGAAACAAGCAATTCAGATATACTAGAGATAGGTAGGTGGTCTTCAAAAACCTCACAAATCTATAGAATATGACACTTAAAGATGCTTTTATTAATTTAAGGGTTTCTTTGACAATGAGACATATCAGCTCCTGGCAATATCCCCAGATGATAGGTACTGAAGAAACTCCTTAAGGAGTTTGCCTCAAATCTGGCAAAGTTAGCCATGGTGCAAAAACAAACAAACAAACAAACAAACAAAACAAAACAAAAAACCCGCAACAACCTGTCCTTGCCTCACCTGCTGACAGTATGCTGTCCAAGTTGTGGACAAGCAGAACACAAAGAAAGTTGACTGCCAAATCCTGCCAGGGAAAGGTAGATAAGTCCTTCATAATTCCTGCTTCATAGGAAAAACATCTGTCAGACATTCTGGACCAGTAGGTTGAAGAGATGGGTGCTCCGTTGTGGCAGAAGAATCTTGGGTGACTGTCCAGGCAGCCAGCAGACTCCATCATTTCTACACACTTGCCCTGCACTTCCTGTTTACTCAGGTAATAATTTCATTCTCAGCTCTCTGATATGGTTGAGGACCAGATAGTTATAGTCGCACAATTAAGCTCAAGTTGCTTAGGATTTAAGAAAATGTTTTAAGGTCTGAAAAGATGTTTCTAGGCTGATAAATGCGAGTTATGAAAGAAAGTGACTTAGGTACAGAACTTTGGACTCACCCAGATAGCATAGATTGTTCTTCCCCTAAGGTTGCCAAATACTAATGGACTTGGCGTTGTGAATATAGTTTATAGATGTTAGAGAAAGTCTTTTATTTGGACAAAAGGGGGAAATGTTGCAGGATACTTGATCATACTGTGGATCTGGAGATTGTGTACTGGGGAAAAAACCTGTTTCTAGTTGTGGTGTGGCTCAGCCCTAGCACACACCTTTAATCTGAGAGCCTTTTGTAAACAAGGTTAAATAAAGCCAATCATAGGTCAGGAGGCAGAGCAAGCAACCAGCTGGCAGGGAGTGAGCATAGGGAAAAAATCATAAAGAGTGAGAGGAAGTCTGGAGGGCAGCTAGAGAGATGCGCAGGAAACATAAAGGTTTGAAGAGTTTTTAAGGCGGAATAAGGAGAAGGGGCTTCTTCCTCCTGGGACATGAGGTGAGTGGAAAGGTCAGCTGGGTGCTTTCTCTGCATCTCTGAGCTAGCAGATTTTCACCCCTGCATCTGGAATCTGAATTTTTATTGGTAAAATAAAACCTTTGGGGTTTTTGTTTAAAAGCACCAATGGTCCTTCTGAACTGAATATGTCTGTCTCATCCCTCTTGTTCCCAGCACAAGCCTGTAGCCCTCAGAGATTTCTCCAGCAGGCTCATCATAGATGAAAAAGAATCCCGCTAACTGCTCTATATGACTGGGGAGCAGTGTCCCAGCACCAGCTTGAGAACTGGTTGTTTCTTACTGAGCTACTCACAAGGCCCTGAGGGAACAAGTCCGAGTGTGGGACCCTGAATTTACCCACAGCTCCAGGGTGTGACATAACTATTGGAAGCAGCTGTGTGGAGTGGGAGGGTTGGCCACTGTCAAGATGGAACGTGCGAGGGCCGAGAGGGTTTGTTCAGTCAGTGAAATACAGAGACGCATCTTCTCAGTGAAGGTTAAGAGTCTGATAGCCCCGAGCTCAGTGTCCTCTGGTGGAGCCACCTGTCTATCAATTACTGCTGGGGAGCCCAGAAACTTTGAACATCTGCAGCTGTACCCTTCCAGCTTGATAATTAATGTTAGGAGATCTTGAAAGCACAAAGACATGTCCTCTCCCTGTCTGGATCTCAGACATATGGTTACAACCCACATTCCAGCAAAACAGCCTCCAACCAGAATGTTTGACTTAGGAGGTATGATCTTCAGTGATTTAAACAATTGGCTCAGCTCATAGGTTACAAAGTAAAGTATCAGACCAGCTTGATACTCAGAGAAGGAAGAACAAGCATGGTGGGCATTAGACACTTGTACAAAATAGACTCCATTATGGGAAAGCACACATTTTTAGGCCAGATAAGAGTCCTCAGTTCAACTGATGCCCCACCCCATGCACACCGGCAGTTTCCAGCTTTCGAGGACCCAGAAAGAAACTTCCAAAAGTTAATCTTTTGTTTTCTTTTTCACTGTGCCTCTTCTATTTTTCTCTTTTTAAATATATTTAGCAGTATTTTTACTCTATTGTATCAAAAATTTGCATTAAAGAAATTTTACTTCATATGTTCCTCTAGTTTTATTAATGTGTTTTCAAAAATATTAGGCAAATATCTGTTTTCCCTTTTGCATCTTTTCCTTTTTTGTCCCTGTGTTCCACCATCTTTTCTTCCTTCTACACATTTGTTTCTGTATTTTGTGGTTTATGTTATAGCAGGTTTTCCCCCCTTTCTAAGTGGTCCAGAGGATAATTATACAGAACAGGAGGCTAGTCAGTGAGAAGAGAAATCCAAAGCTAAAGATGTTCAGCTTACCAAATGGAAACACAAGAATTACAAAACAGAAAAAGGCAACATGACTCCTCCAAAGGACTGAAACTACTGAATTAGAAGATTCTGAAAAAGGTAACATGTCAGATGAGGATTTTAAAGTCTACTAGCTAAAAATGGTTAGCAGTCTCGAGGAGGCTACGAACAAGCATGCGAAATCAATTCAAAACTGGAAAGGGAAGATCAGATGAAAAAGCCAGCAAAATGAATAATAATTCTAATTAATTATTAATCTTTCAGCTTACAGTGACCAGCCTGGTCATTGATGCCTGATGGTACAATATTGACACTAATGTCTTGGGGGTAAGCAACATCTGTCTGAATGATTTAAGCTTTGTTCAGCGTGAGGGGACTTGTGTGTGGTACTGCTATCTAGCCAAGAACTTGTGGCTGAAAAGGACATCTACTCTACAGGATAAATATGAGAATGTATACAGAAACATAAAAATAAAACCAAAAAACCACTCCTTGTCCCTGAGTTATGATGGTATAGCCCATTATGCTAGTCTGCACGTTGCTGCTAAGAGCTTGGAATATGGCTAGTCTGAAGTAAGGAGGACTGCCTGTATAAAATGTTCAGAAACACCATAGACTTAGTTTGAAAAAATATAAAAGACTAGAAAGTGCTCTACCACTATTTCATGAATTGATTGAAGTGTGAAGCAATAATTCACATGTGTTGGTTTAAGCATATTCATCTTATTTACTAACACGCATTTTTCTATCAATTTTTAATTAGAGACATTAGAAAATTTAAAATTATACATGAGAAAAATTAAAAAAATTATATATGTAGCTTGAATCAAACTTCACCTGGTTTGGACAGTGTTGGCTTATAATGAATGCACATTATAGCATAACACATAAATGCATTATAATATATATTAAAGAAAAAGAGGCCATGAATTTGAGAGAGATTGAAGAGAGGGAGATGGGAGGGCCTTGAAGGAGGAAGAGGAAATGAGTGTGGGGGGAATATAATTATGTTTTAATTAGAAAATAATTAAAATCTTAAAAATTTTATAGGCGGGGAAGATGGCTCAGTGTGTGTGTGTGTGTGTGTGTGTGTGGTGGGGGGATAGTGGTGAAACTTGCTGTGTAGTCACAAAGGCCTGGGTTTAAATCCTCCCAGAATCTACATAAAAAGCTTAAGGTGACAGTATGTGTCTGTAACCTCACCAATGAAGGCATAAGCAAGTGGATACTGAGGTAGTGCTGGGCAGCCAGGCTGCTCAGAACAAGAGAATATGCATAGTTCAGTGAAGACACTTGTCTCAAGGCAAAAAAATTTCAAGGATGGAGGAAGATACCAAGTGCACTGCTCTGACCTGCACACACATTTGCCACTTACTCACCAACACACTGATATGCATACAGCACCACACACACGCACACACACACACACACACACACACACACGCACACACACACACACACGCATACACACACACACGCACACACACACACGCACACACACACACACACGCATACACACCAACCCCACACATTTGTGATTCAACTGTGTTTTGTTTGTTAAAGACTTATTTGTTAATTATTTATGCAGTATCCTGCCAGCGTATGTGTGTGCAGGCCAGAAGAGGGCACAAGATCCCATTGTAGATGGTTGTGAGCCACCACATGGTTGCTGGGAATTGAACTCAGGACCTTTGGAAGAACAGACAGTGTTCTTGACCTCTGAGCCATCTCTCCAGCCCCTCAACTGTATTTTAATAAGCTTTTTCAAAAATAAGATTACCAAGAACATTTTCTAATGCAGCTAAATGTTCTTAGATATCATTTATTTTAAAGCACTTAATAGAATTCTTTATATCCCACTGGAAGTAGGGCATTAAGTCAACCAATTCCTTACTAGGGACATTAATGTATATGATGGATACAATTGTATGTAACTCTTTATCTGTATTGTTAGGAAAACATTCATAGAAGTGAAGTTACTGTGAATGTTTTGAATATTTTAAAGTCTGTTATTAGTTAGGGTCAAATTTCCCCTGGAATGAGGGTTAAAGGTGATTTTCCTCAGTCTTTCAGTGTCTCTATCTTGTTCAGTTTTTCTAAGGGATTTAGATTGGTTTTAGAGAAGCAACTACTTCAGTTTCATCTGAAATAGTTAAATTTTTATTTATTTGTTTTTAAAAATGGCTTATATATTTGGAAAAAACCTTATAGTCTGCAAGAGGTGTGAGTTATCTGATATATCATGTAGTGGCTTGAAATTATTTTGGGTGCAAGTCCTATAGGTGGCATACTCTGTGGAACAGTTAAGCCAAGTCCAATCCCCTACAAAAGATTTCATATTTCTGAAAATGTATTTAAAGTGATTGGCCTTTCAAGTTGGTAGTTTGGACTATTCTTTGTTGTTGTTATTGTTTTGTTTTGAGACAGGGTTTCTCCACGTAGCCTTGGTTGCCCTCCACGTAGAACAGGCTGGCCTCAAACACAGAGATCTGCCTGCCTCTGCCGTGATTAATGACATGCACCATCACACCCCAGCTGGTTGTTTCGATTTTAAGTAACTACTTCCTTCACTTTTTCTGTCATATTTTATTCAGTAACATTCCCTCCTACCCCCCACCACTCTGAACTCTCTAGCAAAAATGTCTTTAAAACCTCTTCTTTCTATTATGTGCAATATAAACAGTGCCGCAGTGGAGTTCATAGGCCGCCCGAGTGATATTTACACCAGTGGGTTCACTGAACAGCAGAACACGCTGTTTCTGTCACATCAGATGTTGGCCAATCTGATAAGTGTGCCTAACAGCTCTGCTGTGTCAGTGACTCTGACCTACTCTGGTGGACATTTCTCCTAGCTGCGAGCGGAGGCAGCGTCACAGTCGGGCTTGGCTGTCCTGGCCTGTTCTCTCTACTGCTTTGCCTAAGGTTGGATTTACTCCTCAGGCACCGTGTGCTCCACAGCTGGCAGGTGTTGGCTGTAGTCCAGGCTGAACCCTGTTTAGAGCACGTGGAATGCAGGCGCATATTGTGCAGTATCCTTGCTGCCTTTGATTTCTCTTTGTCTGCCTTCGTGAATGTTCCAACTTATTTTGGGCAACTTGAAGTTGAAAATTACCATCTTTGAGGTAGGGATGCAGGAAGAGGACCAATCACTGCAAAACAAAAACAGCGACAACGGAGCAATTTCCAACAGTAGCATCATAGTGTGTTTGTGCACATATAATTTTAACTGTTTTGTAACAAATTCAACCGCTTATGGGGGTTCCTAATGATTTTGTTGTGACTGCATGAGATGAGCAGAGGATGGAAAGATACCGGTGAAGGATACCTTTGGCCAAAATATTTGGCACGCACACCAAGGTTGCCAGGCTGTCTTCTTGCATTTCTTCACTGTTCTCTAAACGCTTTTCTTTGGGGACATTAATTATGTACAGCTAGCTATGAGCTGTTCGTTATGTGCTTCCATCTCAAACACAAACTGGTTACCAAAGTTGGAGAGGAAAAAAAATTTGTCTTGTGCTCTTTGAGATCAGCCTAGGAAAAATATATTTTAATTTAAAAGTGGTGCAGTAAGGCACAGAGAATGGTAAAGTCTAATCTGAAGGAAGGGAGCCTTCTGTGTACCCGTAGGAGAGTGTGCTTCTGCTCTGCTGCTGCTGCACAGCTCTTCAAAACGTCAGTGCTACCCACTTTCTCCTTCTGCTCATACTTGCTGATTAATTATTTTTCTTTTCAGTCAGCTAAGTACTTTTCTTTTCCTGGAATGACAAACACTGCATATTATGGCTTGCAGGAGCCAGAAATACTAGATAAAACCAATGAATGTATCAACTATTACATTTAATGGCATTAAGGATTTTCTGTAGTGTATATCTGGTAGGAACTGAGTGAAAACAGTAGAAAATTCTTTTTTTAAAAGTGGGTTTTGTTTTTGTTTTTGTTTTGTTTGTTTGTTTGTTTTGGTCAGACATCAGGTCTTCAAGATGGCGTCACTCGTGCGATGGAAGGAAAAGAAGTGCATGGAGGTTAAACTCGGAGAGCTGCCAAGTTGGATATTGATGGGGGATTTCACCCCCTGTGGCACTGCGAGAGCCTTTCAGAAAGGTTATGAGTGGTATTACAGCAAGCACATCAACTTTCATAAAGCAATGTCTTGGGGATTAACACGGTGCTGGCAGCCTCCGTGGTTTTCAGCTACTGTGTTTCTTACAAGGAGCTCAAACATGTGCGGCGGTGCAAGTACCACTGAAGAGGGGTCGCCATGGAGGGCGCTGTGCGGCAGAGCACAAGTGCCTGCTCCACTCCCGTCCATGAGGAATTCATCTGTGGCTGAGTCTTTATGTCCCCACTGAGAACTAGTGTCCAAGAAAAGGTGACTGACTTGTTCAAAAAGAAAGATTTACTTATCGTTACCTATATGGGTGGTTTTTACCTGAACTCCCCCTATGTCCCGCCATGTGTATGCCTGAGAGAACACCCTAGAACTATGGGATCACAGATGGCTATCAACTACCAGGTGGGTGTTGGGTCCTAGTAGCACCCAGACCATCTGGAAGAGCAGCTGGTGCTCTTAACTACTGAGCCTCAGTTCCAACAATAGCCAGAAATGTTATATTAGCCGTTTTGAATTTGAAATATGAACAAAGAAAATGTGGACATTTGGATCACTCCACATGATAAGTATGTTTAGTAGCTGAACACTTGCATTAGTGATCACACAAAGATCAGTGAAGCGTTAAAAGTTACACGAAGAAGGAATAGAGAGATGCAGATCCTCTTGCTGTCATTATGAAACTAATAATATGGTGATGGATACTATTTGCAACCATTTAATTGTTTATTCAGTGATACCTCTTGAGACCTTGGTCTGAAGTTCTAGCAGAGGAGGGTAGTTATCTGTGTATCTTTGAAAACAAGCAAGCAAACAAGCAAGACCAGTTCTTCTCTGTCAGGCCTCTACACAAATGGAGTGATGAGGTCACTGAGTCAACCCTGCTAATCAATGGGGTGGAAGGTGTTTCAGCCAGATCGTCTTCACGTGCTCAACAACAACTCTTTCACGTTTTCAGATGAGATCTATTACCTTAGCAATTCCTGTTAAAGTAGGACTTTGAACTAGGATGTGAGCATTTATGAGTATTTGTGAAGAGACACTGTGGCCAAGGCAACTGTTACTAGAAAGCTTGCTTTCAGTTTCAGAGGCTTAGTCAGTGAGTACCATGGAGGGGAGCACGTTGAGAGGCATGCATGGCACTGCAGCAGTTGCTAAGCAGTAGCTGATCCACAAGCAAGAAATGTGGGGTGGGGTGGTGGGAGAGAGTGAGAGAGAGAGGAGAGAGAGAGAGAGTGAGAGAGAGAGAGAGAGAGAGAGAGAGAGAGAGAGAGAGAGAGAGAGAGAGAAAGAAGAAGAAGAAGAAGGAGGAGGAGGAGGAGGAAGGAGGAGGAGGAGGAGAAGGAAGAGGAGGAGGAGGAGAACGAGGAGGGAGGGAGAGGGAGATAGAGAGGGAGAGGGAGGAGGATATGAGTTGGCCAAGCCATAAGAAAGATGTTGAGAATGGAAGCATGGAATCCCTAGGTTTTTTTTTTTTTTTTTTTTTTACTTCAACAAAATCTATCAAGGCCTCAGTTCCAGAATTTCCCCTACTCCAATATCCACATTTTGCTAATAAGGAAACAGAGGAACAAAACCAATAAGAGGCTTGGTGAGGCTGCCGTTAGATGTGGCTGACTGAAAATTGAACTTAGCTCCCAGCCCTCTGGCCTACAGCGCCTTGCCTTCCACAGAACAGTTTCGAAGATGGGTGGGTGGGCCGGTGAACGTCTTTATGGCTGATCTGTCTTTTGTTGCAAATCTTTCTCTTCGATTCTCCATGGTTTAAGTTTATAGTCATGATTTATTGCTTAAAACGTGCTTTACTGTTTGTTGAGGGAAGGCATGAGTGTTGATGTGGCTTTTTTTTTTTTTCTGTACTGTGAAAGTGCTTTTCGGAGAAGGTAGGAAGATTTTGTAACTTAGAATGGTAGCATGTAAATGACAATGTACTGTGGTTTGCACCCTCACCCCTCAACTCCATCCGTGGCCTTCCATGGTTCCTGCTGACCTTCACCCCTCAACTCCATCCGTGGCCTTCCATGGTTCCTGCTGACCCTCACCCCTCAACTCCATCTGTGGCCTTCCATGGTTCCTGCTAACCCTCACCCCTCAACTCCATCCGTGGCCTTCCATGGTTCCTGCTGTCCTGTAGGTTTTTTTCCTTCTTCTCCTTTAAGAATTCCTTTTCAGCAGCTCTCATACTTGCCTGTGTTTTCTTGACAAAGACAACTAGGAAAGCAGCGTTTGAAAGCTTTAGCGTGGCCTCCAATCTCCTGCCTTATCTTTGATATTTTGCACACTGAGTTAAAATATTGCTACATTTGTGGCCTGGGATCGTCCCTGCTAATTCCATATGAAGTCAGATTGCCAAAGAACTCTTCGAACTCCCCTAGTGAATTTGCTTGGTGAGCGGTTCTGGACTTGGCGTTTTAATCTCTCCATCAGGATCAATGTGATCCTGCATTAAAGCCAAGGTCAAATGGGACGAACAGTTGAACTTTCTCCCTGGCTTTGAGTGGCTCGTTGAGACATGTAACCTTTCTAGGCTTGGTTTCTACTTTGGAGAGGAATCTAAGGTCCAAGCAGATGTTTCTCTCCCCCCACCCCATCCCCCGCCACTTTTTTTTGACAACCTCTTTTTCATTTCACTAGGCAGAGTGTCAAAGAAGCAATTGGGGGGGTGCGGTAGATGAAGGAGAAGGGAGAAAGTCACTGTTTTCTTTGCTAACATTGCAAAAATGAGAGCTGTTGTGTTTGTTTTATTCTTATTTTCTGCCAGTTGGGCCACTGAGAACAAGCGGTTGATTCTAAAGACTTCCTTCATATGCCAGCACTGGCTATAGAGTGAAGGCATTTGAAGAAAAGCCAGCACAGCAGCTATCTGATCCTTTTTAGATTGTGGAGGAATAAAACCTTTAAGCAACCAGCCGCTCCATTTTAGGGCTTTTCTATCTGATGCTGTCAATGCAAAGGAGCCCCTTCTTCTACATACACTCAATTTGGTTTTTGTTACTGTAACTAACGAGTAAAACAGTAGCCAAGAGGCTGTTCTTCTATTGCTGCTCAGTATTTCCTTTAATGAAGCGTCATGATCACATTATCTTTAACTATAGGTGACATTTATAGAAAACTTTATGTTTTTTTGTCATCTCACACAGCCCACTAACATGCCCCTTAAAACACTTGTCCTTTAGTGACCTCAAGTGTTTGGCCTTCCCCTTCAGGACCGCATGTGGACAACCTATCAGACTGGCTGTGTTGTGAAGGGAGAATGCTCTGCATTCGTTTGGCTATGCCTGTGTCTGTCTGAAGACAATAGCCTTAAAAAAAAAAAAGCTGATAATTCATGCTTTCTATAAGCCTGTGGAAAGTGGTAAGTTATTCTCTCTCAAATTGCAATGGCACAAGTGTAACAGTGAAAGCAAAGTGTTGAGGACACGGTCATACACACTTCATGGTTGGAAGGGGATCCTTGCTGTGAAACTGCCAAGAGTTGTTGGTTATTATGGCCACAAGAATCACCACCAAATTTGAGGGAAAGGTAAGATTAAGTTCTACTAATTACTCTCATTTTGTCTTTTTTCTAGCATTAGTTCTTCATCTTTCAGCCATTTGGTAAGGAACATTTCCAAATTCTTGATTTCTCAGATGCTGTGACTGGTACAGGAGGTAGAAGATTTTTTTTTGCCTTTGTTTTCACATTAGTATCACACAGTAGGCACTTCAGAAGTCCTGTTAGCCAGGCTCCCAACCCTCCCGCTTCTGATAGGACTGTTCTGAAGGACAAGTTGAAGGACTGACACAAGTTCCTTTTTATTTTTTTATAGTAAATATTTTTAAAACTTTTTACATATACATTTATATTATTACACATATATACAATAAACTATGTCCATCAAGAAGAACCATGATGCAGTCAGAAATTATATAAATGTTACATTCTCAGTGTTTTCGCTATTTTGTATTTGGCAGCCTTGAAGAAAAAATTTTCCTATCTAGACCTAAAAACAGCTTAACCCCTAAACAACTGTATCTAGAATTAAACTTATTTTGCATCTATATACAAAATTCTATACCAGTGAATTAAAAATAACCTTGTGAGTGACAATTGAGGCATTAAGTTGAGTAGATTCACTAATCTATTTTTTGTTCTATCTTCCCTAAATATTTCTATATTCCCTTTTCTTGCTTTTCAACCCCTATCTCCAAACCTAACAATGAAGATAAAGGAAAAGAGAGACTTCCCTGGTCTACCCTTGTTTTCTCTCTAAATAAGACCAATAATAACTTGTAACCAACTCCCATTGATAATAGCCCTCTGTAGCCCAAGAGAACAACCAGAAACCTACCCGACTCCCCTTGGAGGAAATGGGGTGTTTTCTCTTAAGGTTTCTTCTGGCTGATTTGGGACGATTAATTACTCATGTCTTAGGTACACTCAGTCTACTCCTCAGTCCACAGAAAGCTATCAGAAGACGAATACAAGATGCAGAGTGTGGATTATTTAAAGCTTCTTGCTTTTGTGAAAGATGATAAGGTGTGACAAAGTGGGTGAGGGATTAACATCTCATGTTGGAGGTTTAAATTCCATCCGACACTGATTGCCTCCCTGTTTTTTAATCTGCCAAATGTGCGTCTCAGTTCTCTGTTGGGTTACCTCTCCTAACCTTGCTGAAAAGTAACAGTGGTAGAAACAATGAGGAAAGAGATTTCTAAATTGTAAAAGTTTCTCTCTCTCTCCCATGTAATAAGAAGAGAGAGAGAGAGAGAGAGAGAGAGAGAGAGAGAGAGAGAGAGAGAGAGAAAGAAGAAGAGAAAGAAGAAGGAGGAGGAGAGGGAGAGGAGAGAATTGTTTTATTCATCTGCTAGAAAATTTGGAAGTAGAGTGACAAGGCCCTAATCATTTAGACCAGGAACAGTAAGTGAATCCGTAATATTGTGACAAAAGGGTACCTTTTAATTTGCTGCATCTTTTAAAAGGCTGTAGCAACAAGCAGTCAATCTAGGAAAAAAAACCATGAAGCTCAAGAACATTATTTTTTGGATGCACAAAACAAAGAAGCCTAAAAAGAATATCACAAATTTATAAATGACGTCAGAATTGTCATTTGGGAATAAGGAATCGAAATCGCTGCTTTATTTAAAGACAAATTACCTACCTTGGGGCTGGTGTGTTTATAAAGCAACCCCAGAGCATTTCGTTTCTGTTTGCTTTTGTTTAGGTTTGTTTTTTCCGTTGTCTCGCCTTTGAGTCTAAAGACAGTCTGCACATAATAGGAATGGCATGGAGCTATTTTTAAAAAATGTGACCGAAGGAGGAGCTAGTGTTGAAGAGCAGTTAGCGCACAAATAAACAGTATCTACTTTCAGGACTAGAGTTTAGTAATAGTCGGATACGCAGAAGGCTTCCTACCCGACACAGACAGGGCATCGCTGCCCCTTGCTCACCCTGACTCTATCCACGTGTACCTATCGACACGTGCGTGCCCAGTGCCAGCAACGTTCACTTTTCACCTAGCCCGCTCAGGTTTGGATCCATTATACTTTTGGAAAGATATCAAAGTCAGTCTTCCAGCCTGTGGTCTAAAGCGCAGGAGGGTTTAGTCATAGCTCGATCCAACTTCTGGACAAGGGTATTAAGCTTATGATTTCTGAAATGTTTACGTTAGCTCCGGCCATGCTGTTTACTGCGGCTGTTGACACTAACACTGTTCCATCCCAGTGGGAGGACAGGGTCGGCAACCGAGATTGTTTTGTGTTGCTAAGTTCTCCTCGCAGATGTTCTTGAGCTAATGAAAGCCAGAGTGTATTTCTTTCTCTAATCACATGATCAGGGAGCCAAGGTTGTTAGGGCCTTGCAGCGAAGAAGCTTTATTTCCCAAGGTTAACAAGTTACGGGGAGGAAAATAATGTGAGACATCCTGAGAGGTCGCCTTAGTGGATTAAGTGGTAGTTTGCCTTCTTGAGCCTCTTCCTAAGAGGCTCCTCAAAAAAAAAAAAAAAAAAAAAAAAAAAAAAAAAAAAAAAAAGGGAAGAAAAAAGATTGTATACAGAGACACACTGCATTTTTAGCAGCGTCTGCTATGGTGTTTCTTTTTAAACTCCAAGGATAATAATTGATTCTGGTATGTGAGGCAAGCACTGAATTCAAGTAGTTTTCAGTCAGAGGCTGGGGAAGCTGCTTTATTTTCATACTTTTGGCTCTGGTAGACGTGGTTTGGAGCATACACTGCTGGTCTTAGAAACATGCATAGAAAGACCCTTGCTTCATTTTCCCTTTTGGCTTTCATTTGTTTAATATTATACTAATGGACAAGTTGGGCCAACTAAAGAGACAGAAAAAGAGGCAAGTTAAGACAAGAGTGATTTTAATTAGCTAACTCTTTTTTTTTTTTTTTTAAAGCTGCCGAGACTGGCCCTTTGCGTTGGCTACACTTTTACCATTAGAACCAGACAGAGCCACAAAAATCATGAACTTTCTCTTGACTCAAGAGTTTCTGAAAGTGAGTTTTTAGAAGAAGAAACGGTATGTTCACAAGGCGACTTTTTTGCTGCCCTAGAGAGATAGGTAAAGTGTTTCATCTTCACCTGGAGCGTCACACAAGGGGTTTGGAGGAGCACAGGGGCCTTGTGCACGTGGGAGGGCAAGATCACAATGGGATCTTGCTACAGAAAACAAAGAACAATGTTTCAGTCTTTATTGGATGGAAATCATCTGCTTCATACCAGGATGATAATAGCTCACAGGAGTTGGATGCAGTGTGAACCTCCTTGTAATGGGACTTGAAGAAGAGTATCCAGGGGTTTTGTTTTAACCTTAGCTTGAATCACATAATATTTTGTATTGAACTCACAACCGTTTGATTCTTCTTTGCTAATTATTAAATATTTGCAAATTATTAAAAATAGGTAGGAAGTCTTTTGTCTTGAACCTACCTAATAGGTCTAGTCAGATATTTTCCTCTAAAACCTTGTGTTTTAATTATTAACTTACATGATTTTCTCTCTGGCATATACTATGATAAATACTCGGAAAAACCATATTAACTTGTTCTGTCAATGGTGCCTGCTTGTTACGTATGTACTTGTTACATGGCAGTAAGAGTGTAAGGCGTTTTTCCTTTTTCTTTTTTTAAAGATTTAAAAATTTTTTATTTTACGTGTATGAATAGTTTGCCCACATCAAGTTCACCTCTGTGTTTTTCTCCCATCTTATTTCCTGTTCTTTCTAACAGCTCAACAAGTCTCTCTCTCTCTCTCTCTCTCTCTCTCTCTCTCTCTCTCTCTCTCCTTTCTTTCTTCCCCCACACAGTACTGGACATTAAGCCTAGAAGTTTCATGCATGTTATGTAAGTGTTCTACCACTGAGCAATATCAGCAGTCTTTCTTTGTGGTAGGAACAATGCTGTACTCTGTCTATAGACTCAGAAACTGGCTAATATGTTTGTGGGTTTTTTTTCATGTAAAGTGGAACTTAATTGCTAAATAACAGAGCTGGGTCTTAATCCAAGTTCTATTTGTGGAAGCCTATTTCCCTTGTTCTAATTATAAAGTAGAGATAAGAAAGCTCTCATGTAAGCTCCAAACATTGTAGTTTGAACTATGCAGATCAAGTTTTTTTGGATTGAAAAAGTGTTTCCATTCTAGACACTCTGTAAATTACCATACTTGCAAACTTTTGCCTTCAATTTAATGTTTTCAGTCAGCAAAAATTATTTATGTAGATAATTTGGAAAGGTTTTCAATAAATGTGACTTAAGTCATAACCCCAAATGTTTTATATACACGTGGTTGATGAATTTTATCATTTGATACACATATTTCATATGAATATGTGATATTCAATAAATATTATCATACATGATGTTTTTAGCTTTAATTATTTAAAACTCATTAATAGTGGCCACTTATGTTATTGTTTAATATTTTCCCTGAACTATTTTATGGTTTTCATCATGGGAAATCTCCACAGTTATTTTAAATCTGATGAGTTCTGTATTTTTAGATCCCTGTGCCTCATTGTCATTCAAGAGGTTGTGGCTTCTTGCATCTATCAGGGGACGGCACTGTAACCGCATCATGATGTTTGCATCACTGAAAGAGGTTTGAATTGCTGCCATAATATATGCACAATCAAGTTAATAGGCACAGTAAATGCATCACAGGACAATATGGTTTTAAATGTTGAGTCTTTGCACCCACTTTTTCCCCCATCTCACAAAGAAAGAAAAAAGAAAAAAAAAATCAGAATTACTACCTGACCTCATGGAAGTTAAACATGCCCAGAGATAAAACACGTAATGGTAACTGGAGAAGCTTGAACATCAGCTAGATTAAAAAACAAAAACAAAAAAACCACCACCACCACCAATAATAATAAAAACCCAATAACATTCTCAACATCCAAAACAAGCAGCAAAAGTGCTGTAAGGAATCAAGGAAGCCCCGACTCTGTATAACAGAATGGTTTGGATTCCAGAGGAAATCCACTTTGGTTATTGTATTATAGAAATCACATATTTATCCACCGTCAATAACCAAGTCTAACATTCCATGTGAGGGACCAAAGCCCTTCATTTTCTTGTTGAAATGTTGGAATGATTTTTTTTTGTACTAGAAATGAAAACAGAAAAAGTGCTTTGCAACAACAGCATCATGTGCCCCTTTCACTCCCTGCCGCTCCCTGTTAGTTCTCAGGGTTACCTGTTATTCCTGACCTCATTGTCCTGGGAGGAGAGTCCCGCTTATGGGCCAAACTTCCTGGAGGAACACTAGGTCCTACTCTTTGCAAATAGAGCTCCATTTAGTTCTGGCAGCACAAAGTTTTCTGGTTCAAAGAGAAGACTCTTGTAAGGCTTCTTGGACACCGAGTAACTCTTACAAAACAACATTTTGATGAATTAAGTGTAAATGAATCAGAAACATATGGATTAAATTTCCTTTGAATATGCATGCCTTTTCTGAATTAGGGGGTAAAATGTTTGGCAAAATGTATTTTGCTAAACCCAAAAATGTTATAAGAACGCTCAACATTTTCAAGGGATCCCCAAGTTATACCAGAGTCTATTTTCTTTAACAATTAATTCGTGTTTAGGCTTAGTACCATTAAAAAATAATAAAAGAAAAGAACTTCAGTCTGATCTCTAGTTTTTTCCCTGGATATGTGCTTTCTCAAGCAATTGATAAAATCTTTCAGAAGTACGTGCCCAACTTCCTACTCACGTTTTCTTTTCGTAAAAGGGACGCATCTTGCGTCTCCGTCACTAGTTGTGCCTTCTTAGTTTCGCATTTTATTCAAACTTGAAAGTACTAAGCCAACTGTCTAGAACTCTCCCCCACGTTATGGTCATTTGGAAACGCACAGAGGAGAAAGACTTGTGAATCCACGGAACAGGGCGACATCAGGTCCTGGTGTTGTAGCGAGGACTGAAGCCAGTAAAAGCGGTGTAGCTCTGCCCCCTTTCTGCCGCAACCAAGACGCCCACTCTTGTCTGTGCCCTTCGCTATCACACAGCAGAAGGGGAAGTTAGAACAGCTGGTCCTACTAAGTTTCAGGATCCCCGCTTCCCACCTTTGACTGACTTAGTCTGTGTATTTGTCAAGGCTTTCTGCCGGGAGAGGACAGGATCACCGGGAATCCTTACATTCGCTCGGCTGCGCGCATCATCAGAGTTAGTCCTAGATTTAGGCTACAGAGTTCTGGATCAAGGACATAAGACTGTGCAGTTTTTTTATATGCTTGTAGTTTTTTCTCCTCTAAGCCACGAGCAGAGCAGACAGGCCTTCTTCATTTTCTCCCTCGAACCAACCCTCCCTCTCCAGAGCCTCTGTGTGTACTGTTCTTTTAGCTTGGGACACTTGGTGGCCACCACCTCCCAGCCACCCCTGGCTAATCAGACGTTTGCTTGCATGTCCCGGCATTGCCACTCTGGAGAGGTCTTCCTTAAGCGGATGGGTCTTCTCTTTTATTATGGTTGTTCGTTTTGGTGTTCAACAAAGAACCTGGCATGCAGGAGGCATTGAGTGAATATTATTGAATCATTGAGTAAAACTGAGTCCTTAGGTGGTCTTGTCCCTTTCGGGGTTTCTGGGCAGAAGTAAATTCAAGTCAAAAAAAAAAAAAAAAAAAAAAAAAAAAAGAAATATATAATATTTAGCGCCTTTTTAAAAAAGTTCCGATTTACTTTAAATATTGTTTTATCTTAGTATTTTTCCTTTAAGTTTTTATAGATGCAATAAATTGCAAATTATTTGTTTATGAATGTTTTTAATGCAGTCTCATAAGGTATTTTAATTTTATAGATTTGAACTTGCAAACATGCGATCTCACCTGAGAAACTAAACAATCAGGCCTGTTCAGTAGTTACATGGAAGATTTGAACTTCAGGACAAGTGTTTGGAGGTTGTACATTTTTATAAATGGATAGACAAGGTATGCTCTGTAGGAGCTTGCTCTTGTGGGGGTGCTCTGGGTGTTAGGAGAGCAAGAGATTCTCAATTAAGTGTTTAGAAAGCTCTAGGATAAACAGATTATTTTTTTTGTCATCAAAACTTTGAGCAGATAATTGCATATTAGTTTCCCAGGCAATTTTTGAAATAGTGTGCAGTGAGTGTGTGTGTGAACATGTTTATATCTGTGTGTGCTATTGTGCATGTACATTCAAGTGTGTGTGCATGTGGTCTATATGTATGTATTGTGTGTGTGTGTGTGTGTGTGTGTGTGTGTGTGTGTGTGTGTGTGTGTACCTGCTTGTGGAAACCAAAGGTTGACTTTGAGTGTCTTTATCAAACTCCATACACTGTATCTTTCAGGGCAGGATCTTTCACCAAATCTGGAGCTCACCAATTCAGCTAGGCTGACTGGCCAGCAAGAGCAAAGAATCTTTGTTATTTCTGCTTTCCCAATTCTGGGATTGCAGGTTCAGGTTGCCATATCTGGATTTTACGCTGGCGATCTTTACTCAGATCCTAGTGCTTGCACACTCAGTGCTTTAGTGACAGCGGTATACCATCAGCCCTTTTAGGAGTTTCTTTCAATACGTCAAGTTGGAGACAGTACTACAAAGACTAATTGGGCAAAAGCACCTAGAAAAGAAATTGAGAAGAGACAAGTGGTCACTGGAGGCTTACAGAATGTGAAACCTGTCTAACAAAAATCTCTAATGAGACATGTTGGCCAAAGCTTTCCTAGCAGACCATGTCTTCAGTTAGGCTGACATGCTGAGTCTGTGTGACCACTTAGCACAAAATAGTTGACTAGTCTTATCCCAAGAAGACTGTAGCTTCAATTCAAAAGACGAGGCTGATCCGAAGGCATCAACAGGTGGCACTTTCTGGCCACATCCTTAGAGCCAGCATACACACCGGTTCTCACACTGGGGTCTGAAGGTCCACTTCATACCCATTTTGGCAACAGCTAATATAAATTGGCACTTGACCTCTCAGTGATAAGCAACGAAGAATACCACTGTTTTGGAGCTCTGTTTGTTGTCTTCTTCTTCTTCTTCTTCTTCTTCTTCTTCTTCTTCTTCTTCTTCTTCTTCTTCTTCTTCTTCTTCTTCTTCCTCTTCCTCCCCCTCCCCCTCTTCCTATACTGCTGTCCATTCTGTATTCTCTTTGACTGCAGACCTCACTCCTGGTAATGCAGCTTTGTTGATGGTTAATTTCATCTCTTTCCATCCAGGATTGCTGCAGTTGTTCTCAAGGGGTCATGACTGAACAAGGAATACTAATAAGTACTCAACTAGGTCACCTGAATTCCACAGACATTCTTTGCATCTGTTGTGTAAGAGCAATTTCCTTTCCTTGTCAATCAAATTTGACCAGCGTGGTCATTCCTGCATTAGACTCATGGATGCAGTTGTAGCTTTCACTCCTCAGGTATCCTTCTCTGTGACTTGTACCAGGAAGCTCTCCTTGAGGACCAAGAATCCTAAAGCTGCAGTTTAGAGGTACAGGGAACACAGGATGCCGCACTGATAGTTTGGATGATGGTAGAGGGCTCTGTTACCTCCATCCCTTAGCATCCACCCTTACGGATTCTTTCTAATGGAAGCAGTAGCTCCGATTTAACGTATTTACTTTCTGGTGAATGGTATCACATCCTTACAGAAGTTATTGAGCTAGGGTGACAGCAGGTCTCTAGTGTTCTGTGAGGTGTGCTGCCACAGGACAGCTTATGAGATAAACAGAAGATTTCACCAATATGGTCCCATTTCTGCAACAATTTCACTGTGAGGTATGCTTTCTGGTCAGGTGTCATGTTTTTTACTTGTTGTGCGTCTATGGAACAAGTACCCTAAAAGCCCCACATAGTAGTTTTGGCTGAAGATATGTGCCAGGAAAGGCTCACAACTGAGATATTCCCCCAGCTCAAAAGGAATAACCCTGGGGTGCCTCAACTTGGTGTGATCTTTCCGCTGCATCATCCTCACCAGCATTTGCCGCCTGGAAAGTAATAGCCCAACTGCTGATAGGAACTTATCAGGTTGACAATGGAAATTAAATGTCATACTTAGTAATTTTGGGAAATCACAAGATATTACTTCTTGTAATGTCAAATTTATTAGTTCATTCTTTTATAATTCATACTTGTATGGTAGGGAGCTGTTTGCTGTGATGAAAGTCATAACAGTTTTCTTTTACACTTTCTTCTCGCATTATAGTTTTAGCATTTGCACCTATTACGACCCATTTGGAATTAGCTTTTGTTCACAGTGTAAGCCTTTAGGTGGAAATTTTTATTTTTAATTTGCAAATGGATACTGAACATGTCAACACAATCTGTAGAAAATTTGTATTTTTATATCTATTTTATAAAGTTAGAGTCTGGCCTTTGATATAATGAATACAACCTTGTCCTGTGGTGGTTAGAGTCCCATCACCTGGCATTTCTTGCTTATCGAGGGTTTCATCATCTTCCCAGGTGCCAAAGTACCAAATTCTGTAGTGGTAACTGTTATCACCAAATATGATTTGCAAGAGAAGGCCAGTATGAACATCTCAATGATAATGACCTTTTTGTCAGTTTATGTAAATGAATAGTCTACATCACAGAACTTTTTTTTTTTTTTTTTTTTTTTTTTTAAAGACAGGGTTTCTCTGTGTAGGCCTGGCTGTCCTGGACTTGCTTTGTAGATCAGGCTGGCTTTGAACTCACAGTGATCTACCTGCCTTCTGAGTATTGAGATTAAAGGCATGCGCCACCACCACCTGGCTTCACAGAATCTTTTGATGGAGTCTCAGGTCTTACAGAGATAGACAGTCCAACATACTTGTCTCTGTAAATTTTTTAATCCTCTTTTGTTCTATCAGTTATGAAAATCTAGACAATTCAACTTTGCTTAGCGTGGTTACCCATTTTTCTGATTTTCCAGGAGACACCATAGCTACAAATTGACTGGCCATGCCTTCTAGAGCCTTCCACAGTGATAAGTCCATATCCTATGATGGCATCCCAAAGCCAATTGACACCCAATACATTTAGTTATATGATCCAGATTCTTTGATCAAGCATCCTCGGAATCCAGACCATAGATTCTTGTGAGTACAAGCTGACTTATCATTGCATATATTTTTGGATCAGCTCTCCCTCTCATATGTTTATCTGGCCAAATTTGCTATACCAATGCTGCCTTATCCTATGTATTGGTGACCTAGCATAGCGAAGACGAGAGATGTAGTTGCTTCTCCAGACAATGTCTTCTGTAAGTTGGTCTTAAGTGAGTGAGGTCCTGAGTCTCAGCAGGGAAGGAGAGGGAATGTTTGCATGTTCTGAGTTTATATAGGAAATCACAATATTCAGATTCATCCTATATTTTGTGCATCCAGGTCCCTAGTATTCCCAAGTGAGTTGTGATAATTTTGACACAGCCAACTTGTCTCAGATGGACATTCAGTTTTCTTCAAAGTAATACACGTCATCACTGAATTTTGAGTCCTAGCTTTTCTTGCTCTCTTACCACATGAGGGAAGAGGAACAAATGCCATTTTATAAGTTTTAAAGGGGGGGCCTGTAGATTTCACATTTAATTTCAATTTTTGCTAACTGTGACCCAGTTTTTAATAACTCCTTATAGATCCAATATCATTGAATAACCAAAAGCCAGTTCCACTAATTTTGTGCATAAGCTAGCACATCAGGGCACTACTCTGCAGTCATGGGTGATGGAGTTTTGGCCGTTGGCACAGTCAGCTAGGGAGCATCGGAGTCATGTGTATGAGCAGGGATGGGCCAGGGTATCAGTGATCCACTTCCCAAACTCCATTTTGCCTCTTACGAATGGATTTTTCCTCAGTTAAGTTCTCTGGGAGCAGGTGGCAATCCAGAATTAAGATAGAGAAAAGGAAATGGGGACCAGCACCTGTAAAAGAAATAGTAAGAAATAAAATTGGGCAGGGGGAAATGGGGTTACAATATCAACCTGGCAAACTCTCTTAGTTCCAGTAAGGACTCTGAAACTAAGGTTGCTTGACCAGAGGAGCATCATAGTGAGTAAGTCTGTCCCTTACTATGGTTTTATTCATCACGAGATGAAAATGACCTTGGAGAAATGCCTGGCAAAAACTTTTTTTTTCTTAAAGTGGGATGTGAATTCAAGTTCTGGAGTCTTCTGTGCCTTGTGGTTTAGTGTCTATGAAATATACTTATACCTTGGGCTTAAAAATTCTAATTTCACTGGGAGGTGGTAGTTTATGCTTTTAATCCCAGCACCTGGGAGGCATGGGCAGGCAGACCTCTGAGTTTGAGGCCAACCTGGCCTACAGAGCGAGTTCTAGGACAGCCAGGGCTACACAAAGAAAAAAACAAAAACAACAAAAATTTTCTAATTTCATTAGTTCTAATCTTTGGAGCAACAGTAAGATAGTTTAGGATATCCAAAAGCAACCACGATTAATATTAACATACTTTAGAACAATTTACATAATGGCACAGCTTTCTGCTTGCAGCAAAACTCTGTTTTCTTTTCAAAATTTAAACAGAGCTGTTTTCTTTGCCTAGTGGAGAACATAATGCTGAGAGTACTTAGGTTTACTTAGAACATTGTCCTTTAAGCCTCTTCTTGCCAGTGGGGTTTTTTGCTCCGTTTTATCACACTGTCTTAGTGCTGGAGCAACTGGCCTCTTCTTGTCCAGTACTTTTCTCCTCCTCTTCTTTCTGACTTTACAGAGAGAAATAACTATTGCCAGGTTGTTCTTTGTGGGAGATTTTGTAATATTCCATCATGTTTCACTTGGGAAACTGTTGAGGTAAGGCTAGCAAACAATTCGCTCAAAGCTTCTTGGAATTCATCCTGAGATTTCCTCCTGGGTAATTGAGCAGCATTCCAGAACCCTTTGCCTCTCCTTCCTATTCTTGTGTTAATGAAGAACTTATTTATTTGGTTATATATTTTTAATAGAATTTTAGGTTTTTGAAAGCCATTTTTTGTGTAATTACTTTTGAGGCAACTATGATCCTTTGCTTGGAAAAAATTAAAAGAAACTTAATTAGCAATTTAATTAATAAGTTTCTTTTATTGAAACCTATGATTTCTGAAATGTACAGCAAGGACATCTTTGTGACCAGAAAAGAGATACGGAGGGAAAGGGGTACCATTCTGAAATTCTGTTTTTCTCCTTGCATATGGTTGTTTTCCACGGCCATAAAAATAATGACTCCATAGCCAGGGGCAGAGTTTGACACCAGAACAAGAATCACAAATACAGACAGAACCGTTGAAGTGGGAACTGAAAATATTAATGGAGCTGGAGTGGAAGACGCAGCATGCATGTGCACAGGCGTACCATCCACTTCTAATTCCTGCATTTCACACATCCTCATTACAGAATACGCATTCTAACTTTCTCTTAGGACATCGGGGGCCACTTCATCCTTTTGTTTATTTTCAGTTAACATTCATGTCAAAATAATTATTGTCTCGCTTTCAAATTGCTCCTAAAATAATTGGGAACATGATTTGTTATTTTTTTTTCATGCAGCCCTTCAAAAAAAAAAAAAAACCCATTGATATGGCCTCACAGCTGAATAACCCAATGGAAACGTCAGGTACATGTCAAATGATTTACAGGTGAATTAGGTCAATACTACTAACTGCTATCTTTTTATTTTTTCATCAACTAATCACAATGCTTGTTTAGAATTCTGATTATACTTTATGATTTTTTTCTAATTTTTGCTTAGCAGATGTGCTTTTAAGTTATTCAATATAATTTTAGGCACAAGATGGAAGTTATTAACTAAGTAGTTTTGGCTATTTAGAGAAATATAGATTTAACTAGTTTTAAAAGTCTTTATTTAGAACTTGTACAAAAATCATACACATACTTATTAAATTCTAAAATAATCCTCAATGCGTTGCTTTTGAAAACATATTTTAGCCATCTATATGATTCTTTAAGTATTGACCTTTAGTTTTATAAAGTGTTATCCTTTTCATACATAAAGAGAATGGTTTAAGACAGGATTTTCATCTGTATAATAAAATTTCAAGACAGGAGGGGGTTTCAGAGCTTTTGTTGCTACTAGAATCTTCTAAATGGGAAATCAACCATGCTTATCTTATTATCTTTGCACTAGCCTTAAACTACACTCCACAAAGCAACCATGGAACCCACTGTCCTCCACAGCTCATTAGAAACATCTCCTGAGAGGACATGAAGTTATCTGAGTGAACGTTTTTTGTTTTGTTTTGTTTTGTTTTTTAAATCAATGAATCATTATTTTCACAAGGAGAGCATATGCCTTGGTAAATTCTGAGTTTTCTTTATGGAGCCTTCGGTTACTATCTGATGGAATAATTCATTGATAACTAACCTGTCTCTCTGTACCTTTACATAATTCAAGAATAAAACAGACTTTTCCCAAATACCTCTGGTCTAAAGGTAATAGATATGCTAGTTTCTCTTTCATTTTAGCAAAGTAAAACGTAAATTGGGGGCAAGGGTAGTACAACTTTTCTTTTTGGTATTTCCTCATTCATTCTTTTTTTTTTTTTTTTTTCCCCAGTAGGACCATTTTATTCAGTATAGTGCTAGGGACCAGTAGGCTGGGCAGTAGCTATAATACTGCTGGTACATTTTTAAAAAGTATTTGTTCTGCTTTGCTAGGATCTATTAAGTATTTTATGAGTTATTTTATCCTTGAACAAAAGACTGTAGGTGTGCATAACCCCGAGACGGATGGATATTCATAGTTTTACATAGTCAGAGGGTATTTCACTGGTCTAGTTTACACCTCATCTTACTGATTTCATGTAAAATAGTTGCATGCAAGAAGCAGATTTTTTTTGAGTGTTAACTTTTTTTAAACACATTTTTATTGAAAAATAAAATAATTCATATTACATTTCATTTTCTATCCCATCCCATGCATCCTCCCATTCCTCCCTCCCTCCCACTTTCACCCAAATCCCCCTTCCCTATGACTGTGACCGAGGGGGACCTCCTCACCCTGAATATGGTACTAGGGTATCAAGTTTCTTCTTGGTATTCCTCTATCCTTCCTCCGAGTGCCATTGGGCCTCCCCCACAAAGGGACATGGCCAAATATGGGGCACCAGAGATCCTGTGAAAGTCAGTCCCCAATCTCCACTTAACTGTGGAGAATGTTCTGCCCATGGTTAGATCTGGGTAGGGGTTTGATGATGACTGCACGTTTTGTCCTTGGTTGGTGCCTTTGATCAAGCAGAACCCCTGGGCTCAGATCTACCCATCAAAATGTTCCTTTTGTAGGTTTCTAGGACCCTCTGGATATACCTACTTCCCTATCCCCTATATTTTTCCCACCTAGAGTCTCAATAGGATGTTCTCACCTCTATCCCACTTTCCTGGTAAGTGAAGGCTTTCATGGGACCTGCCCCTTGGGCCAGTGTCCAGTTATAAGTGAGTATATAGCATTTGAGTCTCTCTGCTTCTGGGTTAGCTCACTCATTATGATCATTTCTAGTTCAATCCATTTGTCCACAAATTTCGGGAATTTCTTGTTTTTAATAGCTGAGTAGTATTCCATAGTGTAAATGTACCACAGTTTCTTTATCCATTCTTCTACAGAGGGACACTTAGGCTGTTTCCATGTTCTGGCGATTATGAATAAGGCTGAAGCAGATGTTTTTAATCAAATTGAGTGTAATAGTTTAAAGAATAGAATTATTCCTTTAATTTTTATTTTTAAAAAATATTTTTAAAGTTATAGATACAGCCCACTTAAGTGTGAATTTCCAATAAACATTTTAAAAAATGTTTTACAATTATTACTTAGGAATGAGAAAGACTATCAGAACGTCAAATTTTTAATGCCTGTGCAATGATGCTGGTACAAAGAGGGATTTAATTTCTGTTGTGAATAAACAAGTTTTAGACACTATGGCATTTACAATAAAACATGAATGTGCCTTTCTTCAGAAAAGCATCCTTGTCTAATAAAACATAAATATGTTCCAATAAAAGTGAATACTTAATTGGCCTATACTCTCAGACATATAAGAAAATTAAAAAATAGCATTTTATAACAGAGAGAAACTTTATGATTAACAGTGTGTGACATTTATTTAAATGAAACATTTGAGATTAAGATTTATTATTAAGTAAATATTTTGGAGGGTAACCATTAATACTTCTATTTAAATTTGCTTACTCTTAGGTGCCTATATGCTTATTAAATTTAACTTGAATCATACTAAAAAACAACCACTTTGGATTTGGTGTCATGTGGCTTATCATTTCAAATGTTGTCACATATGTTTTGTGATTTGTAAGTTGTTTCTTTTTAGCATAAACCTGATTGCACCGTTCAATTTACATGAAACATATTGCATTCGCTCACAAATATTTTCTAATCTCCTTTTCTGCCCAGTAAGATGTCTCTGTAAATATTTATGAGTTTGCCCTTTAAAACCAAACAAAAAAGAACTTTTAAAATTCAAAGCAAAACACAACAAAAGAAACAAATTAGAAAAGTATTTTTTTTTTTCTTGGCAAGAGATTTCTTGGTGAATTTTTTGGCTGAGGGTGCTATTGAGAATTGCAACATTTTATTCTTCTGGAGCAAGGGCTTCCCCCTTCCTTCCTGCAGTGCCCTTCTGGTACTGGTTTCCACCTCCCTGTTTATTTTTGTACAACGATGACAGGATGTCTTTATGTTGAACAACTAATACGCACAAAGAAGCCACAACAAAAAATTATTCCTACGCAAGCAGTGGCAGATTTGCGAACAGTTCATTTTCAAGGCTGTAAATCTATCTGACTTTTTGGTATTATACTAAGATTTCTCTTATTTATTTTTTTTTTTTTTTACTTTGTCTCACTTCCAATACTCCTGGCAGCATTACTATAAACCTGTTACAAGAAATGCTTAGTTCATCGATGTTGGAAGCAAGACAAAACTAACTCACCTATTTCACATTTATGCTTCTAATTCTCGCTGGACTTGGCATCCACAAATGGTCTTATACATGATGTCACAATATCCTGCCAGCTTTTTGAAAAAAACAAAAAACAAACGAATGAATATTTCTACTGGACCAATGCATTACCTCTAGATATCCGTCACATTTAGGAATTGTTTGGGAGTTTTGCTGACACATCATGCTTAGTTGCTATGATTTGAATGTGTTCGATCAAGGGCTGCAGGTTGATATTTAAACATGCATTGCATTTTATTGACAGGTAAAGCCTGATGAGAGGGGATTGCATCATGAAGGCTCCATGCTCATGAACAGATCAATCCAGCTCCCAGTCCGGGCGGGGGTGGGGATTGTCAGTGGAGTGGGCTGGTAATCCTTAGAGCATGCTGACCCTCTCTGTCCCTTCGTCCTGTTCATGCTTTCTCATCCAATTTTCTGGTTCTCCTCTGTAGGTAGATGCTCACTGTACTGCTGAGTTCCCTTGTTTCCAGAACCATGGGCCCAAATAAACTCCCTTTTCCCATATAAATTATGCAGTCTGGGTATTTTGTTAAGTAGCAGTTCTTTGGCCCTTTGAAGGTTTTATGAGGAAAGGGCTTGGTCTGGATAAGAGTATTCATTAAAGACCAGTGAGTACATGAGCCATCTTTAATGCTTTGTTATGTTTACGTAGGCTAGCACAAAAGACCAGAGGCCACAGTGCTGCTGCTGCTGCTGCTGCTGCTGGTTATAAGGCCTGAATTTTCAGAATGGGAAATGACAGAAGTTTTTATGACATCGAAGAACAAATATGCGGGGCTCTTATATTTTTGGGACGTTTTCAACTCCATAAAAAAGAGTTCTATAGAAATAGAATTACTGAACATTAAAACACTCTTAGGAAGAATTTCTTTTTTTTTTTTTTTTGTTTTTTGTTTTTGTTTGTTTTTTGTTTTGAAACAGGGTTTCTCTGTCTAGCCTTGGCTGCCCTGGACTCACTTTGTAGACCACCACTGCCCAGCAGGAAGGAGACTTTCTTTAAGCAAAATTTTGGAACCTTATTTACTGAAATTCTCAGATGATGCATAAACATAACGGCAGAAAAGTGTTTTTTTGTTTTGTTTTGTTTTGTTTTTTTTAAGAATTGTAATATAGGTGCTGGAGAGAGGGCTCAGTGGTTAAGAACACTGACTGCTCTTCCCGGGGACCTGGATTTAACTCTCAGCAGGCATACAACAGCTCACACCTATCTGTAACCTCCAGTTTCAGGGGATCTGATATCTTCTCACTAAATGCACATAAAAAAATAAAATAAAAAAGGAATTGCAATATATTTTACCTACTGATAATAATATGTAGAAATTAAATACTACTGACATCATTTTGTACACTTTTGTTCTACTGGGATATAAACATCATCCATCCATCTATCCATCCATCCATATATATATACATGCACACATGCATGAATGAAAATGAGGACATGACTCATGTTGTATGTCATGTTGTAGATATAAGGGAGACTTCAGACAGAGGCACCTAGAAGGGTCCAGACTGAACTGGGACAACAGAATAGACTGGGTTATGAGAGGAGCCATGAGAGAGTAAGAGGGAGGGAGGGAGGTAGGGAGAGAGGGGGGGGGGAGGGAGAGAGAGAGAGGAGATTGCTTCTTGACTGAATCCTCTGCCCCATCTCTTCCATGATTTATCCATCTATGTTGATGGAATGGTTGGAGAAAGATGGTTTCTTCCTACGTGGTATGCTTGTCAGTCTCATTTACCTTTGCCTGGTAGCTAGTGGTTGTTTTCAGCTTTTCTATCAGATGTATGTGGCTTAATGCCAAGGGACAGTGGCCACCCTGGTTCCACTAATGAGAGACTCAACCGTGTGGGCACTTTGTAAGTCAGTCACACTTTATCTGGTGGTCTCAGACTGGCCTCATGACTCAGGTGCCTCTCTCCTCACCTTTGGAGAAAAATGACATGCTTCAAGACAGTCCTAGAGCTTCTGGACCTGTAGCCACACCAGCCACTTAATGCCAAGAGCACTAGGGAAGACAGTAACAGAGATTATTGCACCTACTCTAAAGCCTGCGCTTGACCTCAAAGCAGATGTGAATTAGCATTCCCCCTCCCTTCTGTGGAACCCTGAGGGATGGTAGCACCAGAGAAAGAAAGTGACTTTTCTTTAGAAATTAGTCACTTTAAGCAAAGCACAGGAAGGTATTTAAGACCACTGTGTTCCAGCCCTTCCCCCCTTTTCTCTGACCTTCCTTTCTCTGTACCCACTGCCTCAGGGATGATTGTTTTTCATTTCAAACTGAACATTCTAGAACTCTCCAAGTTTTGTCCCCATTCCTTGGTGAATTCTTCTTTTGCCAGATTTCTGTAAGGTAGACAAGAATCAGTTCTAAATGAATAAAGTCTATAAAGTTGATTTTAGATTATTTTATTGCCTCTTTTAAGTCAAACTACTCAAGGAAGAGCTATCTAAACTTTGAGTTGCAAAGACTTACTAAGATATGGAAAATATTATTAAATTCGTGTGCCAGAGTCATTAGTGATGATGTAGGATTTATGAATGGCACAAGTGTCTTGAATCATTTTTATGTCCTTTTGTTCGCCTGAGTGAAATCTTTTCAGTTGATTGAATGAGAGAAATAATGAAGTCTATATAACCTTGATTCTAGTGAAGAAAAATTGTTTTCACAAGGTAGAAATAAATAGCATTTTCTGTATAGAGTTTTCATTTGTTTTATTAAGTTATCATGGCAGAAGGACAAAGAAGCAAAGGCTGGGTGACTTAGGATGATCCCGAACACAGCTGCAGATAAAGGTGTCGAATGGAAGAATAAAATAGCCCAGAGCTCATAGGATATCAAGTCTCTTCTTCCTGCTGTCCTTCCTCTGAGTGCCACCAGGTCTCCCCCTCCAGGGAACATGGTCAAATGTGAGGCACCAGATTACGTGAGAAAGTCATATCCTACTCTCCACTCAACTGTGGATAATGTTCTGACCATTGGCTAGATCTGGGTAGGGGTTTAAAGTTTACCACCTGTATTGTCCTTGGCTGGTGAGCATATACAGGGGGAGGTAATCCCCCTCAGGAACAGTCATAGGGGAGGGGAATAATGGGAAAATGGGAGGGAGGGAAGAATGGGAGGATACAAGGGATGGGATAACCATTGAGATGTAACAAGAATAAATTAATAAAAAAAAAAAATAGCCCAGAGCACATTCAAGCAGTTCCCCAAGCAAGTCTGTGGATGCTGGTACTCCGGAGCGTTAGGGGCCAGGACTAGTGGGTGGAACCCAAAACAAGGTGGAGTATGGCCAATTCAAGATATTTAATTTGACAGGAATCCAGGCAACCTGGCTTACTCCTAGGAATGGAGGCTTAAGCAGTGGAAGTTTCTGTCTTGTACAGGGAACTAGAATGGCAAGTGTCATAGTCAAGGCCTCCATGGAAGTTGAAGGAAAGAGTTGGGAATGATCCAGGATGAGCCTACAGTCTCAGTCCTATCCAACTGGCATCTTAGCTCTAAAAAGTCTGAATTTGAGTTGGGCTGTAGGGAAATCCAGACCAGAGTGCCAGAGTGCCAACAGCAGACAAACAAGGCTTGTATTAAGAAGATGAAACTGCCTTTTCTTCTCTTTACTTTCAGTTCCACAGAATATAATTTCAAAGTGAGAGAGTTCACCAAATGCCTGCAACTGACCAGGAGGTAAGGCTTCATTTGTCTGTAGGCCATTAGCTTATTTTCACTTCCTTAGGCAGAAACAAAGTTGGGACCCCTGAATGACTTCCAGAAAGTACTAGAGGACAATGCAAGTCAGTACTTTGAGATGATCAGTCAGATGGAGGCTCCACTATAACAATTCAATTAGAAAAACAGCTTTATCTATTCTTGTGTAGTTGTTAACGGACTGGGCTGGGGATGTCACAACTGTGCAAATGCGTATCTGCTTAAGGAGACTATCTTCTGAGACTGCTTGGATTATTTACAGTTGTTTTCTTTTTAGTTGGTGAATTATCATCTCTTTGTATGATAAAACATTTTACACAGCTTAGCAGCGTCATTGCTTTGTTTCTCTGTGTTGGCAGCTCCTCAGCCATAGTGAAACTTGCTGCCCTTTCTCTGTTGTCAAGTATCTCCTTAGATAACACCCATGCAGTATACCATCTCAGCATTGGGTTATTCAGCGAATAACATGATCAGGAAACCCAAGAGTTAATGTTATGGGAATATGTACAGGGTTTTATTAAAAGAAATGTGCCTTTGAGTTGATTTGAGATTACAACACTTTTTATGATCTTCTGGTTGAAGAGATAAAAGACTTTTGGATTTAGAACCAGTAAATTGTTGAAGAAGTTTGGTCCTACCGAGGTGAACATTACAGGCTAAAGTTCAAAGAGCTGGAAGGTGCTATGAAAACTGTTGGGAAAGAAGACTCACCAACATTCTCATCCAGATATGGCTCATGCTTGCTTTACCACTCTTCTCATGTGTTCACTGTTCTCTTTTTTTAAAAATATATTTTATTAACTTATTCATATTACATCTCAATTGTTATCCCATCCCTTGTATCCTCCCATTCCTCCCTCCCTCCCATTTTCCCCTTACTCCCTTCCCCTATGACTGTGTTCTCTGTTTTCATAGTGGCATGACTGTATTTGTTGTAACCAATTGCTCTGTGGTTGGATTGGGAGTCCCTCCATCCTACCCCAAATGGCATGGAATACACATTTGGTACCATAAACTTTGTCAAAAATCTATGGCTGGGGAGGCTCTGTGCCCAAGGGGGAACACACTAACATTATTAACTAAATGGACATGTTGTTTATTTCCTTCTAAATATTTATGTGCATACCCATAGACTAGTGCTGCCCTCAACCTAGTAGGCTTTGAGAGTTTAAAGGTTCCTTCCATTTCCAATGTGTCCTCTTTGCTTTGATTTTGTGTTTGATGAAGTGAGCCCAGCTTCTGTTCTGTGCTGCCGTTCCTGCCAGCCACTGCCATGTTGGACTCCCATCCCTCTGTAACTGTGAGTCCAAACAAACTCGTTCTTCTATGAGATGCCTTGGTCGTGGTTTCCTATTGAAGCAACAGAACGTTTACTAATTCATCATGTTTTATATTAGGATCCTCCAAACGATCCCAACATGACTTCCCCACTATTGAAGTTGTTTTTGGAATGAAGTTAAGAGAATTTGACAAATGGTTCGATTTCAGGGCTGTCCCTGTAAGCAGGGTGGGGGAATTTAATGATTTGGGGTTTTTTTTTTGAATTGGCAAATGTACCCATGCATTCCATTGTCTGTTACTCATTCAAAGTCTTTAAATCCAACAACAGTCCCAATACAGTGGTATATAATCTGCCCGATTTCTTTTAGAAAAATGATCTTTCCAATGGTGGATTCAAAATATGCTCTTGATTCTCTCTGGCATCCCATGGTAGACTACCTGATCAGTTTCTGGGACATTTCCTAAAGAATGCATGCTCTGTGAAGTAATAAGTGATTACGCGTCTATCTCACTATTTAATTTAAATAACTGAGTTATCATTAGGTCAATAAACCAAATCTTTAGACTTAAACATTGTAATAGTAGTTCCAATGCTGAGTCAAAGTAACTTGATATGGAATCTCCCTAGACCAGAAGTGGTTTTTTTTTAGAATATTCCCCACTGAAAATAATATAACCACCATAGTCTGTTGAATGCACATCATATGCCATGATTAAAGTAACTGTTTTGGAAATAATTACTTCACTTGATTCTTTTGATACTCCTGTGAGTTAGTTACTGTTAGCACCACATTTTTTTGTTTTGTTTTTGTTCATAGCTTTCTGTTTCTTTTAATTGAAAATTCATGTAATATATTTTAATCATGGTTTCCCATCCCCTATCTCTTCCCAGATCCTCTGCATCACCCCACCCATCCAACTCCAAGACTACGTTCTTTCTCCTGTTTTAGAAAACAGACAAATAAAGAAGAAAATAAACCAGAATTTAGAAAAAAAAGGCACACACACAGACACACACGCACACACATGCACACACGCACGCACACATACACACGTGCACACACATGCGCGTGTGTGCGCACACACACATAAGTATATGGGATACGCACACACATGCACACATGCATGCACACACACGTGCACACACACATATATATATGGGACACACACACATATATGTATGTATATGGGATACACACATGCAGGCACGCATGCACACATGCACATATGCACACACACCCCAACCAAAGCCCATGAAAACATAAAATTGGAAAGCACAGCATACAAGTCAAATACCAGTGAGATTAAAAAATAAATAAATAAAAGCTCAAACAAAGTGATATGATACTAAAAAAACAAAAACAAAAACAAAAAAACCCCAAAACCAACCTACAAAACCACCATTGAGGTCCTTTTGTGTTTGCCATCTTCTGCTGGGCATGGCGTTTACCCTTAAGTGTTGTTTATATATCCAGTGAGACTCCATTGGAGAAAAGTGGTTTTTTTCCACTGTAAGCAATCCTCAGCTGGAGATAGCTTTTTGGTTAGGGATGAGAAATCGGAATACTGAAGAAGAATCAGAGGTTCCACGCAAGAGGCCTGAGCTGCTACTAAGTGGCACAATTAGAAATCCAATCTTTTGTAACTCCAGGAACCTAAGCTGTTAGCCAGGAAGGCTACTCTGTCCTTTATACTCTCGCTATTATTATTTTTAAAAACCGTTCACTTCCTGTCATTTGATTGTTAGAGCATGCGTGTTAGTTTCTATTCCCACTTCAGCCAATAACCACCAATTAAGCATTCATTTACCGTGGGAGTCTGGGCTAAACTCATGGGGTCAGCTCCTCTTTCCCTTCTGCAGGGTCCAGGAGAGACTCTGTTGTTTCCCTCTGGGTGGCTCCTAGAGGCCAATCACACTATGAGGGAAATGGCTACCGTATCTCATCTTTAGAGGCACCGTGTCAAGTCTCTGTGACCAACCTTCTGACCTCTGACCACAGCTTGCAAAGGTCTGAGGACATTTGCAGCTAGCCTTTGGACAAATGAGTAATCCAAAGCCTTCCTAGTTCAAGGTTCTTAGTCCCTTCTATAACATCTGTTTTGACACACAGGGAAATATATCGATAGCTTGTGGGGCTGACACAGGGCATAGATCTCTGTGGGCAATTTAGCTATGTGCTCTGTTTTGGGAACTTATTTCTGCAAATAAAATTTCAGCACATATTAGATTATACTGCAGCCAAAGCAAAGGGGCAAACAGGGACTAGTGAGCCCTTGTTAGCTGCAATGGCCTCGGAAGGATTATTTACTCACAGATTTCTTGGCAATGGACCTGTGTATATAAGCTCACCTCACACCAAATTGTGTATTTGCCTTGGTGTTACAATCATCACTTTAAAAAACCACTTGGAGAGATAATTTGTATCCATTCACGCCCACCCATTTAAGTATATAATTCAGCCTGTTTGATGAGCCTGTTTTATTTTCACACTTAAACAGCCTGAAAGCTTAGATCAAAGTGTGGGATACCTATAGAAGGGAGTGTGTGTGTGTGTGTGTGTGTGTGTGTGTGTGTGTGTGTGTGTGTGGTGTGTGTGTGTGTGTGTGTGTGTGTGTGTGTGTGTGTGTGTGTGTGTATGTTTATGGAGCCTGAGAAATTTTCACATTGGCACAATGACCATGCAGATATTTGCCATCATTCTGAAAAGCTCACCCATGGCCTGTTGTGGTCAATTTGTAATCTCTACCAGTGGACCCAGAAATCACCGACTAATTTTCATCAGCACGTATTTGCCTACTTAACAATTTTAAGCATAGTTCAGATTTAGTCAGCTTTCATGAGTAGGGTCCTTTCTTGAATGGCCACTGTGGATATGGCTCAGTTGAAATGTATTTTCCTGCCCTTTGCTTTGGTCGTGCATGTATGATGGGGTGGAAAGTCATTGCTCTAGTTCCCCCTTTTGCTTTCAGGAAAGTTATTTATTTTAGCCTCATTAAAAGCTAACTTGTTTTGAGAACTTTTTCAAAGATTTGCAAAATTCATCTTGTAGCATAGCCTGCTGTCAAATGACATTTCAGACAGGATATGGCAACCTAATACAATACAGACCCAATGACATTGGATGCTAGGTTACTTTGTATTTTTGTATATAGTTTTGGCTTGCTCTGGAATTCCATTGGGTTACTAAGAATTATTTTTATTCTTTCAGTACATATTTCAACATTTGACACAATATGTTCAAACGCCTTTCAGTTTAGGGTTAATTAACTCCATCAGAAGACATTGATTATTTTCTGTATCACTTCATTTTCCATACACAGTTCTTCAGAGACATTTTCTATTGATTTTTCTTTGGATTTACAAATCTCATTTTCTGTTATTTTGAATCTACTAAGCCTGTATAATGCATTCCTAGCTTTAGACAACATATTCTGTTTTTTTGAAATCTCCAGTCATTACTTTTAAAACATATTTTGTAGTACTATGAAAATTCCAGTTTTTGATTCATTCATCCACTGTCGTTCCCTTTTCTTACATTTATCCATTATAGTTACTCTGGAGTACAATGTCTCTTTATATTATTTTGTCAACTAATTTCTGGATCGTAGGCTGGTCTTAAACTCCTGATGCTCTTGCCTCTACTTCCTGAATACCAGCATTGCAAGTTATACCTGTTTTTAATCATGTAACTAACATTTTATGTATGTTTTAGACAGCCTGGTTACGTCATCTTCTGAGGAATGCTAAATTTGTTCTGGCAGGTAGCAACATTTTATAGATTATCTTTGACTTGCTAAGACAGTTTAAAATTTTGTTATGGATTGACACTTTCTTTTGGGGTATATACCTTATATCAAGACAGTTTGTTGCTTTAAGCATGTGTGTATGTGTGCATGTGTGGGTGCACATGCACCCACATGCACACACAGACACACACACACACATATTTGTGGACTCACTATTTAACACATGTTGACCTTGAACTGTTGACCATGCTGCGCTGCCTCTCACTTTTGAGTTCTAGGATTACATGCATGACAGTTTGATAATGGTATTTATTCCATATTATTAGATAAAGCGTTTTTGGAATTCTACATAGGCTCTCTAGATTTCTGCTCTGCTCTTCTCCAGCATGTCAGTAACTGTTTTACCTAGAGCGTTGTCCTTCATACATTCGCACATGAGTCTTGGAAGCTGATCAAGATCCTCAAGGGGAAATTTCACACGGACTTAAAGGGCTCCTTTGTGCCTTTTCCTCACTGGGGTCTAGCTGTTCTGGTTGGAATTATCTGTAGCTAGTCCACGTCTGATCTCTGCTCTGGCCTCCAGTGAGTGTCATCATCTTTACTCAGACTCTCCTTCCCTACGTTGTGGTCTGGAAAATGCTCCCAGGGAGAAATCTTGGGTTTATGTGATGTTTATCTTGTTTGCCTGTTTCTTTCTAAGGACCACAGCCCTGTGTTGGCTGCTACCCAATGCCGGCAAACAGTTGTTATGTATGTTTTGTCTAGATTTTACACTTGTTTATAGTGAGAAGCTAAGTCCAATAATCACTGCTCTATGGTGGATGAAGCTGGAACATGCCAACACTTTTTGTTTTTAGTTTCTCTATCATCTCTTCCTTTCAGAACACCTTTGTTTTATCATTTCCACATGAGTTCCCTGCCCCCACCCCCCAGAATGCCCTTTAGCTAGTGGCAACAGTTAGAGGTTCAGTTCCTCAAGCTACGCAGTTTGGATGTAGGCATTATAAAACAGACCACCCAACAGAGTCTCTGTTGCCTTAGCATAGCACTTGTGTTCTGCTAAACTTCTGATCATTGCAAGCTTTGGATTCTTCAATTTTCCACTACTATTCCTCATTAATCAAGTTACTTCTACCTGTTTTGACTTAGTCACTGACTTCTGAGTTCTGCTTGATTTCCTAGTTGCTACACCTTTTTGCATTAGACGTTATGAATGTTTGGATGAGGAACGTCCCACGTAGGCTTGTGTATTTGAACACTTGGTCTCCTGTTGCAGGGGCTAATTGGGAAGGGTTAGGAAACCTTTAAGAGGCAGAGCCTTCATGGAGGAAGTATGTCACTAGGGGTGGGCCTTGAAGATTTATTTCTCTCTTCATCTCCTTCTTGTTCTCCCCTCCCCTTCCTCCATCTGTATCTTGAGAATGGATGAAAAAAGTTCCCATCCAGCTTCCTGTTCCTGCCACCATGCCATGCCCTTTCTGACCCGATGGACTCTGTCCCTAACCATAAACCAAAATACTGTTCCCTGTGCTCATGTCATTTTATCACAGAAACAAAAAAGTAGCTAATATTGACTCATGTCCACTCTTGGCTCATTTCAGACCACTGTTTCTATTGTCCATTACTCTGACATGACTAAGTATTAGGCAGGAATTTATGCTACAAATAGTTCCTGTACTTGCACTAACTACCCAGTGCTATGTAATTGCTGACATTCAGTGGGATTTGTGAGGGTATAAATATGAGGAAAAGAAAAGGTTTATTTTTCACATAAATAGCATAATAGGAAAAGTACAGGTAGACCCATTTGTAATGTCATAGGAGAAACCAAACGAATAGGAGATGTATTAAATCAGTTACAACTGTCTTAAATGACAGATAGACTCCTACCAAGATTAAATCATAGGGCTGAGTCCATTAAAATTTTCCCATGTCATTAAATCACCATTATTATATAAAATATAGCAAACTGGGCCTAGAGATCTATTTTAGCTGGTGGAGTGCCTTTATGCCATGTACCAGGCTCTTAGTTCCTTCCCCATCATGTAGAAAAACTGGGAATTTCAGCACATGCTTGCAATACCAGCACCAAGGGTTAGGTAAGAAAATCAGAAATTTGAAATTATTTTCACCTACACAGATAGTTTGAGTTCAGCAGTCTCAAAAGAAACAACAAAACCAACATCGAATTATAGGAAAATTTCCCAAGAAAAGGGATTACAAAGTTCTGGTGACACAGTTGCTGTTTAGTAAAGTCAGACCAAGGTTATTAAACTTGAAAGATTCAACTTATGCCAAACAATGATCAATTTACCATCCTAGCTGTTCACCATTCACCATCCTAGCTGTTCACCATTCACCATCCTGTCTGTTCACCATTCACCATCCTAGCTGTTCACCATTCACCATCCTAGCTGTTCACCATCCTAGCTGTTCACCATTCACCATCCTAGCTGTTCACCATTCACCATCCTAGCTGTTCACCATTCACCATCCTTGCTATTCACCATTTACCATTCTAGTTATTTTTCCACCCATGATAGAGGCATTAGTGGCGGTCAATTCAAAATGAACTTGGTTGTATATTTTGGCTATGGTTATTCTGTCATCTTGAAAACCAGAAGTTTCTTAGTGGGATAACTTTTTACCATTTTATTGGATAATTCAGTAGGGTTACAGAGGTAAGTATTTCACTGGAAAAGAGCAGACTTTCCTTTTGAACACAATGTGGTCACAATATTAAACTGTTCTCCCTTTATTTGATTTTGGATGCACACACTTGAACAAGGTCCGTTACTGAGGATTTTTTCACCAAGACTTAGGATTTCTTTTATTGTAATTATTTTCTTATTTATTAAAATTTGTTACAAATGTTCTGCTCTTGTATTCTTATGATTTTATTTTACATTTAGAAATAAAAAATAAAGCCCTTTGGCTCGAGGATACGAATCTTTTATTTACTTATTTTTAGCATATGTTAGGCTTAACCAAATAGGTTTATTCACCCGATAAAGAAAAGTTAAATATTTCAAAAATTAAAATCCTTCCCACTTATAACTCTACTACCATCACATTTCTTTCTATGTGGTCCAGCTGATAGTACTTTAAATAAGGAATGCACACAATTTTTTTTAGTGCTTCCAAAACAATCATGGATGCGTCGATAGAGAAATGTGTTAGTTCTGGAGGGGTCAAGACTGAGTTGCAGACATTGTCTGGGTTAGCGCCTTCATAGAGACAACCAGGGGGAGTTTATTCCCCACTTCTTTTTTAGTTTCTAGTCATTGGTTCTGAGATGAATTACTCAATACGGTAACATCCTTATCACGTTAGGACTGACTTTAACTTCACCTTAATATACTGTAGTGTCCCTGTTTCCAAAGCAGCTTACATGCTACTGTGTTAAGAGTTCAGAGTTCACCATGTTTTGGCTGTCACAGAGTTGTAGCATGTCCTTCATCACAGCATGGAGGTGTTGCTGAGTTACTTTTATTTAGGGCCCAGGCAACCCTTCTGTAGGTAGAGATGACTTGGTAACGCCATGTTTTAGAGATTCTTTTCTCCTTCTGAAAACGTTCCCATGCCGGAAGGGAATGACATACATTGTCCTCTCTGTTCTCTTTCAGGGACATGGCAACATCCTCACATGTGCACAATGACTTGTTTAGTTAAGTAAATGATCTAATTTTTCTGATTTAGGGAAGTTTTAAAAAAATATGAACTACCCTAGAATGATTTCAATATTAGATTGTTCTACAACCTGATTAAAATGGATCCTATGTTGAAAGATTCTTTGACTAAGTATAACCATCTAAAATTTAACCAATTTTGATGCTTTGAATTTTTAAAATTTTCCTGTTTTATTTCATGTGCTCTGGGTGGTTTGGCTGCATGTGTGTTTGTCCACCACATGCATGCCTAGTGGCTGCAGAGGCCAAAAGAGGACATCAGATCACCTGGCTTGGGAATTATGGGTCACTGTGAGGGCCATGTGTGTGTGTGTGATAGGTCTTGAACCCAGGTCCCCTGGAAGAATAGCCAGTGCTCTTAACCGCTCAGCCAATTCTCTGGTCTTAATTTTTTTAAGTTCTAAAGAGAGAAATAACTTTATTCAATGAGGCCCAAAATTCAAAAGGAATCTGTTTTATACAGATTTCAATGGAGAATGAAAACAAAACAAAACTAACAAAAAACCCAAAACAACACTGATGAGCCAGGAGACCAGTGGTACAAATCCTCCTGAGGGGCAAGCAGAGAGATACTCAGAAATGCACACATGCACACGCAGAACCGCACACATTTTCAGGTTGTACCGAAAGTATTTGGACATATGGAGTCAGTCAAATATTTATACTGTTCTAGCTAAAACATTCCTTTCAGAAGACCAGTCAGAAATGTGTCTGTCCACATCTGCTTTATCTTTTTTTTTAATCTATAATTCCACATTGAGGGAGAAGACTATTTGTGAGATATTTCCTATCAGGCTCTGTATCATTGTGTGCCTGTAGGTAAAGCAGTAGCAATGGCCAGAGGAACCCTATCAGTGCCTAAGAGAGATTTGACCACCAAAGCTTGAGTCTCAGTTAAGTGTGTGTGTGTGTGTGTGTGTGTGTGTGTGTGTGTGCCTGATTCCTCATTGTGATACATAGCAGCTGTTGCTCTTGTTTGTAAATATATACACACATATATATGTATATATATATACACACACCCACACTACTCTCTGTATATAAGGCTTAGAATGTGCTTGTACATTGAATTTTAAAAAAATCATTATTAGTCTCAGATGTATTGCCTAGAGATGTGAACTTCATACTTGTTTTTTAAAAATATATCTGACCTTTAAAAATTACGGGTAAGGGGAACCTATCAGAAGGACACTGATGCTGATATAAATGTTTTTTTTTTTCTGTTTCCTTTTATGGTAGGTGGGGTCTAGTCTATAGTGTCTTGTCTGTAAGAGCCAAGCAACGTGGAGGACGCAGAAAGATAGATACAGATACTCAACAGTTCAGCACAAACCAACATTTACTGGTTTTATGTATATGCAAAAAAAAAAAAATGTAAAGAGAAACTTTAAGACTGAAGGCCAGACATAATGCGTAGAGACCTCTTTGCAGAACAGTACAGTTTCAGAATTGTGGCTTCATGTTTCCTGTCAGATTCATTGGAAATGCCGTACCATTACTCATGTATTTTTCCTATCATTGAAATTTTGGAGGACCCAGTGGCAGAAGAATGTGAAAGTTGCCTCTTATTAAATGTAAACATTTTGGCAAGAACTTTTTCATGAGATCTGACACATTTCCCCAAAGAGTGACAGTTCAGAAGGTGGAGAGAGTAACTCTGACTAGGACATCCCATTCTGTTGGCTTGGCTGCTCTGATTAAAACCTTCTGGGAAGCAAGGGACTGGCGTGTTAGGCCCAGATGCAAACTAAGCCGACGACAGTATGTTGACCCACTAAAACAAAGAGCCCAGCAGTTCGCAAAGACAAGCAGATACAGTTAGTTCACTGCTTCAAACTGCGCCCTCCACCCCCACCACCAAGAGGAAAATCGGGCTTGCCTCAGCAATGGCTTCTTTGGGACACTTGTAAGTCTCTCTGTGGAAAGTTACAAAACCCCAGGATACCCCACCTGTGAATGAGTCTAATGGTTAACCCCGAGGTTCTTTCTCCAATGCTCACTCCATGAAAAGCTGCCTTCCTCCTCCATCATTAGTGGTTAGTTGGTATAAGAAGTTCTTAAAACCATAAGCCTGAAAAAATAAACCCACCACAATTTCCCCCAAAAGGCAGTATTGCAAGTGACATAATGTGAGGACAAGAGGGTTAGCCTCGTAACTCAGAGAAACTGAAAGTGTCCTCTAAATATGATGGTAGAGGCCACGGTAACCTTGGGATTCTTTGAATGAGTTTTGTGTGTGACATATGCAACCAAATAGAGATGACCAAAGTCCTTATTTCTCTATTTCTAGAAAAAGTATTCTATTCATATTTAGATTGGGAAAGTCCAAGTACTGGCTTTGTTTAGGCATGAAGCAGGTTTAATGAGCTGTTTGTAGGACAGTGTGGCATTTGAAGGGTCATGTACCTTGGCAAATTTGCTCAAGAGAACTCAGACACAGTGTTTTTTTTCATTATCATTAATTTTTTTAAAACCATAGTTTTATACAACACTGTTTAATCTGTCTTTTTGGAAGATTGTACGTTAAGTGGATGACTTTTCAGGCGATTCAAACACCTGGTTAGCATAAATCTCCTAATACCAATTTTACTCTATTAACTCATTCATTTCCAAGACTAAAATAATTTTTTCTTGCAAAAGAGCTGGTGAGTGACTGGCCATAAAATGTTCAGATATTACATAGCCATGAAAATTAATAAGTGTATTTAACATTAGCATATGGAAATGTACAGAACAAAAATTAAATTGTTTCTGAGCTTCAGGTTATTAATCGCATCATCAAATTATATATTTAGTTTATGGCTTAGTCTTCCCATTTCTGAATTCCACATTCAAGTCAACTAATAATTTCCATACTGGAAATAATTTCTTGGATGGGGGAAAATAGTTTTTCCCATTATAAAAGATCCATAAAAAATAAAAATGGAAACATAAGGAAGAGGTATACCTTGGGAACCAATTATTTACATTTTTTATTCTGTATAAGATAAACCAAATGTACATGGGATTAGATTGGAATATGACTTTGTGTAGTCTATTATAATAGGCTATAATGATTTATAAGATGTTAGTTAAATATATTAATTGATTTAGTCTTGTAATGATGACTGTATACACTATTGTAGGTATATTCACTTTCGAATGTTAATATTAAAATGAAAGCTGATTGCATTCTGGTAAAGAAATTCAGCAGCAAAAGAGTTTAGGAGAAATTTAAAGCTATTTTACTATTAGTTGTTTATGGAAAGTATACATCACATGTACGTAGTAGGTACAAACTGTCTATGGTGAGATCTATGGTTGCACGCAACCATTAATTAATTAGCTGTCCTCAAATTTCTCACCTCCTCTCTTTTAGGTTCTTATACAGCCTATGTAAGAGTGAATGACTCTCAACTCCTGGTTCTCCAGTCTCTACTGTGAGTGTCAGGGTTACTGGCCTACCTCACGCTAGGTGCTGGCACTGGAAGCCAGAGCTTCACGCTTTAAATTCCCGCATACATTTTCCAAAATATTGTTAATTAATAATCTTTTTTTACTTTAAAATATTTTTTTACATTTTAAAAAATTTTATTAATTTATTCATATTACATCTAAATTGTTATCCCATCCCTTGTTTCCTCCCATTCCTCCCTCCCTCCCATTTTCCCCTTACTCCCCTCCCCTATGACTGTGACTGAGGGGGACCTCCTCCCCCTGTATATGATCATAGGGTATCAAGTCTCTTGTTGATAGCCTGCTATCCTTCCTATGAGTGCCACCAGGTCTCCCTATCCAGGGGATGTGGTCAAATATGGGGCCCTGGAGTTCGTGTGAAACTCAGTCCCCACTCTCCACTCAACTGTGAAGAATGTCCTGTCCATTGGCTAGATCTAGGTAGGGGTTTGATATTTACTGCACTTATTGTCCTTGGTTGGTGCTTAAAAAATATTTTTAATTTGTTCACTTTACATCCCAATTGTAGTCCCCTCTTTCATCACCTCCCTGTCCCACTCTCCCTCCCTATTCCCTTTCCCTCCTTCCCCTAGTCCTCAGAGAGAGGAGCCCTCCTGCTCTAACACCTGACTGCAGCCTATCAAGTCTCATCTGGACAGAAGTAGTTCCTGCTTCCCATCTTATGGGACCCACAAGAAGACTGTGCTGCCTGTCGACTACATCTGAGCAGAGGGTCTAGGTCCACACCATGCAGGGTCTTTGGTTGGTACATCAGTCTCCGCAGTGTCTCCCTCTTCCCCCTGGATTTGTTGCTTCTGTTGGTCTCCATGTGGAGCTCCTGATCCCTCCAGGTCCCTTTATTCCCCAACTCTTCTTCCTGTGCTCCACCCCAGAGTTTGGCTGAGAGCTCCTTGGTTCCCAGTGTTTTCATGAGGTTGGCAGGTGTTAATCAGAGAGAGCACTGGATGGCTCTGTTAGAATTAACACCCTTGGTCAAAGCATATGTCTTGTACTTAAGTTTATAATTCGTAAAATACAGGGCACCCTCAGATTCTACGCCAATAGAACATTTGTGTGTGTGTGTGTGTGTGTGTGCACATGCATGTGTGTGTGTGTGTGTGTGTGTGTGTGTGTGTGTTTAAATGAGCAGCTCCGTGATGGTAAAGCATAGCAGATTAAAAACAATTCATATCAAGTGTGATTCTAAACTCAAATATATCCCCTAAAAAATAAATACGTCAATTATTTTTTTTAAGTATGTTACTATGGGCCCATATATTTTAATATGGGCCTGTAAATAAAAAGGTAGTGGTGTGCATACACAGAATCTCTTGGTTTTTACTGTGTGTTGGCCTGTTGTTAGATACATCACTGTATGGATCCCTTGGCTGCATTTGAGATGTGTGATAAGTCTACAGAGGCAAGGGCGGCATAAGCAAGGGGTTTTGTGAAGATATTATAAATTTAAAGTAAATGTGTGTTCTAGAAAGGTAGAAATGCTATCCATTCCTTTGCCATCAGTCGTTTCCCCCTCCGTATACCGGGAAACAGCATTGTAAGAACAAGCGTAACAAGGGTAGATCCTTGTTACTGGAATATAGAATGTTTGATGATAGCAAGAAGATCCTCACTGAGCTTCCTTGTCACTCACTGTCACCTCATTGGCACATTTTTATTAAGCTAGTGAACACACACTGATCAGACTTTGGAAGGAGGCAATTTTAAGTTGACAAACTAACTGGTCACCTCATCCACTCACTTACTAAGATCTCACTCTTTTGAGGGGCTCTGTTAAATGTACATCCAGCACAAAACAGTCTTTGTGTGTTTATTTCAAACCCTCTACCCATACAGTTATTGTGGGACAAAACTTGTCCACACATCTTTTTACCACAGATAAGGAACTCACAGTAAACCAAAGTGTGGATATCACCAAAGTCCAACTTGGTGAATCAATGAGTTTTACTGGGGTTGGTTACAGGAATATGGGTGAGAGGTTACTTACAGGAATATGGGTGAGGGGTTACTTACAGGAGTAGAAATGACTCAAAGACAGCTGCATCACCAAAGCCCACTCCAGCATGGGTGACAGCTCACAGAAGCTGAGAACCTGCAGCACACTGCACAGCTCCACAGGTTGGAGGATGTCCTTTCCAAGGGACTCAGTCAGTTTAAACATCCTCCAGGCATTTTGGTTTCCGCTCTTCTAGACAGCTGGTCTGGTTCTCACAGCTTTCTTTGCAGCTTGTCTTGTCTTGTCTGAGAGTGACTCTGAGAAGCTTGGCTCTGAGCGGAAGAGGGTATAGTGAATCTGGCCAGTTTTAGGGACTTCCTGAGGTATTTTGAGTTCTTTACCTTCCTGCTTAAGGAGCTTTCCTGCAGGGTGGAGTCTTCGACATGAGAGGAAACTGTCACACAACCATCCGCAAGCGTCATCATTAGTTCTCTGACGTTGCTCTTTCATAGGATTGGCTAGTCAATTAAACATTTGGCTTCCTGTTCATGGAGAGATTTCAGCACGTAAGGAACTAAGACCAAAGGATCGTGAGATAGAGGCTAGAATGGGATATATAGCAAGATTGTGCCTCACAAACAAAGAAGAAATCAATCTACCAACTAAGCAGAAAGCATTGAAAAAGTAGCGTCAGCCAAACAAACCTTTATTTACGAATGGAAAGTCCATGCATAACTGGTTTTTGAAGATGGTACTCTTAAATGATGATGAGGAAGATGATGATTACATTTTCAAATCCAGTTATGTGTAGCACTGTATTTCCACATCAAGACACTCTCAGCTACATGAAAAAAGTGGAGACATTATGTTTGAGTATCCTGAGAATAAGTTGTAGAAATAAAACTCCTGAAGCTTTGGGAATAAGTTGAATGATGTTAAATGCACCATCTCAAAAGTGGACTCATGCAGCGTATACACACCTGTCCTTAAACCTTCTATTTGACGGTGGAATGCTGCTGCTATACATGACTGATTTTATAGTTAGAACATTCAGAAAACTGTGTGTTTCAGTCTGGTGGCTGTCTTCCAAAGTCTATTCAATGTTAATACCAATAGAATTTACTAGTCTAGTCACATGGTGATTTTTAGCTATAGGACATATTTTCACCCTCTCTTGCAGCTAATGTGATCTTTGTGTGTGTGAATAGAAGTAGTTTCTTAAAAATAAACCTTTTGTACTAAAATTATGTTTCTAATTGCTTTTTTCCCCTGCGTGTTAGAGGTAAACCAGTTTTGTCTGTGGTCATGAGCACTATATTTTGGAGAAATAAGTTAGAGAAATAAGTCAGTAAGACTAGAGATACCTCTTGGGCACAACACACTTTTAAATTTCTTTAGATAAATTTGGATAACTGTGAGAGAAAATGAGCAGCCAACTTTGTGTTTTTCTGTTATCATAACTGCTTGGCATTTACTATACAGAAAATATCCAATTTATTCTTGAAAATACTATCACTAGGCCACTTAGTACCTCATAATTTCACATTTATATTCACTAGAGTCCAATGGTTAGTCAGGAGATGTTTGCAAAAAGCATACTTATGTGCCAAAATAGCTTTGTTTAAAGACAGAATGAGTTTGTTATGAATTCATTGAGTCATTGCATGATAGAGGCTCAGGTTTTACCATGAGCAATGCAGAAGCGGGGTTGGATGAAAATGGCAGCCCCTCCCCCATAGACTCATAGGGAGTGGCACTGTTAGGAAATGTGTCTTTATTGAAGTAGGTGTGGCCTTGTTGGAGGAAGTGTGTCACTGGGGGTGGGCTTTGAGGTTTCAGAAGCTATAACTAGGTCTAGTGTCTCAATCTTCTTGCAGCCTGCTGACCCGGAGGTAGAACCCTCAGGTACATCTCCAGCACCATGCCTTCCTGCATGTGATCATGCTTCCTGCCATGATGATGGTGGACTAAGCCTTTGAACCTGTCAGTCAGCCCCGGTTAAATGCTTTCTTTTCTAAGAGTTGCCGTGGTCACTCCCACTACTTCTGTGCCACCATGACCCTGGAACATCTTGCAAAGGGAGAACATATTGTAGGTTGAAGGTTTTGTGCCTGAGTTGTTATCCCAATCCCATGGTTGGAAGCCTTGCCTGGTTATACAAGATGGTCAGTTCCCCTATTACGAGAAAACGTTGCTAGGGTCACTTTCTTAGATTCCAGGAACTTTCCATTGCACTAGGTTTCTATATCACTGTCCAAATGTCCCCAATTCCAGTCATCTCTCCCAGTAATCTTCTTCCACTTCCCCTACCCCTATCCAGCTTATGCCATGTTTGATTGATATTCCTTGGAGACCTGTTGTTTGTTTGTTTGTTTGTTTTTAAGGAGACTGAGGAGGAATGGATCTAGGGGGAGTGGGGGTGTGTGGGAGAAGTGGAGGTAGGGGGCATGGGTTGAGGTGTAATGTATGTATGGGAAAAAAGAGTTTCCATGGTCATGGCAATAGAAACTCTAACAAACTTTCACTTTATCTTTATTGATGCTGAGCAACATTCTATGGGGGAGTTCATGATCATTAATTGTACGTTAGAACAGCAGCAGGTGAGTGAAAAATAAGTGCATTTGAGAAAAGTAGGGGACTCACAGAATTGAGGAGAGGTAGGGAAAGCAGGCTGGGAAAATGGTGGAGCGAGGCCACAGATGTTAAATGATGTTGTGCTTTGACAAGAGCTTTAGTTATTAAAAAAAAAACCTGCTCATGTATTTTTGGTGGGTATGTGTATTATTTAGGCTTTACTGCCTTAGTTTACCCAAACTGATTTTATACTATCACTATCTTTATCTCTTTGCCGGGAAGCTTTCTCTGAAGCCTAAGCTTTGCTGTGTGGCATTGAAGGGCTCCAGGATGTTGGAGCAAACCTAGCATCCTTTGTATTACAACCTATTGGTTTGTCTTCCTCCTCCATCATTTTTATGGCTCCTTTAAAGTTTATTTGACTTAAGACTCTATCAACATAGTGTGAATGGTTTGCAACTCTACCGTGTTCCTGCCGGGGGGTGGGGGTGGGGGAGAAGGATGGCATCTTCTATGCCTTGCAGTTTCCCCATGGGATCTGAAGAGATGCTCTGCTTTCAATTCGCCTTTCCTCTTTGGAAAAACAGAAAAAGGCTGCTCTGTATAACTCCTTAAACTAACACTAGATTAAGATGGGCAAGTGGACGGCATTCCAGGGAGTGGACTTCACTAAACCTTCTTATTTGGACTCTGCTCCAAGAAAATTGCTTGTGGGAGGTCCCTCAGTGTGTGGGAGCTTCTAGCACCTCAAAAATCACTTCCAGAGCTTTATTCAGGCACCAGATTTCACCTGGTATTTATCTACAATTGTTTCCTTCAGGAAAAGCAAGTCATTAAGGGGAGGATGGGAGTGGGAAGAGTATACAGAGAAACATATGTGGGATGCATGTGTTTGGCACTTGTTTGAAACCAGAAAAGGCGGGGACTCTTAGCCTTTTATATGTACATTAGTTCTATGTTTAGTGTGCTTGCTCATTCATTCATTCATTCATTCATTCTACCTCTCTCTCTCTCTGTGCATGCGCATACATGTTCCTGTTGATGTATACATGTATATGTGTGCATGTTTAGGTTGGAGGTTGACCCTGGATGCGCCCTTCAATTGCTGTCTACCTTATTGTGGTGGATAGGCTCTCTTGCTGACTGTAGAGTTCACTGATACTGCCAGGCTGGCGGACCTGTGAGCTCCAGGTAGTTGCCCGTCTCTGCTTCTCCAGCACAAGGACTGTAGAAGCATTTCATCACGGTTTGCGCTTTCATGAGCGCAGGGGTCCTTATGCTTGCATAGTGGGCACTTTGCCAACCGCACCATGTCTCTAGACACTGTGTTTTCTGACCTTTTGTTGTGGAATGCTTACTGTGGATTATTCAATTGTATGTGGTCTCAAAAGGGGAGTGCATACCACCAGGCCATATTTACATGATACGTTTTTGGTTAAGCATTTCTGTTAGCTTAATAGGAACTTACCTGTCAATGAATTACTGCATAATCAGTTTTTTTCTCTCATAGGCATTTCAAAATGCTGAACTGAGGGCTGATGCGAGGGTTAGTGAGTGAGCGCTGTTAGGAGGTAAGGGGGATAACTCAGACCTTATCCTCTTAGCTGAAGCAGTGGAGCAGTTCCACTTAGGTTCTGGTGACGTCTGTGATCTCTTCGGTTAACACCTGGCCTTTTAGTCTATCTGCGTTTATGCGTCCCTTTGAAATAGTCAACCCTGTTGAACTTTCAGAACTTACAAAAAAACAGAACACACGAAATAGTTACACTTGTGCTATTGCTATTGCCCCATGGGCAACAGGGGTTTGTTTATGAAAATAGTGAAGTGACAAAGGAGGCAAAGGCAAGAATAGTGCCATGGGCTGAGAATTACTTTCGTTGTTTATGCTCTGTTGGATGCTAAAACAGCAAACAAGCAGACAAGACAGGCTGCATGGATCTGGGTTTCTGTATAGAAAATTTAAGACTTAAAAAAAAAAAAAAAAAAAAAAAAAAAAAAAAAAAAAAACCCAAAACGTATCCCGGTATCGAGAAGCCACATTGGAAGTAAATCCACTTGGGAACACCACGGTGCAAGGCTCCCTCTGAGGCAAAACATTTGAGTCTGTTCTGCTACGTTCTTCTGTTTGGCACATTATTCTGCTGCTGTGTCTGGTTTCTTAGATACATAATAACACAAGATAAAAAATAATCTTTTCAATGTGATTTTAATGAATAAAAGGCACCTGTTGTGCATGTGTTAAGTGGTGGGAAGACACTGGCCACGCATTCTTGACAATCAGTTACATCACAGCTAATAAATAAGAACAATGCGCATCACTGAGCCTCCAACTGCATCCTTGAGGGGGATCATTGATGTCACACGTTCAAGTTTTACTGGCCATTTAAGATGTGACGTGTTTTGAGGTGCAATGATGGTGAGGAGTTGTGAAAGCGTCGTGAACTCGGACAAACGAAGGATTGGTTATCTTCAGAGTGTTTGTTTGTTTATTTATTTATTTATTTATTTATTTATTTTTGGCCAGACAATTGAATCTTTTGATAAATTTTGAAAACAGCTATGATTTTTTTTTTTGGGTCCAAGTACAAATACAGTTTTCCCAATGATTAACATTTTATATTTTTGGTCCATTTTACTGGTCCTTTTTACAAACTGTAAAAATTTAAAAAGATTAATATATAAATATATATATAGTTGAAAGCTATGTGATTAACACTAACTCAATTGTTATAAGAAAAACAAACATTTTTGTAATTATTTTCTTTCATAGTATAGTTTCCTAACTACATTCTAAATATTTTCTTTATACACACAGATAAGTGTAGCTCTCACTTCTCATAAAAAAAATCTCTTTATAGCACATGGAGACCATTACATAAAACCAGCACTGGGCAAAATGTGGACTTCCCAGCACCAACGGATACATCTGTGACACAATTCCTGCGTCTACGGCTCAGGGAACATTGTGGAAGAGAGGACGGAAAGCTCACAAGGATGAGAGTGCCAGAAAGTCTCCTGTGAGCCAGTCATCCTAGAGATGGATGCCCAAACAATACTTGAACAATTTCAGCATCGCTAGTCATATCAGTATGGACGGAGTAAAATCTCACAGGGCCCTACTCCTGGTCAAAGAGCTATAGGTGACTGATGATTATAGAGAAAGGGAGATTAGACCATTTCAGGAGTGAGTCCCTTGAGTCGTTACCCGGTGCAAAGTGGTTAGCCCTTGAATCCATATACACACGAAAGAGAAAAATGGACAACAAAAGGTTGAATTTATGTATTTTTGCATATTTCTCTCTCCATATATATATTAAATACATACACACATATAAAAGAAATAGAGAACATCAGTTGTAGAGTGGGAATATGATAATGGCTGGAGAGAGGAAAGAAGATAAATAATGTAATTATATTTCAATTAAAATTATTGAAAATATAGCTTTTCTATTACAAGTTGCTTTGAGTAATTTAGTGGGATAAGATATATACAAGTAACATTATGCAGGATGAAAAGGTCGCACTTATGTATTTAGAAAAACACGCACACAAACACACAGATATACATACGTGTGTAATAATAGTGAAGACAAAGATGCCATGGATTTGAAAAAGAACAAGAAGGTTGTATTTAGGAGATTTTAGAGGGAGAGAAGGGAAAAGGCGAATAATTTAATCATATTATAACCTCAAAAATCAGATGAAATAATTTAAAAAGTATATATTTTAAAGAAAGAGTATCAATGCTCTGTCTGTAAGATACCCTGAAGTATACTTTTATATATTGGACTATCAACTCATTCTTTATTACTTTTTGAGGGTATATTAGGGGTTTGAGTGGGACTTACCAAACATAAATTTATACATTTGGTGCCAGAAAACAATATACTTGGGAGTATCTGAGTCAGAATAATTGTTTTACGTGCCTATTTTTAGTCATTTGAAAATAAAGTTATAATATAAATTGAAAAGTGAGATGTAAGCTATGAATACAGAATTATGGCTTAGCTTTCCAAACCCATGCATGGGGTAATTTATTTCAGATGATTACGAATTTTCCCCCTCTTTGATTATTTCAACACTTAACTTTTGTGGTTTGTAGGAAATTATGCACACAAAGAAAGAGGGAAGTGACTGGACATTAGGTTGAATGTATTGTACATTGGCTATGCGCTTGGAACTGGAGAGGCTTTTCACATAACTTTTTCACAATGTCAGTGAAAACAGTGGCTAAATATGGTAAAGCTGAGGCATGGTGAGGGCACGTTTCTTGGAGAACTCCTGAGAGGTAAGAAGATAGGGAAGAGGTTGAGAAATCTCCTTGGTAACCAAAAGATGAACTGTTTCTCAGAAATAGCAATACAGAGAGGGCATGCGAAAGGCTATCCCACCGGAGCTGCTGGCTTTCAAGCACCAGACGAAACCACGAGTGTTCTGATTCCTGTTCATCTGGCGACGCCTTCTGCAGTTTCTGAGCTGCCCTGGAATACTGGATTAGGATTTACAACGTAAAATAGAGAAGTCCCAGAATATTGTGTAGGGATTCATGTCCTAGAATAAAGGAGTCTGAATCACACTTCAAAGTGTGTGCCCGCTCTGAGAGGAGGCTGGAGTGAGACACCGAGGCAGGTAGCATGGAGCGTGCTTGTGCCTCGTCAAACATCATGTGACGGGGCTTTGCCAGCCTAGCTTCCTGACAAGTTTCTGGTTGTCCAGTTTTCCTTTGGAAATTCTTTCTTTCTTTCTTTTTTCAATTCTAAGTCAAACCAAAATCAGTTTCCTGGTTGGGGATGCTGATGAACAATTGATTAGCTATTTCTTGGCGTGCCTCTGAGCCGGTCTATACTACAGAAGGCGTTCAGTTTCATGTTGCCACACAAGAAGCAGCGGCCATGTCCTTCTTGCCAGAGGGAATAAAGTCTTCGCAATGGACTGGGAGAAGTCTTTGAAATAATATAAAGGCAACTTCAATACTGTGAACATCTGTTTGAGTGTTCAGTGGTACACATCGTTCACTGACGTGCACGGCAAAGCAACAATTCTTTCTGGATTTTATTATTGGTTCTCAGTAAGCAAGACAGAAGGTAGGAACTCACCAGAGAAAACTCGATCAAGATTCCTGCCAATGCAGCATGCATATTTTTGTTTATTACACACACACACACACACACACACACACACACACACACCACATATGCACGCACACACAGTTCTCAGTATTATCTGAAATGCATCATCTCTGAGGAGTAAAACCCTATGTATGAGAAAAATACTTTGCTTTGTGCTAGACGATGGAAGAAAAGAAAGCAATTCACCCAGCCCCCTTCTGTTGATCCAATGAAGCCTTCCAGAATTCTTGGCCATAGTTCCTGAGGCTCTCATGCTAGGCTTTGAAACTGACCACAGAAAACACGATGGGCCATGAAGCCAATTGGCATACGATGGTGTGCTCTGCACGTAGTCAGTACAGAGTGTGAGGCAGCAAGGACTTCATGTACGCGTGGAGATATACATTCTCTCAACCATACGTTATTTTTAAAGTTGAAAGTTTGAGTGACTTTTGTTTGAACTTGTTGTAAATGTCTTTTACTTTGTCGGGGCTGGGTGGTGGTGGAGAGAAAAATCTTCTTAATGGAGGTAGGAGTAAGACTGGAATTCTAGGTGTTGACTGTAGCAGTTCTCACACTTGAGTGGGCATCAGATTTTCAGGGCAGCAGAAGAGTATTAAAAACCACAGATTTCTGGACTCATTCTTGGAAATCTTGGCTGGAGCTGGAGAATTTATGCATTAATCAAGTGACTATATGCCCATGATGTTTCTGAGCTTCGGATCACACTTGTAGGCCTCTTTGCTCTGTGAGAAACTAATTTTAATGAAAATAAAATGATATTTCCCTCCATTTCTTTTCCTTCTTCCAACTTGCCCCATTTTTCTATACACACACACGCACACACACACACTACAGTATATAAATACAACCCTTTGAATCTTTTCAGTGTTCTTTGCATGTCCAAATTTGGAGCTGACCACTTGATGTTGGATAATGAACTAGGGGGCTTTTCCTTGGGGAAAGGCTACTTTTCCTCTCTAGTGTCTCTTAGTTGCCTCTGGTGACCTGGTCTAGGGGTGAGGCCTTGCGCAGTCTCGTATTCAACATTAGCATCTATATTGGTGTTGTCCTTACATATTTATGAATATATAAGGGTATGTAAAAACCAGGAATATTTAATATTCACTGGGTATGATTATTCTAGCCACAATCAGTTACTGTCCTGGTCTCAGATGGGAGACAGAGCGGCCTTTCCATGGAGGATAAAGATCCCGAAGAGGCACAAAATGAACAATAGTGATCTCTCTGCCTATAGGGAGTTTATTTTCACTTTTAAGAAATTCATTTACAGATACCATGAACTTAAATTTTTTTCATGTGTGTTCTCACTAAAATTAAACTTCCGAGGCCCCTATTAAATGGATAATAATGGCAATAATAGCAATAGTAAAAATGTTGGCGGAATTTACTGTGTTTTCTTATTGCTCAGAAGAAATAGCAAGTTGTCCTAGGAATAATTTAGTTTAACATTTAAAGCGACTTAAGAGTATGTCTGTGCCCCAAAGGAAATCTCATTTAGTTCAAACGGATGAGAATGGCAGAGAGGAAGACATCTCTTCACATTGTGTTTCCTTGTACCTGGCATTTAATCCAACCATCACGCTCAGTGGGCATGACTTTCTTTAACTTGAGTGAAGTGATAACTAAACACTTCAACCCCAGACTTGAGTGTTTTGGTGTAACATATAATGTGCACTCAGCCGAGACTCTAATCTACAACATTCCGCTTTGCCCCTTGATTTATGTTTAGTTCTTTGCTAGAAGGTTCCTTTTTCATCCAATTCCACATGGATGCAACGATTCCTGTCCCACAGCCAAAGTCAACCTTTTAAGGCCTGTGGGGCTGTTGCGGGCATGTAAACTATCAATGTGGAGAGGACTCTGGAACTCAGGGCCACATGCATTGACAGCAGTAGCTCTAGAACCACACAGGCTGGTCAGTGTCCAGGAAGTCACAAGGAAGAGTGCGCAGGGGGAAAGCCTGGCAGACCGAAGAGCTGCTAAGTCCATGGAAGCAGCTTTCATTGCAATGGAAGGGAAAAGAGGCATCAGTGTAATCAGCGTAGGCTAAACAGACCTGGGTTGTATTAGTCATGCATCCTTAACAACACAACAACAAAAAAGGTGCTTACACAACGTGGAAGAGAGTTTTCTGCAACTACATTTCTAAAGCTTGGCAGACTATGGGAGTAAGAGGGATAACTCATAAGACCAGAACTTTTTTTAAAAAAAGATTTATTTATTTATTATTATGTATACAGCGCTCTGCCTGCATGTACATCTGCAGGCAGAGGAGGACATCAGATCACATTATAGATGGTTGTGAGCCACCATGTGGTTGCTGGGAATTGAACTCATGACCTCTGGAAGAGCAAACAGGGCTCTTAACCACTGAGCCATCACTCCAGCCCCCAAGACCAGAACTTTATACAAGGGTTTGTAGACAGTTAACCTGTGCTAATAAAGATTGGAATATTGAATCAGTGTTGTGGGAGAAAGTAAGTTCAGTCAAGTGGTTTTTCTAGTTTTGTGTAATTATTTCTTTCTTGTGGTTATGAAGGTTATTGATAAAACTTAACTTCTAAAAACCCTTCTGGCCTTTTGATTATATTCTTATTAGATTTTTCCAACATGTCCAAAATTTCCACTGTGGGCTGTGTACAATCATTTATAAACAAGGTCTGTTATTGTAGATTCAGAATAGGAGGCAGCAGATGCATTCAATAAACAATTTTAACACTTTTGAGAAGGGAAAAGAACTTTCTGCCACATAATAAAAAAATCACAACGACCAAAGGAAAATATTCATGAATCCAGTGCAAGTTATGTACCATCCATAAATAATCCTTTTTAATTACTCTCTAAAGACTCATTTAATTTAAAAAGAGAGAAAACGCCTTTTCTTAATGTGTGCCATTCTCTCTTCCCCACCCTTATCAAGAATGTTGGGATCAGAAAGTAGAAAAAAGGAAATCTGGAATGTTTACTATAATATACCCAAGTGTTTTCAGGGTCTTACCAAAAGCAATGAAGCTGTCAGCATGGCTTTCTTATAGGTTCATTACACATCTATGAGTCTGCACATGTAGAACATTTGCTGGGAGCTTTCCTGTGCTCACTTCTGGAGTCCCTTTGCTGTAAACAACTTGGAAAAGCCAAAGCTCCATGAACTAAAAACCGAGGCCTTTTATTGTTCATGATGAGCCTACTACTTCATCAAAGCTAAATCTATCTGCATCTTCGACTAGTCAAAGTTAGTGTTTCGAATTTTCCAGAACATTTCTCTTCAGATTTCTCTATTTCCTTGAAAAAAAAAAAAAAAACTCAGACATTCCTTTTAAGGCATCACCATTTAGACCTTAAAAATAAAAGATGGAACATATGTGATTTTATTTTCTAAGCACTTCTGCAGTTCCTTTCACTGCCTGCTTGATGTATTTATTTCTCTGCATGAGTAGTCGTCACCTGGGTCCTTGGCCTGTTCCACAGAGACAGTCATAACGGTTTAATAAAGACTAACTAAACATTTCTTAGTTTAAATATATTTTACCCTAGGAAAAAACAAGGAAGTAGAAAATTGCTCTTGTATCAAAAATTCCCTTTTTCTACTTAGAAACAGACATACTAGGTCAGCCTTCTGTTCCTCAGTCTTGTTTTGATCCTGTCCAAACCCTTCTCTGCAATCTTGCAGACATCTAGAAAATGATTTTCTCTTCTCCTGATGTGCTAAAGGTAGAGGTCTGGATAATAGAATCAGATACGGATATAGAGCCTGGAGTAATAAAAAAAAACGTTGTGTGTGTGTGTGTGTGTGTGTGTGTGTGTGTAGAAAAATAGTATAATTATATTACATCAAAATACTTGTTGATTGAAAAATTTTTTTGAGACATATTCTGTTTTATAGCCATGCCTGTCTTGGAGCTTGCTGTGTAGATCAATCTGGCCTTGAACTCACAGAGATCTGCTGCCTGTGTCTCCTGAGTGTTGGGATTAAAGGCAAATGCCAGTGTGTCTTCCTTTTGCATTTAACACTGGTGGTTATTTCGATCTATTCTTACAGGTTTGGGAATGCCAGGATCGTGGGTTTCAGGTGGCCTAGCGTCATTCACCATGTTGCTCAGCATCATTAATATATCTTAGCTACTTTGATGATGATTCCTACACAGATGCCAACACAAATATGATCTCTTGGATTAAAGCACATAGTCATTGATTAAAAGAACTGGATTGCACAATGCCTTCAAATTCGAGATGCAAACTAAAATCAATCAAATTGAGCTGTATAAGCAAGATTGCAAAGAGATCTGTGGCCCTCTGGGGAAAAAATGACCAGACTGAGACTTAAAACACTGAGCAGCTGTTACTAAATGAGCTCCAAAACATTCCGAGTTTCTCTATATTACAGAGTTAGACTCAGAGGTGAGACTGATGAAGCCGGCACATACCAGGATCTGTGTAGTTTTCATATTTTTTTTTCCTTAGAGTTTATTCATCCTAACCGAAGCCATTAAAAACTTTCAGCATGAGTCGCATGCGTAGTTTCTATTTCTAAAGACTGCCCAGCCATAAACATTTCAACAACAATTGGTTCATAATCCTTTCTAAAATGTGCATGCATTTTGAATTATTATATACAGCAAGTTATGGAAATTGCATGGGGAAAAAAGCTGAATGATGTCTTTGAGGGCAATAGGTAAAACCATGGAAGTAGACAGACATGGATGATTGAAATTGGATGTGAAGAAAACTGAATGGGAGAAGAGGAGCTAGGAAGAAGGCAAATAGCTTGGCGAGCAGACAAAACATGGTGAAAACTCATGGGTGTCTCAAGAGTTCACTTTGTGAAAAAGAAGACTGAAAGTTCTGAGTGAGAGCTTGAGAGAAGTGAATTTGCCTTGTGTCCCACAGAAAACGGCATAATTGGAGTTTTAAGTTAGATCCTCCCACTTGCGTTCAGTACGTTTTCTGATAGAGCACTTAGCATCAAGGAAGGGAAATACTCAAGAATGAGATGGGTGTAATCTGTATATTAAAATATGGCTACAGAATACAGCTCACATTTTTTTCTCATAATCCTGCCAAGTATGGGATGTGATTGGTGTTCTGTGTAGATGCTTGCGCTTGCTTGATCTCCGAAGTGGGAGATGTTTGCCTTTCAATGTTTTTCCCATCCAGGGATCTTCCTATATAACACCATGAAGATTGTTAGCTGCTGGACCACTTTCAAAGTTTCTCTTTGTAAGCAGTAATCTGGCAGTCTGTATAATTCCCTTTTGCTTATTGTCTTTCTCAATGCATGTGCACCATCCTTTCCGAGGGATGTAGAACTAAGTGACTTATTGCCTTCATGGTTTCTGTTTTTATAATTAACAGTACAGTTGCTTTATTCAGTCTCATATAATCAATAACAAAGGAGGTTATAATTTTGGTCTACTTACTTTAAACATTTGATAAACATGTTCTTTATGGAGAATAGGCCCAATTGGGGTGGATACAGATGACAATGACCAGCATGGACAGGTCATAGAAAGTCTTTTCAGATCAGTTGAAGAAACAGAATGAATCAGCCTGGAGAAGCAACGTGTTGTTTACATTTCTCTAAATGTCTTTACAATTATGCATTTTGACTGTAAATCATTTTCATGCAGGTTATCTTGTATTATTTTGGAGGGCAAATTTGGACCAAAAAAAAAAAAAAGTTTGCGTTGAGCCCATTTAAAGCACTGATTGGTGTGTGGTGATGTTGCCTGATCAGGAAACACTTGTGTTGGGACCACTTACTCACATTAGGAGGCACCTTCTTTGATGCAGAAGCTCAGAATATGACTGCTCACTTGGCCAGGTGATGCCAAAGTAAACTCAAGCAGGATTGGTCTAGATTAAGTTGTGCAACTCTGAGGCTGTCTGGGCTGAAAATTCCTCTAGAGGTGCCTCAGTCAAGGTATTAGGGAACTTGTGATCTTCTAAAAATAAAGACACCTGGAGCTCCTTTGGATGTTCACTGATACAAAGCAAAACATTGCAAGAAAGGATCTTATAAGGCCTCCTTGAGGAATTCTGTTGATTTTTGCTATATAAAGATGATTGTTTGAGACATAGTTATAAAATAAAACGCATTTTCTTTTTTCTTTAGACAGTGGTTCTCATTTATCATTGTGAACAACTTGCTTTCTGTCTAATGAAACTAGGTCATTCCTACATTTGTTTGACATGGTCATACAATGAGTTCAAATATCTTGGGACCTTCACATTACAAATCCATCTCTTCTTCTTCTTCTTCTTCTTCTTCTTCTTCTTCTTCTTCTTCTTCTTCTTCTTCTTCTTCCTCCTCCTTTTCCTCTTCTTCCTTCTCCCCCTCCTCTTCCTCCTCCTAAACAAATTGCTCCAGTGCCTTTCTCCTTTCTGCTGCAGTCATGATTCTGAACACACTACTTTTTTAGTTTCATTCCTGTTGCTGTGACTAATACCCTAACAAAAAACAACAAAGGGAAGAGAGGGATTGTTTAACTTCCAGTTTCAGGCCACAGTCATTATTGTGGGGGCAGGGGCTTAAAGCTTCATGCCCATCCGTAGTCAAGAGCAGAGAGAGAATAAGTGCTACAAATCCAAGCTTGGATCCTCACTTGCTGTCTTGCTTTCACTCTTGTACAGATCTGTCTTAGCCCAGGGAATGGCGCTGCTCACAGTGGCTGGTGCCTTTCTATACCAGTTAATACTGAAGCAATCCTCCAGAGACCAAACTGATCTAGATAATTTTGCATGAAGACTCTCTTCCCAAATGGCTGTGCCAAGTTGGCAGTTAAAAGTAACCAGCAGGACTCCTCAAAGGAATTTGCTATCAAAATATGTTAATATCTGTGCTGAAAATCTGTATACTGAGTTTTAGACTTACACGTTTTTCTATGTGATTTTTTTCTGATAGCCCTTTAAACTAGTCCTTTGAGCTAACTATACTTTTACTTTGACTACATTTTAATTCCAAGACAAGTACATTGTTTTTAAATGTGATTATTTATTTATTTTCATATTTGATTTAAAAAAATAACTGGCTGTTTGCTATTATGTAATTGGTATCTCTCTACATTCCTTATGAAACAAGCCCCATTTTCCTTACTGGAAAAATTAAATCAAAATAGTTAGGTAATTGAAATATCCTATTCACTTTAGTTTAGTTATTACATTAAAGTGCATTTATCTGAAACAAAATTTAAGAAGCCTCATAATAAATTTGATTTCCCACCCTGGCAAAAGCAGTAGAAGGAATACAGTTTTCACATTCACTCTGCCTACTGCGTGGTGGCCATTGATGCTGAGTTCATCCTTCATCACCTGGTGTTCTGCCATTTTGAAATTTCTTTAGAAAGTAGATACGGTAGCACATATCTATAACCTCAGACCTCCTGAGGCTGAGGCAGGAGAAGCGCTATACATTTTAGGTATAGATAGTGAATTCTGGTGTGCTCAATATATATACACAAATAGACATTGATGGCATTGTGGGAAGTGGAGTTATGATCTATAATTCATCATATTATATATAAAGAAATAAATTTTTATTTTTCATTGTAGTTTTAGAGTGTTTTGTGCTATGATTCAGATTTTTCCTTCCTAAGCCTCAAGCGTTGGGGTTAAAGGCTTTTTAAAAAAAATCATACACTGAATTTTTACAATTCCTATTGGTTGTGACATAAAAGGTCAACATTAGTGTTATTTTATTAAACTGTTTGTTTCTTATTTCTACCTTTCCGTTCTGTTTCCTACCTTTCATGGGAATTTTTAGCAAGTACATGATGGCTAGACTTAGCATAATTGCGACTTTGATGATCAATTATTGGAAAATTCACACATGTGTAATGAGTATACATATTCTCTCTCCATACACACACACACACACACACACGTGTGTGTGCATATATATGTATATATATATATATATAATTTATTTATTTAGCATGACCATTTCCATGAAAATATTTTAAGACCTAACACACATGTTTCTAATGGGTTTGCTATACATAGTTTTTATATTTATAGCCCAATTTACTAGTGACTTACACTTCCTAGAACGTTGTCAGTAAATATCAGATGCTCAAAATGTTCTTATTGAATAAATTAGTACGTTAAATGTCCTCAAAAAACATATTTCTAAATCTTAAGATACAGTGAATATTTTGTGTCCTCATTTTTATTTGGAGGCATGCCTGGGAGACTTTGTTTTAAAAAAAAATATGCAAGTGGAAACTTGTAAGGGCATGAAGAATCCTTGTTATAAGTCTTCATTCCCTAGTCTTGTAAACTCTATCAACATAAATCCTTGTGAGCTAATCTTATTGATAATTTTTTTTTGCTGACATTGCTCTTACCATGTACAATTTTACTCACAACACTCATGTTTTCTCAGATGCACTGAATTTTTTCATCTATTTGAAAAATAATCTGCTTTATATCTTCCAAAAAGTTATCAGTGGTCACACCTGGTATCGGTACCCTGTTAAATGAGTGACATCGTCAAGTCACTTAGATTCCTCTCAGCTGTGCATTCATGCTTCCTTCCGGGTAGGTGATAATTTCTTGTGTTAGATCTTCGAATATTTTATTTGTCTTCTCATCTAGCAACCAAGATGGGCTACATATTTTCCATATAAATCTCTTATTCTTTATTCTCTGTTACTCTTCTCTGCATTTTGTTGTTTATTTTTCTATTTTGGCAAACTTTTAAAACTCTTTCTATTAATTATTTACGTTATGAAAATGTAGTTTGTCATGTTATGTTATTTTTCATCTTCTGTATAGTCTTTATTATTTTCACTAGCTTTCTTTCATAAATTACATCCTAACCACAGTTTCCCTTCCTTCCTCTCTTCTCAGTCCGGCTTCCCCACCTCCCCTCTCTCCCAGATCTACTCCTCCGCTATTTACCCTCAAAAAAGAACAGGTCTCCCAAGGATATCAATAAAACACGGCGTATTAAGCTGCAATAAGGCTAGGCATATCCCCTAATATTAAGGCTGGATAAGGCAACGCAGTAGGATAAAAATGGTCCCCAAAGCAGGCAGGCTCATAGACCACCCCGACTCCTACTGTTAGGTGCGGCTCTCTCTCGTTCCTGGGGTCGCTGGCCACCGGTCCTCAGGAACAAGGGAGCAGAAGTGACGAACCGGAGATTTGGTGTCCTATGATCATGAACAGAAATGAACTTCCTGGACCAGCTTCTGGGAGGCAGGTCAATTTTATTCAGGATGAACGAGGGAGGGTTATGTAGAACTTTGTGGAGGAGGTAGGGGTATCCGGGGTGGGTAAAAATCACTGGCGGGAGGGCGAAGGTACTGAGATGCTTCACTTATGTGGAGAAGCATTCCAGGAATTGCAGGTGCTTGATGAAGAGGAGTCTTCAAGCACAGAGTGTGGAGATCTGCGTGACGAGGGCAGAGAGGAGGAAGCCTCACCAACAAAGACAGTACTCCATTTTGTACTGAGCTCAGCGCTTTCTGGTCATGGCGGCCTGCAGGGTTTCACAAAAGTTAGGAGTCCCACAAGACCAAGTTACACAACCATAACATTTATACGGAAGACCTATCTCAGACCCAATCAGGTTCCCTCATTGTCAGATCAGGCTCTGAGAGCCCCTGTGAGCCCTGATTAGTTGGTTCCGTGGGCTCCTACAATTCTTTCTTGCCCTCTTTCACAGAGCTCTCTGAGCTCTGCCTAATGTTGGGCGGTCCATCTCTGCATCTGCTCCCATCAGTTGCTGGATGAAGCCTCTAATGATGATTATGCTGGGCTCTGGTCTATAAATATAGCAGAGTATCACCGAGAATAATTTTATTGGTTATTTTGGCCTGGCAGTTTTGCTTCTATCTCGGGGCCATCTGGCCTCTGGTTCCCGGCCCTCCAAGAAGCGACAGGGCTGGGATCCTTCTCATGACATGAGTCTCAAGCTGGACTGGTAACTGGTTGGCCACTCCCAGAAGTTTCTTAGTTGCACTGGAAGCCTCTCCTGATTACAGAAGATGGGTCTGTATCCCACGTTGCGAGGATCCGTTACTGAGGTTATCCTTGTAGATTCCTAGGAGTTTCTACCTTGCCACCAAATGCCCCCCAAGTTTAGTTGTCTCTCCCAGAAATCTCTCTCTCTCCACCCCCACTAGTTGCCTCTTGTTCCCCTACCCACCCTCTGATAGTCCACTTGCAAAATCTATTCTAGAACAGCTTTCTGTGTAGCCTTAATAGTAAATTCAACTTTGATTTAACATTTGTACTCATTTTTTATGGATAAAGATACTCTAACTCTCTCTTTTTTAATGTCATCAATTGTTCTTTGATTATATATATTTAAAGAGTGTCTATAACACAATACATTATAAGATACAACAGAACATATAAATATTTCTGTATACATTTTTATCCTTGAAGAAAGCCTTCTTGTACTTACTATCTACCCTCATATCATGTACACCTTCAGAGCTGGGGTGGAACTCAGTGGGAGAGTGCTTGCTTTACATTCACAAAGCCTCATGTTTGTTAGTAGCACACACACACACACACACACACACACACACACACACACACACACACACACACACATCACCAGCTTCCTAGAGTATACTCAGGAGAGGTTAACAGCTCCGTGATCAGTAGACTATAGCAACTAATGCTATCTGGGTACCAGAATGAAATTATTCATAAATACATCTTTGTACTTTTTGCTTTTCATGAAACTATTTATTTCCCTTTTCTTTTTTACATATACATTTATATTATTACACATATATACAATAAACTACCTACAGCAAGAAGGACCACAAACCAGTCAGGAATTATATAAATGTTACAATCATAGCATTTTGGCTATTAGTATTGGGAAACCTTGAAGAAAACATCTTTTCTATCTTGGTGAGTCTAAAATTCTGAATGTAAATCAATGTCTATCATATTTCATCTTTATCAACTTAAAACATCTATCTACACCTAAAAACATCTTAACCCATAAACAACTAAGTTTAATTGTAAAACTAAACTATTTGGTCTTCAACCCCATCAGAGACTTGAGAAGGAATAAAATTAACTACCTGAGTAGACAGGAAGTACAGGCTAGCATTTTCCAAAATGAGAACATTTCAGAGACAGCCTGAACAGCCACCCAGAATTCTCTATAATGTTGGAGCATTATCTTTAGCCTTCTGGCCCAATGTATCTGACAGATATATTTGTGAGGCAGGAACTATTGAGGACTTGCTTACCCTGTCTTGTCAGAGTTTGGCTGTTTGACTCTCCCTGCATTCAAGCTTGCCACTTTTAGACAGAATTCTGTCTGTGGCAGAAATGAAGACATTTTGTCCAGTGCTTGTTTGCCACATTTAAAGCCATCTCCATAAGGAGGTTCATCGATGCTCATCATCTTCTTTGAGGTAGGTTGTATATTGCCAGCAGTTAGCCTGTCTTATTGTCAAAGCATCTTTAAAATAATAAAAACATCTTTAAATGCCATATGCTGTACATCTCTGAGGTTTTTGAAGACCTTATCTATTTTATCTTATCTATCTATAGACTTATATCTATCTGTTAAGCCTAGGCTGTATATTCTTGTGCTAAAAATAGACTAGTACTTGAAATGACCATGATTTGACCAATTAACAATTAACTTATATTACTTAATTATCCTAAGCAGCCTGCAATAGCAGTTTCAAAGTAATGAAAGTAAACCTTGTATTACAGTTGAGTTGCATGGGTACAATACTTCATATTAGAGTAGAAATGTATATGTATATATATACATATATATAAAATGCATGTGAAGAATAGTCTTAAATTTGTATTCTATACCAATGTGTCAAAATTAAACTTATTTTTCATCAATATACAAAATTCTATACCAGTGAATTAAAAATAACCTTGTGAGTAACAATTAAGGCATTAAGTTGAGGAGTAGATTCAACAAATCTACTTTTTGTCCTTTCATCCCTGTATATTTTCTGTATCCCTGCTTATTTCTTTAAGGGGGTTTGGGTAAATTTTTGATTGCTTTCTTTTGCTACAGATGTGTATTTTCATTGGGAGTTGGTTACAGGTTATTATTGGTCTTATTTATTTTATTTTATTTATTTTTCTTTTTTATTATTAATTTATTCAAGTTACATCACAGTTGTTAGCCCATCCCTTGTATCCTCCCATTCCTCCCTCCCTCCCACTCCCCCCCATTCCCCTCCCTTATGTCTGTGACTGAGGGGGACCTCCTCTCCCTGTATATGCTCATAGGGTATCGAGTCTCTTCTTGGTGACCTATTATCCTTCCTCTGAGTGCAACCAGGCATTCCCATCCAAGGGACATGGTCAAATATGGGGCACCAGAGTTTGTGTGAAAGTCAGATCTCCTTCTCCACTTAACGGTGGAGAATGTCCTGTCCATCGGCTAGTCTGGGTAGGGGTTCGAAGTTTACTGCCTATATTTTCCTTGGCTGGTGCCATAGTTTAAGGAGGACCCCAGGGCCCAGACCTGCCTGTAGTTTTCCAGGACCCTCTGGATCCTTCTATTTCCTCATTCTCCCAGGCTTCTCACACCTAAAGTCTCAATAGGATGTCCTCCCCTCTGACCCACTTTCCTAGTAGGTATTGGTCTTAGTTAGAGAGCTTCTTTGCCTTTTTGTCAGTGAAGCCGAATGAGGTGGTGGAGAGCGTTACGCCTGACCTCACAGTCTTGCCTCTCTGCTTTCCCGTCTGTGCTCTCTTTTCCTAGTACTCATCCTCCATACTCCCCGTTTCACTGTTGCTCAGTGACCACTGTTTCCCCCCTTTTTTCCTGATTGGCCAGACATAGGCGTGAGGAAGGGCATGGTTAGTATGGGGCCCAGTGGTGTGTGGTACTAAACCCTTTCCAAAGCCACTTGAACCATGGTGGAGATGGCCAGCCTGGGAGGAGAGAGTGGAGTCCCTACACCGAGTTTGCAACTCGGTATGTTGTTGGAACCCTTCGCGGATGTGGGTAAATTAATCAGTAAATGGAAGATGTGTGAGGAATCACGAGAGTCGGTACCCTCAGGGCAACTGTGAAGCTCTGAATGCAATGAAATACTACCCTTTTCTCAAAGGAAATATAATATCAAATATAAAATAAAAAAACACAAACAAAAGAAAAAAAAAAAAAAAAAAAATCAGAAGAGAAACCACCATCACAATTCAACCACCATAATGCAGTCTGTGAAAAAAAAAAAACCCATTAAAAAAAAGAAATCTTTTTCTATTTTGGTAGCCTTAAAAGCACCTTTCCTACACAGTTTGTACTTACTTCAAGAGGTTATGTGTTTGATTCTGCTTGTGGATTCTCTGGGATGAGTTGCCATGGTAATGAAACTCTAGTGAGGGTAAGGCCAAACTATCCTGGCCTTAGTTGGTGAGAGAGGTGGTGCTTTTTCTCTTGAAACTAGGTTAGACATTGTTGGCAAGTGTGTAGTTGGTCTCTGAAGGAGAGATAAACATGTCTTTTGTTTAGATCACAAGTGGGGCTTGAGAAAAAGGCTTGTGAGAGAGCAGGTGATGTTTATCCCTTTAGAAGTTGAGCCACCATGTGGGGGAGATTGGTTATTAACCAGCTGAAAGACATCCCTGAACAAATTGTTAGAGGGAGTATAAACATGAGCCAAAAACAAGAGGTGGGGCCTTTGGAGACTTGGGATAGTTTTGGCTGTTCATCGCTCCACTTCGAGATGCTCCTAGAGAGAACCACTTGAGGTAAGGCTTCGGGGCTCCAGGCTCCGGCTGTGGTTCTGGGTTCTGCTTGCTCCAGGTTCCAACAAAAGAAATTCTGCTGATTATGCCAGGAGAAGTGTTCCTCAGAACTAATATCCTTATGGTTTCATTATTATGTTCTTTAATCTTCTTTTCCTATTGTTTAGGTTAGTTGGGTTTTAAGTGAAGTACTCTTGGCTAATAAGTTCATAATAATATATATTTACTTAAAAAATTGAGGCTACATGTCTCAGCAGAATGGCTAATGCTTCTTTCCCCCTTTCCCTCCATAAAGCCCATTTTAAAATTAGGGCTCCAATTTCTTTCCTGAGAGAGATGCTTTAGGGGCTACTCAAAGATCATGAGAACCTTTTGACATCTTGTCCCTTCTTCCAAATATAGCTGTGGTTTCTGACATAGTCTTTCACGTATCTAAATTGGGAGATATTAATAAGATACAACACATCTTCCTCCTTTTCCTAAATACCACATTAAACTCCTGCAAAAGCTAATTTGGTTAAAATTATATTAGATAATAAAGGGAAAACATAGTCAAAATGTCAAATACATTACTGTCTTAGTCTCCCTTAAAGATTTTATAAACCACTTTGTTGCTGCCTTTGTCTGAAATCCTGCCCAGCTTTCTCAAGTTACATAAAGTTTACAAATATTAAGCTAAATAGCCAAGTAATATTCTAATCACCTCATTATACATAACTATTCTCTTGTTATTAGACAATGATCTGTCAGCTATTTTTATATCAATTCATGTTGTAGTAAAATACTTTTGAAATAAATTATTGCATTCTAGATTCTTCCTTGGTGTTACCTGAACCATAGTGTGTGTGTGTGCGTGTGTGTGTGTGTGTGTGTGTGTGTATGCATGCATGTGTGTGTGTGCGTACATGCATATAACATAGTGTTCATGGACTAGCACTCTGTAGACACTTATCCATTTATTCTCTGTGCTTTGTCCTGATATGACTCTCTGTATTTACTACTGTCTACTGAAAATGACTATCCTCTGATGAGGGTTGAGAGCTGCACTAATCTATGGGTATTAGGGTAAGAGTATTTAGAAGGCATTTTGATACTATGACCATTTAGCAAAAGAATGGAAGTAGGTGTTCCTCTGGTACCTATAATCTCCCCAGACACAAATTCTTGCCCAGTTTTGCAGTACTAGGCATGAGTTTCCTCTAGTTCAGTGGATATTATCCAATTAGAAAGTAATTGGTTACCCCCATAATATTGTGCCTCTATAGCACCAATGATCAGGTCTTGCCTGGCCAGGCAGTGTTGTAGCTTTCAAAGCTCAGAACGGGCAAACTGTCCATGACTTTTCTACAGTGGCATCTTGCATAGTTCCTTCTGGTACTCTGAAAGCTAGTCAGCAGGGAGGACACTCGTAGGCCAGTGTGAACTTGAATTCTCCATGGTTTTTGATCTAAGTGTATCATGTTTTCAGTAATAGGGTCTTTTCATCAAGTTGTTGTAAGAAACCAAGAGCAATAGCCTTTACTGTTTGGCTAGGACCCCACTGACCAACAACTTAAAGGGAGGTATACCAGCCCTGGCACTGGGACTTTTGTTTAATAATTTATGACTTCTTGAAGGAGCATTATCTTTCCAGGAAGGTTACCTCCATTCAATCACATTTTGTGTAGTTTTTAGTACGCTTATAAAATAGGTTCCTTTGTTATTTCTTCTTTACTTAATGGCCTTAGCAAATTTATTGCCACTTATACCAATGACCCAGAATGCTTTCTGAGATGTAAATTTAGTATGATAGGCTCTTGTGATGAGATATTCAAATGACTATGGAATATGTTCAACCATATATACATAGCATTTAATCAAACTAAGTACAGTTGTTTTTTACTTTTTATAAGATTTATTTTTATTTTTAAGTTATGGGTATATATGTGTCTGTGTGTGAGTCTCTGCACAAATAAGTACTGGTGACAACAGAGTCCAGAAGAGGCCACCCAATGCCCTGGAGTGGAGTTGCAGGTGGTTATGAACCCATGTCTTATGCAAGAACAGCACATCTTTTAACTGTTGAGCCATTCCTCAAAACCCAGTAAGTCCATCTTTGCATCGCCAAATTTAATCTTGTGGACAATTTGGTCTGAGATCCTTTCTTAAATCTGCTACCTACAGTGTGAGTGTTACATGTGCCTATAATTATTATCGAGACATGGTAAGGAAAATGGGCTAAGTTATTTAGTATTAAAGAAAAGTGAGGAAACAAGATTTTTATGAGCTGGCTAAACAAGACTCAACCTTAGGACCACTTTGTGTTAAGTAACACCTCTTGGCAGGTCACTGTATTCAAGAATGCTTCGGTCTTGTAGCATCTTTTATAAAGACTCTGACTATAGATAACACTCTGAGTACCAATTCTTTAAATCAAAGAACTTTCAAGTTCAGTTGTGCTGTTGGTACTTGAAATGTTTCAGCAGTTACAGGTGAGATGAAATGTAAGGACCATTTATGAAAAAAATAGCTCTTGTTATTTTTTTTTGTCACGCTGAGGAAGAAATTTTAAGTTTGCTCCATTTACACAATTTACTGTGCGATCTTGTCTGAACTCCAGTTGGCCTCATCTTACACCAAATGGGCTATATAGGAAAGCGGCAAAATAATTTCAAATAAACATCTCCTAAAATGCATTTTTAACCTTGGATCTGGAGATCTATAAAAGAATTCTTTTTTCAGTACTTTGATAACATGGAGAGAATTCCTCACAGCTGAAAATTATGGTATTTAAAGGGTTCAAGATGTCTTTCCAGGTTTTGAGTTGGCAGCCAGCCAGCATCTGAATGGCTGCACTTTAAGAGCCCATCTTGCTTCCACATCCTTAGGTTTTGTTCCATTTTTAACATCAGTGCTCACTCCCAGAAAACATTTAATATATTCCTTAAAGCTCGTTCATTTTTTTTTCTATTGCTGTAGACACAAATTTTGCCTTTAAAACCAAGTCAGTGACATAACAAATCTCCAGGACCCTGACCATCTTTAAATGTATAAACATAAACATGTTGGCTTGGTTCCTTATAAAACTTAAATAAATGTTTACATAAGAATCTTAGTCTAGATCATTATTTTCAGATCAACTTCTAAGCTGGTTTGTAGCAAACACAGCTTTGTTTGTGTGTGCATGCGTGTATGTGGCTTACTAAACAATCTCAGTGGTTTGAAGCATTTGAGCTAAATGTAATTTAAATACTTTTTGAATTCTACCCCATAACCATCGATTGACCACATAATGGGGGACTTCCAAACCCCATTATTTTGGACAGTGCTCTAGGACCCATTGTGTGAACAGAATGTGGCAATACCCTGCTCAGGATAGGATTCCACTGGGTAACCACAGGATAGAGTGAACAGAAAAGACTACGAGGGGTTTAGAATAAAATGAAGGAAGAGGCATTCATACAGTTCAGAAAAAAAAATAGAAGCACAGGTGATTTTTATTTTACCTGCAGCCTATGTGTTGAGGAACCCAAACCGCTGTTTGTTTCTTTGACTGCCCCCGAGTTTTATTGGCTGTGAATGAGCTTGCCTCAGGGCGTGTGTAGGAGCCTGTCTCCGCACTATTTATACAAGCATTTCAGTAGTAATAATAACAACAATAACAACAGCAATAACGACAGCAGCGGCAGTAGTAGCAGCAGCAGTACTAAAAACAGTAGTAGTAGGAGGAGAGTGTGTGTTATAGCCTTGTATAAGTAACCACAGAGAGTCAGAGGTAAGTGAGGGTTTCTCATCTAAAAGTAAAGGAAAGATAAAGTGATAAGAATAGACGTTGTATCAGGTGCTCGGGAAAAGACCCAGATTGCCTTTCTCCGTTGGAAGTTGAGGTTAGGTATTAGGAACACACGTTCTAAAGGATTCAGTCGCTTGCCTTGCGTTGGGTTTCACTTGCCTTTGCACATGATGTCTCACTCCAGCTGGAGCAGAGCAGGACTTACTTTTCATCTGTTAGGTTTTTACTTGGCCTTCCATTTGTGTAAAATTCCCTCTTTCCTTAACCATAAAATTGGGTTTAGTCCCTCTTAAATTCCCCTTCAGCTACTGACTCTGTACCAGCACATGTTTTATTAATGTGGAACACCTTTGCCATTGTTGACGTGTCTTCCTGCCCCAGTTATTGTATATGTTTATAATTTATCCTATATCTCACACTTAACAGGGAGCATAAAGTTTCTCTTGTTTTTTTTTTTCTTATCTCATTTTTATTATGTAGTGAAATAATTTCCCCGTAGTTAGGAATATTTAACTATGTTATTATGTTCAGTAATTCAGCCAGACATCTTATTTCTCTGCTGACATTTTGGATAAGGCAGGTTTTTGTTGTATAAGGACCCACACTGCAACATTTTCAGTAGCTTTTTTGTCAATACCGAGAGGGCTGTTCCCTTGTTAAGTCATTCACCAACCTAGGACGCTTCACAGGGAAATGTTCTCACCTCAGCAGAGATTCAGCTCCTTCCATAATACTTAATGCAACTTGGTGTTATTTATTTCTTTGTTTTATCTGTATGCTTTGAGCACAGAATGAAACTTTGAGAGCACAGATACTGGTTTGTTTGGTGTTATTCATTGTACATTGTAAAACACTTATATTAACACATGGAAAACAATTGATAAGTTTTGGAATAAAAGTATACCAAAGCCATCTAAGGCATATTTGCAAACTATTTAGAGTAGTGAGTAATTAAAGTAACAACTTACTAGCAAGTCTGCGACGGTGTCAGTTTAAAAATCATCTAGTCCAATGTACAGATTAGTTTAGACTATGGCTTGCATTACATTTTAGCTCTAACAATGAACCTAGGCAAGGTGTACATTCATTTTGTGCTGGGTTTCTCTACTTATATAATGAGATGATTAATAGCAACCTGTGATGCTAACTGCTAGGCCGGAAGTTATAATTCTCGTTAAGACCCTAGAGGCGATGTATGAGTGCATAAAAGTCTTGATGGTAATTGTGTTCCAAGAAGGGTCACTATGGCCCTCTTTGTTGTTGTTTTTCCATCTGAAACACGGGTTAAAGCTACCCGGCCTTCAGCAACACACCTGAGTACCTACAATTAGAGCTTATGGGAGAAAGCTTGTGAGTAGAATACCCATCATCCTCTAGGTCCTGTGCTAAGGTTAGCAAAGCTGCACATATGTAACATTTGGCCTCTGGTTATTTTCTTTCTAACCAGTTTGCTTCTCAAATCTCTAGAATGTCAGTTGAGGAGTTAAATCAACATTATCCTTTGCCTTTGTCACTTTTGTCACTTTGAAACATAAGGAAGGTCTCTTTTTGGGTGCTTTCCAAAGATTTATCAAAGTGTAAATCTTCCTTTTGGTTTTTCTGAAGCAGGTCCCAAAGCTAACCCAAGGCCAGAATTCATTCAAGATGCTCTGGGCTCTTTTTGAGCATTAGTTTAATTCCCACCAGTTGCACAGAGTCTAGGACTAGTAGCTGTTGAGCTCGCTGGTAGCTTGGCAGTGTTATTTTCAGTTTTATTAGGCTTACCATTTTGCTGAAGGCTTCACAGGCTCATTTTCAGATTTTTAATCAAGAACAAGTTTAATGATTGAAGGTAATTATCTCCAGATTAGAAAGGCTTTAAAAATTTTATCAGCATTCCAAAATTTAACAAATAGCCCTCTGATAATCTAATTAAAATCCAACTTTTCCTGCCAGACTAGTTCAAGCCAGACACACATTCAACCTCTTGTAGGAAATCATTATCCATTTAAACCGTTTCTGACAAGTCAGACATAAAAGTTGACTGGCGTTAATATTCTGATGGTTCTTTAGAGGTGGGAAAAGTACAACATGGGCTGCCTTCTTACTGTTTTCGTAAATGTGGGATGAATAGCCCATTGGCTGTAGACTACCCAGTGTAGAGAGCACATAGAATTATGCCCAGCAGCAAATCAGAATCAGCTGCTCTGTGTCATAATGAAAGGCTTTTCACTTTCCATTGGATTTGCACCTTAAATGGTAATTAAGCTTAGGGACTGTATTGTAAAGGAATTCAGTCTAGTTTGAACTATGGAACTTTGATGGATAATGAAACACAAACAGAAAGTCAAACACCATTCTCGGGAACTGTTTATATAAGCTGGGGGCAATGTTACTTTTTATGGCTCTGAAAATAATTTGGACGTCTTAACTAAGCCTTATTTACTCAAGGATGCACCTTGGCCTGTTAGTTAGCCAGCTGATGTTTTAGAGCAAACTAGAACTTCGGGTTCTAACAATGGGAATTGACTGCTACCAAGTAGTCGCACAGGTCTTAAGACTCTGGGAGCATAGTTGGTCAGATAACGTACGACACTGTTTTCATTTTGGGTTGTTATCCAGAATTTTACTTTTTGCCCTTCTTACTTCTCCAAGGGGATTTGTTGTCAGAATTGAAAGCGGAGGAGTCTGAGACGATAGTAGCTTGAAGAGAGACAGCATGAGGTTTGAGACCTCATTCGCTTTCTGATTTATGCGCTTCCAATTATCAATGGGTGGGAGTTTTGTCTAAAAAGCTGGGCCTGAGGTTCTCCTTTGTTCTCCAGTGTCTACTGCGGTTTACGTCTTAAATAGGATGCAAATGTGATTTACAGTTCACGGCTTGGAGCAGTTACAGAAAATTGGGCTTTACAAGGCGATGCAAACGAGCAGGGAAGGGCCACGCGTGAGCATCATGTTCCTGTGGGTGACAAAGGAATACCCCAGTGTGGCTTATGGGAAGACTGGAGAGTAAACAACATGTGAAAGGTTGTTTCACTCAAAGAACATGGCTTTCTTCCCTGCGGTCTGGGAGAATGGGGCTAAATCTCTTAAAACTGTTTAGAGAGCTGTTAGCGTAGCATTTCCATGTGGTTGGGAAAAGAACATACACAATAGCAGCGCGTTTCCGTTGGGCGCAGCTGATCCTAGCAGGCACCTGACTTACTACAGGCACCCACTCACTACCCTTCCACCTAGCCGCACCAGGGAAGCCTCTGCGTTAGCATTTTGGATGCTTTGGTTTCCTGAGGACGCTTGACAAACCTAAGGACCATGGCAATGTAAACAACAATCGTGCCGGTGGAGTAGCCTGGAAAGTGCAACGTTCTTATGGAGTCAGCTTGGCCAAATCAAAATTCCTACAGATACGTAATGGCAGCAAATCAAATTAGTTGCATAATTTATTCAGTCAATCAACAAATCTTCTCTGAGCATTTTTTCCATGACCCATTTTCGACTTTAAGAGCAGCATGGTTTGAGGGAAAGAATTGAATTTTAGTTTTGTCTACATTTGTGTGAGTCTTATGGCAACAACACAAGCACATTGAAGTTTCTAGTGTTTAAAACCTGTCTTGAACAACCCTAAGAACAACACCTGAGACTAACTTCAGGTTTTATACACGTGTGCACATACATGCACCCGTACCCTTTCCACACAAGAATGCACACACACACACACACACACACACACACACAAGTTAATTAAATAAAACTCATTTCAATACGTTCAAATGGCACTTTTCTTTGAAAACATTTGTACGAATACAGAACATCCATTTTGCCTGTAAAATGAGATAATTGAATTATTGTTGTCTACCAGTGAGTGGTTGTATTTCAGATGCCAAAAGCACTATTTTATCTTTATGGAAACAATGAAAAATATTTAGCATCTCTGACTTTTGTATGTTTTCCTAAAATCATACACTCTTGAGAGAGTTGCTGTAAAGATGTTTATGCATCTGGGTCTCCTCCACGAAGTGAGGGCCACAAAGAATTTTCACATTGAATGGCTGTAGTTTCTGGAAACGGTCCTCGTGGAGTAGCTTTTCCGGCTAAGAATAGCACAGTGTTTAATGGCGGTGTGTAAGTTTACTGATGGCATTCCTGCCGAGGGTGCCAGCTGGGCGCCTATAGAACAGCGGTTTTCAACTTGAGGGCTGTGACTGCTTGGTGATTGGCTGACTTGTTTACAGGGGTTGCGTATCAGATACTTACATTACGACTCGCCATCATAGCAAAATTACAGCTGTAAAGCGGCAATGAAATAATTCTACGGTTGGGGGTGTCACCGCAACGTGGGGGGACTATATTGAAGGATGGCGGCCTTAGGAAGATTAAGGACCACTGAACCCAGCCCCTCTGCTCCCTCTCATGGATATTACTAGGGACCCAGTGACCTCCAGATGCAGTTCTCAGTATTCAAATGGCGAATGTGATAATATGCAGACGGCGCCCGGTCGTCATCACTGTTTAAAGAACTCAAGAAGGAACTGCAGTTTTGAGCTCACTCTTCATGCCAGGTCTTCTAGGGTCAGTGTGCACCAAGAGAAATTCCTTCCAGGAAACTTCTGCGGCATCAGGGAGCAGCTGGAGCAGGCTTTTAGGAACAAAAAAGGAGGGACAGGGGTTAAGTTATTTCTATTCTACAGTCTGTCTCTTTACTGACTGTACCTTTCGCTATGTGTAGTCTTCTTTTACTTTTTATTTATTTATTTATTTATTTGCGTAGTCTTTTATTACATAATCTCATTGCTCTTATCCATCAGCCACAAGATTACTATTCAGAAAGTTGTTTATGCCAAGACCTTGACTGTTCTAATTATTTCAGAAAGACACTTCTTTTTATGTTAAGCTATTTAATACACTAAATTTACTTTTATACAGTATTCATCACCTGCGTCAGGTGCATGGAATATAAGGGCCCATCCACCACCCCAGCTCAGTTTCTCTTGTTCTCTCTCTCTCTCTCTCTCTCTCTCTCTCTCTCTCTCTCTCTCTTTATCTCTGCTCTCCCTCTGTCCCCATGTTTTCTCCCTCTGTCCTTCTCTGCCCTCGTTGCTCTATCTTTGCTTGCCTGCCTGTCTAGATGACCAATGGCTTGCCCTAACTCCTCTCTCTTTCTCCTCCCTCAAATAAACCTCTCTTATACACACACATACATACACACACACACACACACACACACACACACACACACACACACACAGAAAAAAGAAAAAAAGAAAAGAAAACACAATAGACGCAATAGATGCCTTTCCCTTCAGTTCACCCCTCCTGCGGCTCTCTACCTAATTGTGAGAATAGGCTTGGTCAATGCGAAGTAGGCTTGATAAATGCTCCTGCGGGAAAGTCATCCTCCTTTCTGAGATATGAGACCTGAGACCACCACACAATGAAGTCTCAGACAGTCTTCAGGAAAGCAGGCAGTTACACGAGACAGCGACCAGCCATCCGGTACTGCCCGCTAAGCAGCCCAGTTCAGATTATCCACAGCAACACACCAGCTACATTTAATGTCTTGTCTTCTTGTTTATTTGTTTGGTGTTTGGGTGTGTTTGTTTGTTTTTGACACTGCTTTTGGGGTTTGCTTTGTAAAAATAGTGATGTCAACAAAATAATGACTTTCAACTTTGATCTCTCCTTTTAAATCTCTTAAGTTTTCTAAAAGTAATGTAATTAGAGTGGCCTTTTATAACCAAAACATGATCTTATGTTATGAGAAGAAAGATACAAACAGGAAAAATAAAAACATTTGAGCAAAAACAAAGAAAATTGCATTGTGTTCGTATGAGTTGCCCCACAGTCAGCAGCTTCCGTTCTAGAAGCACTTCAGTGCTGCTGTCTGCGGGAATGGTTTTTTCTTTTTCTTTTTAATTATGTTCCTAAGATTTTAGTATCATAGCCTATGTGCTTTTGCTTTTTCCTTCTAGCTTCCAACACAAAATCAGTTCCAACCCCACTTAACAGTATTGTGACAATGACCGTTAGTCAAAAGTGACTAGTTAACTTCCTTTTGCAAACACATTTCTTCATTTCTCCTCTCTCTCTCTCTCTTTCTCTCTCTCTCTCTGTGTCTCTCTCTGAGAGTTTTTATATGTATGTATGTTCATATATGCATGCACATATTGTGCATGCATGTTGAGGCCAGAGGTTTAGTGGGTTTCTTTCTCTATTGTGCTCCACCTTGTATGTTAAGACAGAGTCCCTCACTTGACCCCATCTCCACATCCCAAGGCTGAGATTACAGGCAGGCTGCCATGCCCACCGGTCACTTACATGGAGCCTGGAGGTCCAATTCTCATTCTTATGCTTTCATGGCAAGTACTTTACCATGTAGCAATCTTCCTAGACATTCTGCAGCCATTTTAGAATAAATTGAAGTAATTTTTTGGTTTACTTTTAAAAAAATTATCTATCAGTGTTAAATATGTATTTGATAGAAATAATCTGCTTTCCAGGTGTGATCATGCATGACGTTAATCCTAGTACTTGAGGGTCAGAGGCAATGAACCTCCTCCTCCCTTTATCCCTTTTCAGTGGTTGAGAAGGGTTGCTGTGCAAACATGTGAACATCAATCAGATTTGTAGATCTTACAGTGGAAGTACAGAGCAATTCCTGAAAGTTGTTTCCCGACCTCCTTATGCAGTCCAGGACATGCTCACACACATCTGTTCTCACACATATCACTGCAACTGTCATACATGTGCATGTAAGAGCAGACTAACAATTAATATAATGATGATGATGATGATGATGATGATGCCAGGGATGTATCAGGGAAAGAAGGCACACATCTTATGTGTTGATGATAGAAATGTAAATGAGTCCAGCCACTATAGAAATCAGAATGGAGGGTCCCCACATCCTCAAATAGGACTTCCATGTGATTCAGCCATTGTACTTTTATGTACATCCCCCCAAGAATCAAAGCCAGCTTCTGATAAAAATATCTACATGCCTGTGTTTGTCATGTGATCACAATAACTAACTTTGGGAATATATATATACATATATATATATATGTATATATATATATATACACATACATATATCTATGTATATATATATTAATTATACTGAGTCATGAAGAAAAATGTAATTATATAATTTTTCAGGATGGTTGGTAGAGTTACTAAAAAAAGAATGGTAAGCATTTTCATTGACAATTTTTCTTTCACTTTTGAGATTATATAATATAATTACATCAATCCTCCCTTTCCATTCCTCCCTCCAAACTCTCCCATATACCAATTCTTGCCCTTTTTCAAATTCCCAGAATAATCCCTAGCTATATTCTAAATATTTGACCTTATGCTTACAGATAAGTGTAGTCCTCACCCCTCACCAAGGAAACTTCACTTCTCAACAGATAGTAGGCATTTTTAATATGTATTTTTTAACATTCAAATAACAAACAGCATGCAATCTCTGAGGTTTGGGTGTATAGTACTAATTTGACTTGTAGAAATTATACTGAAGTCCTTGAAACAGATTGTTAAACTGCTGTTCATCGACAATGGGTTTCTAATGAGAGCAGCACAACACCTTTTAATCAGGTATGTTGAGATCATCTATGAATCCTCTTTTAACCGCTATGAATTTGTGTGCAAATATTCTGTATGTATTCATTATCATGAGAAGAGAGACAGCAATATAGGCAACTGGGAAGTGTATGCATGTAGGCCAGTCTTTATTTTATTGCTTGGTCTATGAACTGAGTCACAGGTTCACGCCATTGTCACTCTGTAGGAAGGGCTGTCCTGTTTAGTGTCTTTTGGGGCCTGCGATCTCTGTTTTTATACACTGTCTGGCTACTCTGTTGGTTTCTTGGAATTCTTTGACTTGCCCATATTCCACATCTAGTTAATGATCCTTGCTAAGTTTTTCCTCTGTTTCATGGCTTCCCAGTCAAATCCCAACCCACTGACACTTGATTTATCTATGTGATTTGATTCTGATCCTTACGCTATGGCAGTGGTCTTTTAAAGGTATCAGTTAAAAATAAATCAACTGCTGGCATCATTTATTCTTACTTTTCCATTCACAAGAAATGACAAATGGAGACAGCTAGAGTTTTGAGCGAGGACTATCAAAGTTGGATGTGAGGGTGTAAGCCAGTGGTTCTCAGTCTTCCTAATGCTGTTTAATAAGTTACCCTTTAATACAGTTACTCATGCTTTGATGAAACCCCCATCATAAAATCATTTCACTGCTATTTTACAACTATAATTTTGCTACTGTTGTGAATCATAATGATTTGTAATGTAAATATCTAATATGCAGGATATCTGATATGTGACTCCCCCACAAATTTATAACTGCTTGTGTGAGCTATCTTCTTGCAAAGAACTGATCATTTCTGGATTGTTAGATGAGAGAAATACATCCAGTCATTAAGCTACTGCTCTTGTTTCGGGAGGAGGAATGAATAAAGGGGGAGGTTGGTAAGGGTGATGAGATGTGTTAGTAGACAAAGGCTTCTGTCACCAACCCTGACAGTCTCAGTTCCATCCCAAGGAGTCACATGTTGGAAGAAAAAAAACCAGTCCCTGAAAGTTATCTTTTTTTTTTCTGTACACCTGCACCACGGACATAAGCATCCCTCCACCATATATAAAACAACAAGCAAAGTAACAAATTAACTAATTAAATGAAAAGGGTGTGGTTCTGTCTTTCTCTTATTAGCATTGCCTTCATCTTAATAAACATATTAGCATAATATAAGATATACTAGTTAGATCTGAGTTCTTTGGAGCCAGTTACTTAATCTCTGACTTTCTTCTTTTTTTAAGTGAGCATAGCACAGAAGGCCCTGCACACCCATCTTTGTTGCACTATTCACAATAGTAAAGGAATGAAAGCAAACTAGATTCTTATCAACAGAAAAAGAGATTAAGGAGATATGAAGTATACATGTGCATGTACACACACACATATTGGAGTTATATAAAACCTTAAAGAAGAACTGAATTGTGTAATTTTCAGGAAAATGGTTGATAAGACAGACTAAGAAAGATAAATATATGGTTTCTCTTTGTGTAGAATCTACACTTAAAGTAATATTGTATTCAAATTATAAGATTATAAATATATACATACAGACACATAAACACATGTAAATGACATGAATGTAGAAATTGGGGTATATGAAAGGGTAGGGAAATAAAGGGATATAAAAAGGAAGACAGAGGGACCAAATTAATGTAAACAAAGAGAAAAGAAGACAATATTGCATTTTGTTTCATAAATAGAATCTTGTTTTAACTACATATATGTCTTATGTATGGCATGAAAGCATAAGGAAGATTATTAAGGAAGCGGAGAATAGGAACACTAGGTGAGCGAGGGGGCCAGAGGAGTCAGAGAATAGGAACACTAGGTGAGCGAGGGGGACAGAGGAGTTGGAGAATAGGAACACTAGGTGAGTGAGGGGGACAGAGGAGCTGGAGAATAGGAACACTAGGTGAGCGAGGGGGACAGAGGAGCTGGAGAATAGGAACACTAGGTGAGTGAGGGGGACAGAGGAGCTGGAGAATAGGAACACTAGGTGAGCGAGGGGGACACAGGAGTTGGAGAATAGGAACACTAGGTGAGCGAGGGGGACACAGGAGTTGGAGAATAGGAACACTAGGTGAGCGAGGGGACAGAGGAGCTGGAGAATAGGAACACTAGGTGAGCGAGGGGGACAGAGGAGCTGGAGAATAGGAACACTAGGTGAGCGAGGGGGACAGAGGAGCTGGAGAATAGGAACACTAGGTGAGCAAGGGGGACACAGGAGTTGGAGAATAGGAGCACTAGGTGAGTGAGGGGACAGAGGAGCTGGAGAATAGGAACACTAGGTGAGCGAGGGGACAGAGGAGCTGGAGAATAGGAACACTAGGTGAGCGAGGGGGACAGAGGAGTTGGAGAATAGGAACACTAGGTGAGCGAGGGGACAGAGGAGCTGGAGAATAGGAACACTAGGTGAGCAAGGGGGACACAGGAGTTGGAGAATAGGAGCACTAGGTGAGTGAGGGGGACAGAGGAGCTGGAGAATAGGAACACTAGGTGAGTGAGGGGGACAGAGGAGCTGGAGAATAGGAACACTAGGTGAGCGAGGGGGACACAGGAGTTGGAGAATAGGAACACTAGGTGAGTGAGGGGGACACAGGAGTTGGAGAATAGGAGCACTAGGTGAGCGAGGGGGACAGAGGAGCTGGAGAATAGGAACACTAGGTGAGCGAGGGGGACAGAGGAGCTGGAGAATAGGAACACTAGGTGAGCGAGGGGGACAGAGGAGCTGGAGAATAGGAACACTAGGTGAGCGAGGGGGACAGAGGAGTTGGCGAGGGAGCTTGAATGTGGACAAAATATACTGACCTATGCATGAAAATATAATAATTAAATCTATTATTTTGAATGTTAACTAAAACAGAAGCAAACAAAGAATTATGTTCAAAGGCAGTTATGAGAATCAAGTACAGTAGAATATGTGAAGTTAACTATGTAGAAGAAGGGGCATGGGATATACATATATATATCATAAGCAGAGCGTTTACTAAGAAACATGAATAGTTCAGTGTTTTCAGGATAAAGAAATAGACTCATTGGCATATAAAATTCACTATAGTACTGTGTTAATAAGACTTGAAATGCATGCTTAATGCACAATTCTTGAAAATATAATTGAAAATAAATGTGTGGGTGGCCTTAAACCCAAAGTGACAATCCCAAACATAAGGCTCTGTATTGACACTTTTAGAGACCTGATTCTGTATTTGATTTGAGAATGAATTTATTCTTTCCTTTCTTGCTATTCTCATCTCACATGAGAAATCTCACGTTATTTTTTTTTGCCTAACGAATAACAAACATGATTATAGACCTTCAGCTATATAGAATTATCTGAGCATATGTAAAGCATATTAGAATACTGTTTGTTCTCAAGCTACGCTATAGTCCCATTGTATAAGGGAAATTTATTGAACCAATCATCATGTTTTTGTGTCAGTTCAAAGACTTTACAACCACCTCATGCGCGATTGGGAGACACATTTTCATTTAAGTGACTTTTTCACTTGTGTGGTCTCTTTCTCTGGCTGTTCTTTATTCCCATGTATTTTATTAGTACTACCAAACATGAAAGATTTCTTTTGTTGTTTGAGTTTGTATAACTATATTCATTATGTTGAGAGTCTGTCCATGAAAATAAGCAAACAACTTGTTTGGTATCATTAAAATTTGAAACTTTAAAATTTAAATCTGAGAATTATTTTTTTTTTCAATCTTCAGCCCAATTAGATCATCAGCTCCTTATACTCATCAAGGTAAGAGTATGTTTCAAAATACACTTTTGGGCATATGTTGTCAGGAAGCTCCAAGAAATTTATAAAAATAATGTTTGAGTCAATTATTAACATAAGCAATGTAGACCAACTCTAAAATTGAGATACATCTCACAGGCATAAACATGTACATTTTAAATATGTACATTTTAACAATGGAGAGCATTAGTGCCATCCTGCAGATCAAGGAATAAAGTGTGTGCAGCCATTTCTGTGCATATATTTAAAGACTGTATGAGTGGAACTAATTAGAAAAGCCATAACAATGATCCATTTCTTTCACATCTACCTGTTTTTGTAGGTTGAATAGTGTATTGGTGATCGAATCCCTTAAAATATGACCTCCTGGAAATAGTGTTTTTATAAAAATAATTGAGTTAAAATGAGGTTGGCTGTAGTATTGTATGGCTCTGGTGTCTCTATGGAATAGAATTTGGAAGCAGAGATGTGTGTACGCATTTGACAGTGTGCAGAGACATAGAGAGAAATGATCACATTCATGCCAATAGGAGATGTCTGGAACAAATCTTCCCTCACAAGATTCACAGAAATCAGCCACACCAATACCTTCACTTCCCCCCACCTCTCTAGAGGTGTGAAAATGCATTTTTGTGATAACAACTCCGTCTCTGGTACTTTGTAATTATATCCCTATCATGAAAATGTAGGTTTGTGCATAAAATGCACTTTTTATTTCATAAAGAAATCTTAACACAAGAATCTCAGTGTTTGGCATCATTTTCCATATACTGGTAAAAAAAAAAAAGCCTGAGGGTTTTTTTTTCATAATACTCTTCTTTTTGTATCTCATATTTAAACCATCACCAAATATTTCTTAGACATCACCACTTCTCTTTATTTCCATGTGTCTTAGAATGTCCAGACTACTATATCTAAAGTATTAAAGTAGCTGTCTGACTTGTCTATTTGTTTCCATTCTTTCTCTCCTACAGTCCATTCCTGAAGCAGAATGAGAGTTAGAAAATGTAGATTCTATGTCCTTTCCTTGTCTTAGACCTTGCTATGGATCTTCTTTGTTTATTGAGTAAAGACCAGAAATCTCATGTATTTTACCAGTCACCGTAGGGTCTGAAACTTTATTCTTAACACTGTCATTGACATAAATAACCAGGAATATCTAAAGATTATGATTTGGCTGTTTTATGCTGTTTGGTACCAAATAGTATGGAGCTCAGATTTCTGAAAAGAGGGAAATAAGTAGCATAAATTCCATGATATTTTGGGCTTTTATCGACCAATACTTTTGAAGATTAAACAGAATACAGCAATCGTACTGAGATTAAGAGCAATCAGAGGTCCAAGCTAAAGATGTAGTGAATATTGGTAAGATGGAGGAGTTTTGCCAAGCTGTAGACTCTTGCTCAGGGGAGTCACTGAGGTCTTTGGCTAAATATCACATTGGGTGTAGTGTAGGTAAGAAAGGATGAGTCTTGGGAAAGAGAAAACTGATACAAGAAGATGGAAGTAATACCTTGTATTCTACCAGACCATCAGGGACTAAAGTTGAACCTCAATAGAACAGAAATAACAGAAAGCCTGCACACACATAGAAACTCAACAGGTCATTACTCAATGACAACCGGGTAAGGGAAGAAATAAAGAAAGAAATTAGGAGTTCCTAAAAATCAAGGTACAACATACCCAAACTTGTGGGACACAATGAAAGCAGTGCTAAGAGTCATAGCACTAAGTGCCTTATAAAAAGATTGGAAACATCTCATGCAATCAACTTAATGGCACACCTGGAAACCCTAAGAAAAGAAGAAGCAGACACACCCAAGAGGAGTAGGTGGCTGGAACTAATCAAATTCAGGGCTGAAATCAATAAATTAGAAACAAAGAGAACAATTCAAAGAATCAATGAAACCAAGAGGTGATTTTTGAGAAAATCAACAAGATAGACAAACCCTTAGCAAAAATAACTAAAAGACAGAGAGAAACAATTCAAATCAACAAATTCAGAAATGAAAAGAGAGACATAACAACAGACACTGAGGAAATTCAGAGAATCATTAAGTCTTACTTCAAAAAGCCTATATGCTGCAAAAATTGAAAATCTAAATAAAACAGACAATTTTCTTGGTAGATTCCATTTACTAAAGTTGAGTCCAGATCAGGTAAGCAAATTAAATAGTCCTATATCTCTTGTGGAAATAGAAGCAGTCATCAAAAGTCTCCCAACAAAAAAGGCCAGGATCCAGCATAGAATTCTAACAGACCTTTAATGAAGAGCTAATACCAATACTTTTCAAACTACTTCACGAATTAGAAATGTAAGGAACACTAACAAACTCATTCTGTGAGGCCACAGAACCTTGATACCTAAGCCACACAAAGACCCATAAAGAAAGAGAATTTCTGATCAATTTCCCTTATGAATATTGATGCAAAAATACTCAATCAAATACTTGCACACTAAATTTAAGAATACATAAAAATATCATTCACCAGGACCAAGAAGGCTCCATTTCAGGCGTGCAGGGATGGATCAATATACAGAAATACATCAATTTAATCCACAATATAAACAAAATGAGAGAAAAAAACCACATGACTATCTCCTTAGATGCTGAAAAAGTATTTGGTAAAATTCAACACCCATCTATTTTAAAATCTTGGAGAGATCAGGGATACAAGGCACATACCTAAACATAATAAAGGCTATATACAGCAAACAGATAGCCAACTTAAAATTAAATGGAGAGAAACACACAGCAGTTCCACCAAAATCAGAGACTAGATAAGGCTACTCATTCTCTCCATATCTCTTCAATATAGTACTTGACGTTCTAGCTAGAGCAAAAAGACAACAAAAAGAGATCAAGGGTACCAGCATCCGAAAGAAAGAAGTCAAATCATTGCCATTGGTAGATCATATGACATTATACATAGGTGTTGGTAGATCATATGACATTATACATAGGGGTTGGTAGATCATATGACATTATACATAGGTGTTGGTAGATCATATGATATTATACATAGGTGTTGACAGATCATATGACATTATACATAGGTGTTGGTAGATCATATGATATTATACATAGGTGTTGACAGATCATATGACATTATACATAGGTGTTGGTAGATCATATGACATTATACATAGGTGTTGGTAGATCATATGATATTATACATAAGTGATGGTAGATCATATTATACATAGGTGTTGGTAGATCATATTATACATAGGTGTTGGTAGATCATATGACATTATACATAGGTGATGGTAGATCATATGACATTATACATAGGTGTTGGTAGATCATATGACATTATACATAGGTGTTGGTAGATCATATGACGTTATACATAGGTGTTGGTAGATCATATGACATTATACATAGGTGATGGTAGATCATATGATATTATACATAGGTGTTGGTAGATCATATGATATTATACATAGGTGTTGACAGATCATATGACATTATACATAGGTGTTGGTAGATCATATGACATTATACATAGGTGATGGTAGATCATATGATATTATACATAGGTGTTGGTAGATCATATGACATTATACATAGGTGTTGGTAGATCATATGATATTATACATAGGTGTTGGTAGATCATATGATATTATACATAGGTGTTGGTAGATCATATGACATTATACATAGGTGTTGGTAGATCATATGATATTATACATAGGTGTTGACAGATCATATGACATTATACATAGGTGTTGGTAGATCATATGACATTATACATAGGTGATGGTAGATCATATGACATTATACATAGGTGTTGGTAGATCATATGATATTATACATAGGTGTTGACAGATCATATGACATTATGCATAGGGGTTGGTAGATCATATGACATTATACATAGGTGTTGGTAGATCATATGACATTATACATAGGTGATGGTAGATCATATGACATTATACATAGGTGATGGTAGATCATATGACATTATACATAGGTGTTGGTAGATCATATGATATTATACATAGGTGTTGGTAGATCATATGACATTATACATAGGTGATGGTAGATCATATGACATTATACATAGGTGATGGTAGATCATATGGCATTATACATAGGTGATGGTAGATCATATGACATTATACATAGGTGATGGTAGATCATATGACATTATACATAGGTGATGGTAGATCATATTATACATAGGTGTTGATAGATCATATTATACATAGGTGTTGGTAGATCATATTATACATAGGTGTTGATAGATCATATTATACATAGGTGATGGTAGATCATATTATACATAGGTGTTGGTAGATCATATGATATTATACATAGGTGTTGGTAGATCATATTATACATAGGTGTTGGTAGATCATATTATACATAGGTGTTGGTAGATCATATTATACATAGGTGATGGTAGATCATATTATACATAGGTGTTGGTAGATCATATTATACATAGGTGATGGTAGATCATATTATACATAGGTGTTGGTAGATCATATGATATTATACATAGTTGTTGGTAGATCATATTATACATAGGTGTTGGTAGATCATATTATACATAGGTGTTGGTAGATCATATTATACATAGGTGATGGTAGATCATATTATACATAGGTGATGGTAGATCATATTATACATAGGTGTTGGTAGATCATATTATACATAGGTGATGCCAAACTTTACCATAGAGCCCCACAGGCGCTGGCACATTCATCAAAGCGGCTGAATTCAAGACTAAAACAATCAGTAGCATTCCAGTATACAAGTGAGAAATGGGCCGAGAGAGGTATTAGACAGAAAGCACCATCCGCAATAGCCACAAATAATATAAGTATCTTGGTGTAACTCTAACCAAGCAAGAGAAATTCTTGTACGAAAAAACTTCAAGTCTCTGAAGAAAGAAACTGAGGAAGATCTCCCATGCTAGTGGATCAGGAGAATCAACATAGTAAAAGTGGCTGTCTTACCAAAAGCAATCTACAGATTCAATGAAATTCTCACCAAAATTCCTACACAGTTCATTACAGACATTGAGAGATCAATTCTCAATTTCATATATATATAAAAAAAAAAAACCAGAATAGCTGAAACAATCCTGTACAATGAAATATCTTCTGGAGAAATCTCCATCCCTGGTCTCAAGCTGTACTGTAGAACAACAGTAATAAAAACGGCATGGTACTGGAATAGAAATAGGCTCTTGATCAATGGAATCGAAAACCCAGAAATTAGCTCACACAGCTGTGGACATTTGATTTTTGACAAAGAAGCCAAAACCATACAATGAAAAAAAAAACAAAAACAAAAACAAAAACGTAGCATCTTCAACAAATGATTCTGGTTTAACTGGGTCTCTACATTTAGAAAAATGCAAATAGATCTATATTTATCACCCTGCACAAAACTAAAGTTCAAGTGGATTGAAGACTTCACCATAAAGCCAGACAAAATAGATCTGTTAGAAAAAAAGATGAGGAAGATCCTTGAACTCATTGGCACAGAAGATGACTTCTTGAACAGAATACCAATAGCTCAGGCTCTAAGATCAACAATTAATAAATGGGACCTCATGAAACTTAAAAGCTTCTGTAAGGTAAAGGACTTTGTCAACAGAACAAAATGACAGCCTACAGACAGGGAAAAGTTCTTCACTAAGCCTACATTTGACAAAGAACTAATATCCAAAATATATAAAGTACTCAAGAAATTAACACTATCAAACCAAATAATCCAATTTAAAAATAGGGTACAGAGCTAAACAGAGAATTCTCAACAGTGGAATATTGAACTGGTTGAGAATCAATTAAAGAAATGCTCAACCTCCTTAGTCATCAGGGAAATGGAAATCTTAACGACTCTGAGATTCTATCTGATACCCATCAGAATGGCTAAGATAAAAAACTCAAGTGACAGCACATGCTGGTGAGGATATGGAGAAATGGGAACTCCCCTCCATTGCTGGAGGCAGTGCAAACTTTTATAACCACTTTGGAAATCAATCTGGTGCTTTCTCAAAAAATTGGGAATAGTGCTTCCTCAGGACTCAGCCATATCACTCCTGGGCATATCCACGAAAGATGCTCTACCACACAACAAGGACACTTGCTTAATTATGTTCATAGCAGCTTTATTCGTAATAGCCAGAATCTGAAAACAACCTAGATGTCCCTCAACTAAAGAATGGATAAAGAAACTGTGGTACATTTACCCAATGGAATACTACTCAGAGATTAAAAGCAAGGAAGTCTTGAAATTTGCAGGCAAATGGATAGAACTAGAAAAGATCATCCTGAGTGAGGTAACACAGACACAGAAAGACAAGCATGGTGTATACTCACTCATAAGTGGATATTAGCCCAATGTAGACATTCTCTGAGAGACCCCACCCAGTTGGGGCATCAGGACAAATGCTGGGACTGGCAGCAGGACTCTGGGTGGAATGCTGAGAGTTGTATGGAAGAGTAGGGGGGGGGGGGCGGATGGAAGGACCCGGAGGGTTCAGGAGCCCTATAAGGAAACTAGTAAGACTGGCAGATCTGGACCCAGGGGACTTGCACAAACTATTGCACCAACCAAGGACATTGCATATAGAGAACCTAGACCCCCTGTTCAGATGTAGCCGATGGACATCTTATTCTCATTCTCCACCTGTGTTGGGGCGGGTGCTACTGGCATGAACCATGGTGCCTGTGATTTGATCCCTTCTCCTTGTCCGGGTGGCCTTGTGAGCACACAGAGGAAGGGGATACAGGCTATCCACATGAGATCTGATAGGTGGTGGTCAGATGGTAGGACAGGAGGGTCCCCCTGTCAGAGGCCTAGGGGAGAATAATAGGAAGAAGGAGGGAAGTGGGGTGTGAATGAGAAGATGTGAGGGAGGAGTAACAATCGGGATTTAATGTGAATAAATTATAACAAATAAAAAAATTAAAAAAGGAAAGAGGAGAGGACAGCCCTGAAGTAAATTCTGTTCAAGAGTTACATAAACAAAGTAAGAAACAACCTTAATAACATCAAGTTGATGTGCAGGCAGATTTTATAATGTGCAGAAGCAAAACACACTATTTAGAACATGTTAAAGCAGACACCCAACCACTACAGAAACACCACTGGGTATCAGTATTAACATCAACCACTGAAGACTGGAAATAATGAATGGTATGTGGTAAGAAGGGAAAAAAAGTAGGAATGTAAAAATGACTAATTCGTTCAAATATTACAGAGAAACTAGAAGATAATGAGGAAGCACATGTGAAATCTCAGTAGGGAACTGGGTACAGATTTAGCAAAAGAACCCTGCAATTTTTTAAAGCTGAGAACATCATGCCAGAGCTCAAGTGTTTACTGCATTAAACGTTGCAGAACGCTAAGTGTGCAGAAAGACAGCAGAAACTATCTAAACAGGGTAACTGAGGGCTAACAGGCAACCAACCAACCAACGAACCAACCAAAAACAAACAAACAAGCAAAAACAAATACAACAACAAACAGAAAAAAAAAAAAAAAAAAACCAACAACAATTTCCCAGAGCCTCAGTGGCTTGCAGAGCATGGTGAATGTTTTGAAGAAATAATGGATCTTCAGAACACATCCTGATCAAGTTGCTGAAATGCAGTGCAAACAAATGAAGAGTAGAAAGGGAAATCTGACACGCTTTGCCACAACAGAACAGGATGAATAATAGTTCCTGCCGTTCCACCAAAATCACGCGACGAGAAGCAAACGTTGAGTATATTTTGCAGCTCAGTGTCCTGGGAAAGCCTTTAGCCTCAGTCAGGTGGGGCCTCCACACCAGACGTGATGTGACTCTTGCACGGTTACACGCCGAAGGAACTCTGGCAAAAAGGAAAATGACACCACACGAAAAGAAGAAATCTAGAAATATCCAAATGTGCATATGATAAGATCTGTTTTGAGTTACTAACGTAAGAGATAATTGATTATCACATAAAAGTAATTATGTTACAGAACTCGTAGCATGTTTGGAAGAAAACTTATGAAAAATATGCCACAAAATGTGACAGTGATAGGTAGAAATGTATTATGAGAAAGCTGTCGCCTCAGATGTGGAATGAAATGTTGGAAGATAAGTTATGTGATGAGTTTAAGGCTCACATTGCAAACCAACCCTCCCTCCCACCAAGAGTACAGTTTGAAACCCAACAGAGGATGGAAAAAACCACATATTAATGTTCAATTAAATAAGGGCCAAAAAGAAGGAAACTGTAAAGGGAATAAATAGGACAATTAAGGTCAAATTAGAAGGCAGCATTACTTAGATGAATGTTAACCAACTCCTTAAATGAGAATGGTGTGGCTTTTCTAATGAAAAGAAGAATTCTTTCCAATGTGGAAAGAAGAGCTTATTGTCTGCTATTAGCAATAGAGGCTTTCTATGCAAACTGTCATGTTAAAAGTAAAGGTAGGCTGGGAAAGACCCAGAGGGGACAGGACCTTCACAAGAAGGCCAGCAAAGCCAACTAACCTGGGCTCAGGGGGCCTGTGGAGACTGAAGCAACAGCCAAGGACCACGCATGGACTGGATCTAGGCCCCTTACACACACACACACACACACACACACACACACACACACACACACACACACACACACATATCCAGTGAGCAACTTGATCTTCTTGTGGGTCCCACTACTAAGGAGAGCGGGACTTGTTTCTGACATGGACTCTGTTGACTACTTTCTGATCACTTCCACCTAGCATGCTGCCTTGCCAGGCCACATTGGAAGACTATATGCTCAATTCTAGGGAGAGTTAGTGAGGGAGGCCCCCCTTTCCTGAGGGTTAGGGGATGGTGGAGGTGGCAGGGAGGGTGGGACCAGGAGAGGAGGATGGGGACTACAGTGGGGGTTTTGTAAAGTGAATAATTAAACAAATAAAGTTAATTTTTTTTCAAAAGTAAAGTTGGGCAGGGCTGAAACGTTGAGTCCTTGGTTCCTCTTCCGTAGGATCCGGGATTGATTCCCAGTACCCACATAGCACTCATACAGCTATTTAACATTAGCCCCAGAGGATTTGACGCCCTCTTCTGGTCTTTGTGGGCACCACACATACAGACAGACACAACACCATTGACACATTGTATAAAATAAAATAATAATGTAGATGAAATAGATACATTCTTTAAATGCTACAAATGCTTCTCAACACTGTACAAGAGGGTATATAGAAAGACCTGCATGCTCCTATAGTTTCAGAAGAAATTGATACTTTTTGTCAGAAAGCTTCCTTGAAAGAAAGTGACAAACTCAAGTGGCTTCATTTGGGAGATTTTCCCACATGAAATTGGTGTCCAGATTTGTGCATCTGCCTCCCCTGCCCCAAGAAAGTTCCCCTGATTTCCAGTCCTCATCATGGCACAGCACGCACTGTTCTATACCCCCTACCCCTGGTGTGATGCCAGAGCCTTAACTCCTTGTTTTCTATTAAGTAAACCTCTGTTCATAGTTGTCCTACAAACGAGCATGTGTTAAAATGTTAATTTTATGTTTTTACCAGATATATGAAAGAATTTTTGGTACTCCCACAATCTAGCCGGCATTTTATACTATTAAATAAATGTTTTAACTTTTGCCATTTCTGAAGGTGTAGAGTGGAATCTTACTGTGGTATTTTTCTTTTTTATTATTTTTCTTTTTTTTTTACATATACAGTTATATTATTACTACACATATATAGAATAAACTACCTATAGCAAGAAGAATAGTGTTTTGGCTATTTGTATTTGGCAGCCTTGAAGAAAACATATTTCCTATCTTGGTAAGTCTAAAATTCTGAAATCAATATCTATCATATCTCATAATTATCCACTTAAAACATCTATCTAGACGTAAAAACATCTTAACCGCTAAACAACTAAACTTAATTGTAAAACTAAACTATCTGGGATCTTCAACCCCATCAGAGACTTGAGAAGGAATAAAATTAATTACCTGAGTAGACAGGAAGTACAGGCTAGCAGCTTCCAAAATGAGAACACTATAGAGACAGTTTGCTGCCTGAACAGCCACCCAGAACTCTCTATAACATTGGAGCATCATCTTCAGCCTTCTGGCCCAATATATCTGACAGACATATTTGTGAGGCAGGAACTATTGAGGACTTGCTTACTCTCTCTTGGCAGAGTTTGGCTGTTTGACTCTGCCTTTATCCAAGCTTGCCCATTATTAGGCAGAATTCTTTCTGTGGCAGAAACAAGGACACTTTCCCCAGTGGTTGGTTTGTCACATTTGAAGCCATGTCCGTAAGGAGGTTCACTGATGCTCACCATCTTCTTTGAGGTAGGCTGGGTATTGACAGAAGTTAGCCTGTCTTATTGTCAAAGAATCTTTAAGATAATAAAAACATCTTTCAATGCCATATTCTGTATGTCTCTGAGGTTTTTGAAGACCTTATCTATTTTACCTTATCTATCTATAGAATAATATCTATCTGATAAGCCTAGGATGTATATTCTTGTGATAAAAATAGAATAGTAATTGACATGACTATGATTTGATCAACTAATAATTAACTTGCATTACTTAATTATTTTAAGCAGCCTGCAATAGCACTTTCAAAGTAATGGAAGTAAACCTTGTATTATAGTTGAGTTATATGGGTACAATATTTCATATTAGAGTAGAAATATATATGTGCATATATATGTGTATGTGTGAAGAATAATCTTAAATTTAAATTCTATGCCAATGTATCAAATTAAAATTATTTTGCATCAATATACAAAATTCCATACCAGTGAATAAAAAATAACCTACTGAGTAACGATTAAGGCATTAAATTGAGGAGTAAATTCAATAATCTACTTTTTGGTCTAACATCCCTATATATTTCTATATTCCTTCTTCTTTCTCTTCAACCCCTATCTCCAAACTTAAGAAAGAAAGATAAAGGGAAAAAGAGACATCCCCGAGTCCAACCTTGTTTTCTTTCTGAATAAGACCAGTAAAAGCATATAACCAACTCCCAATGAAACCAAACATCTATAGGCCAAGAAAGCAAGTAAAAACCTACTCAATCCCTTTAAGGGAGATGGGGCATTGTTCTCTTAAGGTTTCTTCTGGCTGATTTGGGACAAATAATACCTTTGTAGGGAGGGACCCAAGTGAAATTGAGAAAAAGTGTTAACCAACCCAGGAATAGTATTTGTGGTCTAGTTTCTAAATGCATTTTACTCTAATAATAATAAGCATTTTTCCGTGAGCATATTGTCATTCTACATATCTTCTCTAGCAAAATACCTCTAAGTTTTTTCTTGTTCTTTTTCTTTGTACTTTGAAATTTTTTTCTATATTCAAGTTATACTTTATTTTAAGGGAGAGGAAATATTTTTTAAACTATACAGAAACAACTAAGAGTGGAGATTTTGAAATGAAAATTGAAAGTGAATGTGACAGGATTGACCAAGTCAAGGTTAACTAATTCTCCATTTTGTGTGGATCAGACTGACAGCTATGTCAGAAATAAAACTGTATCAAAATAAAACCCACCACCAACAAAACACACTGAATGTAACCAGTAATCAAACAAGACATACTTGTCAAAAAGTAATTAAAGATAAAAAACCACAGTGGTATATAATTTTCACTCCATGTGTGTAGATCATTGTTGCTGGTCATAAAACATCTAAATATTAGAGCCTTTTATGATAATTTATATTTTAAAAATTTATGCATGCATATAATATGTTTTTTATCAAATCTATCCTTAGTCCCCCACTTCCAATTCCTCCCCTATACTCCACCACTCTTCTCTCTAAATTTTATGTACTCCATTTTAAATCACACAGTGACTCCACTTAGTGCTACTTGAATGGGCACAGGAGGTGTCCAGCCTCTCAGAGCCTGCATCCCTGATGGAAACTGACTCTTGCTCCTCCAGTTACCTATTGCTCCTCAGATAGGGGCGGGATTTCATGAGCCACTCATTTATCTATCTGGGATTCTAGTCTTGGGCAGGGCTTGTTCATGCCATGATAGCCATTTTATTTCCATGTGTACAGTGGCCCTGGCATGTCTGGCAAATACGATTTTGCTGCATAATTCCATTGCTTCTAGATCTTATGATATTTCTGCCTCCTCTTCAGTTATGAGCCCTGAATCTTGGGTGGGGATGGCAGTGGTTTGACAGAGATAACCCATTTATAGCTGTTCACTTCCCAGCCTTTTATTTACTGCACGTCTCTGTGTTAGTTACCATCTACTGAAAAAAAAAAAAAGCATCTCTTAGTTGAGAGATGTGTCAGTTCATGAGTGTAAGGGAATAACTTAGAGGGCAGGTTACTACTATGTTCATTTACCAAATCAATAGCGCTTGCCTGGGACCTTTTACCTAACCAGGCTCAGGTGTTGACCCAGATAAGGTAGCAGGCATGAACGCTGTCTTGTGGAGTGCTTGGTTACTCTTCTAGTATGTATGGCCCTGCTCTGCCAGTGGGCACACATTATCAGGAAAGTTATTGTCCTAGCTTTCAGGGCTTATGGCTGATTAAGATTGATGAATACTTCCCTCCCTCATCACTATGGAAATGAGTGAATAGATATGAAATTTCTAAGTTGGTGCCAGCCTGGTTTTTACATGCCTACTAATTCAAATATGTGACGTCTTCAGAAATAGGGTATTACCACTCTATTCTTGGTAGTGGCTAAGAGCTATGCTGAGAGCCGGTAGTGTGTGGAATATATCCATACAGACCACTTGGAACAACTTGAAAAGGGGTAAGTTACATATGACCACTATGGAAATAAGTGTCAATGTCCTTCAATGAGATAGAAATAAATTTGCTGTACGAGCCAGCTATTCTACTCTGAACATATTCCCAGGAGACTGTATATTTTAATACAGAAATACTTGACCATTCATGTTAATTGTTGTTGTATAAATAATAACCAGTAAATGGAATTAATGGGTAATAAAACTGTGGTCTAGCTGGGCACGGTGGTGCATGACCATAATCCTAGCACTCAGGGAGGTAGAGGAAGACAGATCTCAGTGAGTTCTTGAGGCCAGCCTGGCCTACGAAGCAAGCCTAGGAGAGCGAAGTCTACACGGATAAAACCTGTCTCAAAAAACCAACACACACACACACACACACACGCACACACACACGCGCGCACACACACGCACACAGACACCCACACATTAATTTTTTCCTCAGCTGTACAGAATAGTTAAGTTGTAAGATTCATAGGTAAATAAGTGGAGTTGGAAGTAATCATTCTTAATGAGGTTTCCGAGAGCCACAAGACAAATGCTACAGGTTTTCCTTAGTATGTAGATGCTAGTTTGAATCCTTAGATATGCGTGTTGAAGCTGTAGTACCCACAGAAGTTGAGAAACTAGTAAGAGTCCATACAGAGGGTTTCACAGGAAGGAGGACATAACAACACATATGGTGTGAAAGGAGAAAGGCGAGTAATGGTATAGGAAGGCTCAAGTGAGATGGAGAATGAGAGGAGAAGACAGAGGAGGAGGCAGGAAGAGGGATAGCCAACACCCAAGGTCCTTGGAAACACGTAAGAAGTACGAAGCTTTCTAAAATACATACATATACACATGTAAAAGGAGTTAAAATAAAATTACCCTACAATGGAGGGACAGCACTTCTCCAAGACACCATGGGCTGTTAAGTCAAAGGCCCATTAGTGTGTTTTATTCTATGAAATCTTTTTGAAATAACTGAAGGTCATACTCCCTGAGAGTGGCCTTCAAATAACAACCTATAGGCACCATAAAATATGATTTTCAGATTATTTTTCTGCAGGTTAAGAGCTTACTATTTTTAAGGCTTTCTTTGAAAGAATGGACATTGCAGTGAAATGCATGCTTTTTAAAAGTTTTTTCTCCTTAACAATTCAAAGTAATCTGTATATAAAACAGGGATAGGCAATTTAACTCTAATTGGAGGACTTTACATCATGTTCCTAATGTGTAAGTTACTACAAGAGTACAAATTGCATAATTATATTATATAGTGCATAGGCTTACACAATCCTGAAGAGAATTAGAAATTCAAACCCATGTACTTCATGTGTTGAAGAAAATGTTATTTATTAGTATCTGAGATGAATATTTAAAAATGTGCATGTAATTTACTTGGAAACCAAATGGAGAACAAAATTTAATATGTAATATTTTAATAATTAATGTTAAAAGAATTTCATGATGCATGCAACAGTGTTTGCTTCCATTCTCTCACCACTCCACCCCCAAACCCTCACAGATTCATTTCCCACTGCAATCCCTAATTCCTTTCAGATTCACTCCCTGCTCCCCTCTGTCCCTACAACGTAGTGTTCTCCTTTTGTTAATCCGCGGAGTACAAATTGTGCTATCTAGAAATTTATAGACGAGGGTCCAACCTCTAGAGAATAGTAGACCTACTAGGGACCATATTCAAAAGAAAGCTGAGCCTTCCTCCCTGAAAAGACATTAACTCTCAGTAGCTCCTCAACTAAGGTTGATGGCTTATGTGCCCCTCCATCCGTCCATTATAGTTTCAAAAGTATTACTATTATATAGACTTTGTGAAAACAGCCCCAACTGTGTGATCAGTTCAGTGGTCCCGTCATGTCTAAAATAAATCTTTTTTTTCCACCACCTCTAGTCCTCCCCTACCTTTGGTTCTTACAGTCTTTCTGCCTCTTCTCCCTTCGGAGTTGTGAAGCTTGGGAGGGGGGTATGATATAAGGGGGGCATTCCAAAGATATTCTTTGCACTTGGAACAGTTATTAGCCTGTTAACTACTCTTCACTCTAAAAGTAACATTCATTGAGATTGTCATTAATCTAGCGATAGGTGGCACATAGGTAGTATATATAGAATAGTTTGACTACGTTCATTTAGAATGAATAACAACAGCAGCAGCAGCAACAACAACAACAGCAGCAGCAGCAGCAACAACAACAACAACACAACAACAACAACAACACAACAACAGCAACAACACAACAACAACAGGCTCACCACTTGAAGTCTTGAGCTCCTGAGCTATAGGATCTTGGTTAGGTTTACAGTACTGGCACATGTATTTTTTTCCCATAGAGCATGCCTTATATTTATCCACAATAAACTTGGTTACACCTATGGCCTTTGTGCCACTATTGCAACAACAGTACAATTCTGGTTAACATCCTGTTGCTGTTGTAGCTCACAGATCTTTCTCTCTCACTCTGCTCAGAAATTCACCCCAAGTAAATCAAAGATTTCTGTGAGACCTGAAAACCTTAACATTCTGAAAGTCTGTGTAGGACATACTCTTTTTTAAAAATATATTTTATTAATTTATTCATATTACATCTCAGTTGTTATCCCATCCCTTGTATCCTCCCATTCCTCCCTCCCTCCCATTTTCCCCTTACTCCCCTCCCCTATGACTGTAACTGAGGGGGACCTCCTCCCCCTGTATGTGCTCATAGGCTGTCAAGTCTCTTCTTGGTAGCCTGCTATCCTTCCTCTGAGTGCCACCAGGTCTTGAGTGCCACCAGGTAGCAGTTTGGAGTTTACTGCCCGTATTGTCCTTGGCTGGTGCCATAGTTTGAGCAGGACCCCTGGGCCCAGATCTGCCCATCATAATGTTCTTCTTGTAGGTTTCTAGGGCTCTCTGGATCCTTCTATTTCCCCATTCTCCCATGGCATGCTCTTAAGAATATAGACTCATATAAAAACTTTCTGTGTAGGACTCTCTTAGGAAATAGGACCAACAATAATCAATATGTGGGAATTTCATGAAATTGAAAAACTTCTGTACTGCAAAGGAAACTGTTAATTTACTGAAGAGGGAGCAACTATTATCTGACTGAAGATTAGTATCTAGATTACACAAAATACAAATTATTCAAATTAAACACAATTAAAACAAATTAAACCAATTTAAAAGATAGGCCATGGAACTAAACAGAGTCACCAGAAAAAAAAATAGGTGGCTAAGAAATATTTTTAAACATATTTTTCAATATATAAGGGAAATGAAGATTAAAACTATTTTGAGATTTCACTTTACCCTACTCAGAACGGCTAAGATTAAGAAAACAAAAGACAATAAACATAGAAGACATGTGAGGAAAGAACACCTTTCACGTGCTGTTGATATGAATAAAAACTAGTCTATCCACTGTGGAAATCAGTGTGGTGTTGGTTCCTCAGAAAACTAGAATCAGTATATCATATAACCTAGCCAGGCCACTTCTGGGTCTATACCCAAAGAACTCTATTTCCTATTATTGAGGTGCATGCTTATCCATATCTGAATCTGCAGTATTTTATAATATCCAGGGAATGAAAACAGCCTAGATGTCCTCCAGGGAAAGAATGGATAATAAAAATGCCTTTACGCACTGGAATTTTATTCAGCTGTGGAAACTGAAATGATTAAATTTGCAAGTAAGCAGATGAAGCTGGAAAACATTGAGCGAGGAAGGTAAGAAATACAGAACAACAGTTGTTTCATATTCTCATTCATATGGATCCTAGGGCTCAATCTTTATCTTTGTGTGTTTACCTTGTACCTATAGGATCTAGGAAGCTAAAAAGAGGACATTGGTCTGGCCATGGGACAGTAGAATACTTTTCAATAACAGTTTACATACATGCAAATGAAGACTGAAATTCTAAGTACAGAAAGGAAGTGTCTTAACTTTTGGTATTGATGCTGCAATAATGACAGCACAGTAAGCCACAGATGTTATGAACCAGAAAGGTTGATTGTAAAAATCTACTTCTACAGGGACAGTGTGAGACGCTTGCGGACTCACTCTTAGCAACAGTGTTGTAAATTATTTTGAAAATACGCAGCGATTTCAGGTCTTCTGGAATCATCCTCAAGGCACACAGCAAATGAAGCCAGGCCCGCCGGCAGTCCGCCCAAGAGGGAGCGCAGTTTCTCTTTGAGCCTCCTCGGAAATCACAATTGTCAGGCTGAAGTTTGCCTTACAAACACCAGATAACCAAATTTTGACTTCCTGATAGAGAGTCCTTTTTAGAAAGAATGCTGTGTCAAGATACCAGATGGTGACAGTTTCCAGCCCGTCGAAATTTTGCTGACTTGCTGCTTCAGAGACTTACTGATACCACTCTTATGATAGCCCTGTAATGACCAAGCACGTGTGGCTTAATGTACGAACAAAGCCCAGCACGGATCCAAATTAATTTAAAGCAACTGATGCAACCAGCAGGATGGGATGAGAAGTTGCTAAAAGCGAGTTATTCCACTTCACCTCATTTGTTACCTTGTATCTCCTAAAACCGCAGTAATCACTGCTCACCGGTTTTGTTTTTTACTGAACTCCTCCCCCCTCCCTACTTGCAAATTGAGTCTGTCCACGCATAAAACTGTCTTCGCTTTTGTTTTTAACCGTGTTCATGGTTTCTTAGTTTACAGAAATAGTATTTGTCCGAAACTATCCATTGAAAAGTCATAGGGGAGGGGAATAATGGGAAAATGGGGGGGGGGTGGGGAGGAATGGGAGGATACAAGGGATGGGATAAACATTGAGATGTAACAAGAATAAATTAATAAAAAAAAACAACTTATATAAAAAAAAGAACAAAAAATAAATAAATAAATAAATAAAAATAAAAACAAAAAAAAGAAAAGTCTGTAAACAGAGCGAGTATGTGGTATCTGAACTACACCTCATTCCCTTCTTCTTCTTTTCGAGTCCAATAGAAAAGAAACTTCATTCTGGATAGACACAGCCAAAAAAAATATAAGCTCTACTTCCTACAAGCTTCTGGTGGAGACATGCAGAACCTTCCTGGGAAGAAGAACAGGATCAAACTCCCAGATAACTTTTCTATAGACTGGGCTGCTATAGCCACACAAGTGTCCTTCTGTCTTGTAACAGTCCTGCCTCAGAGGATGCAAAGAGTACCCTGGGAACAAACATTGAGATTAAAAGCCCTGTTTTTTCCCCCATACAAGCTTGATGAGCAGTGGAGGTTTTATGTTGGCAGAAGCAAGCTTAGAAAATATGGTTAACCAACATTGGCTGCCAACTGAATGTCCAGCTCCTAAAACCAATGCTACCCAGGAAGCTAGTGTGATGTTTTTCTATGGTTCTATATTTGTGAGCTGGGTAATTATTTTTTGCATTAAAAAGTATGGTAAATCATGAAATAATTCCTCAGACATTGCCAAAGGAAAGGACAGTAAAGCACAAGACTGAAAACATTTCCCAAATGCCAAAGTTCATGTTGAAAAATATTAAGAGACTCACAATTCAGACATGGTGGTGCACGCCTTTAATCCCAGCACAGGAAGGCAGAGGCAGGCGTGTCTGAGTTTGAGGCCAGCCTGGTCTTCAGAAAAAGTTTCAGGACAGTCAGGGCTATACATGGAAACTCTGTATTGAAACACACACACACACACACACACACACACACAGAGAAAGAGAGAGAGAGAGAGAGAGAGAGAGAGAGAGAGAGAGAGAGAGAGAGAGAGAGAGAGAGAGAGAGAATTGCAAATCCTGGACATTACCAGGGAAAACCATGACTCGAGGAGAGCCTTTGGGGTCTGAACAAATCTCCAATGCTGCCTAAAATAACCCTCAAATTATTTAGATCACTATAAAATTATATGTTTTCTATAGCAGGCCCATGCTAGAGTCAAGGATGCAAATAGACTGAAGTAAAGAGCAGGGAAAGACAGCATGCTTTGGTAATGCAAAGAATTTTGGGATGGCTAGCTACATAGTAACACAAAAATCGGACTGTGACAGAAATGCTCTTCATTTGAGGTGTAGGGTACCCTCAAGTGTTTGTGAAAGAATTGTATAGTACGGTCATCGTGTCTTGACAAAGCTATTTGAAATGTTGATTACACTGTTTTGTTTTGGATCACTATAGTGTCCTCAATCAATTCCATCATATTAGGATGCTTATAAAATGTCAGCCCTGTAGACTGACCCTTAGAGAAATACATAGTCCAATCTATATCCATTTTTTTCCTTTGGGAAGTATACAGTGCAAAGAAAAAAAATGACTTCCCCTGAACAAAGGCAGATTCACATTAAAAATCCATGGCTACTTTTCCCCATTGAAACCTCCTCTCTGCATCCCTACACACAGATGCTCTCACATTTATTCTTCAAAAATTTTCTTGCTTAATTAATTGCCATTTTTACCAAGCAATTATTTTCAAATTGGAAACTTTCCCTTTATTGTTTTATAAAATGGGCAATGAGAAATAAAGTTTCCTCTTGAAGTTGAGGGTGACTAGCTATTTTGAGACAAGGTGCTGATATAAACATATATGAGACGAAGAAATCACCTTTTTCTGATAAGAAAATGTATGTAAAATCTAATAAGAACGCACAACTTGCTGATACTTTTAAGTGCATGAGTTTAGCTTAGCAACACACAGCCACCAGCTCCCGGGGCTATAGGTCCAACATGACCAGCAACATTCCTGAAGGAAAATACAAATGCGTTTCTTCGGCTCTTTGAACAGCAGCATGGCGGTTGGCAAGAACAGGTGCCTGGCAAAAGGAGCAAGAAGGGATCCCAGAAGAAAGTGGTTGATCCATTTTCTAAGAAAGACTGGTATGATGTCAAAGCTCCAGCTATGTTCAATATTAGCAACATTGGGAAAACACTAGCCACGAAGACTCAAGGAACCAAAATTGCATCGGATAGCCTCAAGGGTTTTGTATTTGAAGCAGACCTTGCTGATCTACAGAATAATGAAGTTGCATTTAGAAAAATTCAAGCTAATTACTGAATATGTTCAGGGCAAAAACTGTCTGGCTAACTTCTGTGGCACAGATCTTACCCAAGACAAAATGTATTCCATGGTCAAAAAGTGGCAGACCATGGTTGAAGCTCTGTTTAAAATCTAGATGTTTTTAATAGTGACAAATAAAAAGTCCTATTTGTGATTTAAAAAAATACAAATGCATGCCACACACAGTGATACTGATATTGGTGTGAAAAATAGATGTCATTACTAAATCTATGACAGTCATATGCGATACTCTTCTGGCTAATACTGCTGCTTAATTAGGACAGCAGTCCTAGTCAATCAATCACACTTGAATAATTGGAAATTGATTTGTTTTAATCATAGAAAATTCCTAGGACTCTCCTGTCAAATCTTAAGGATTATTTTAAGAGAGGAATATTTTAAGATTTCATAAATGCCAGTAACTTTACTAATTACAAATAGTGATCTTTCTATTATATTGCAATAATTACCCAGAATAAAATAAAAATGATGGTTTGTGTTTAGTCCTGTGTGTGTGTGTGTGTGTGTGTGTGTATGTGTGTGTGTGTCTTGTCTTATTGCATTTTGTTATCCCATGTTCAGTTGATATCCCTTAGGAAGCCTGCTCTTTTCTGAGGGGTGGATCTGGTGGAGGCAGGGGGAGGGGGAAGCTGGTAGGAATGGAGGAGCAAGAAGCTGTGGTCAGGTTGTATTGTATGACAGAGGAATACATTTTTTAAAACCCCACAAGAAGTATAGCTTGAAGAGTGAAACAATAGCAACCACTACGTCTATAATTATCTTTTTGTGCACCAAAACACCTCTACTGGCTTTAAAAACCATCTTTATTTTCTGTATGTGAATATGTGCCTACTTGTATGTGTCTGTACCAGCTGTGTGCCTGGCCAGAGAAGCACATCAGATTCCTCGGATGTGGAATTACAGATGATTTTGAGCTTCCATGTGCATGCTGGGAACTGAACTTGCTTCTCTGCAAGATCAGCAAACACTCTTATCCATTCAGTCATCTCTATGTTCCAACCATATTGTTTTATTCCTCACTTTTCAAATGCAGACTCCAAGGCCCTTGACAAAGTTATTTAGTAGAGAGAAGGATTTAGGACATATAATGTGGCGTGTTTGTTTTTATATATCTAACAACTATGGATTGGCACACCTACTGTAAAGGATTCCATTTGGGATATACGATTTTATGGAAAGCCAAAAGAACAAGTAACTTCTGGGGCATTACAGTGTAATAGAACTACAGACATCATTGCGTTAAGCGCATCTGCAGGGAGGACAGGGTCGTGCAGGTAGGCCATGAGGAGGGAGCATTATCAAGCGAGATTTTCCTGTGACAGACACAGCTGAATTGAGAAGATTCTTGGAGCAAAACGGTCACTCTGAATCTGGGGTGGTGGTGCATCTCGAGGAACATTCCACTGGGCTGGCTCACCTATTTATACAAAGAAAGCAAATCAGAAGTCCCTCCTGAAAGCAAAGCAAAACAAAACAAACCTTTGGTTTCCTTGTTATGAGTTTTCCAGCTTAGACCAGCAGGCATCGTACATTCTTTATTTCCCGTGTCACCACACAGCTTTGTGGACATCACCTTCGGGCTTAAAGTTTTAAAGTTTTCAAATTGAAATATGTAATCATTGAGAACGAGAGCATATTCCCTTAAAATTAGGAGTGTTCAGACACTTTTCATACAGTTTTTATTGTACTGTGGGAGATTACCTGTAATCATATATATCCTCACTATGCAGTCACTGAGAGAAAGTTCTAGAGTTAGGCACTTTTTACAATACAAGTGCAGCGTCCCAGGTTTTCATTCAATCCTTGGTATTCTCTCCCAGCCTCTTATTTGAATATTCTTTAAAAAATCTGGCTAGCACACACGGAACAGCCGAAACGCAATGTTAAAGGCTCAGGAGTGCATATCTGGTTGGACAACCAATAAATAAGACGCAGTGTTTCATTTTCCCTGAGTCTTTGGGTCCCATTTCTGCAAAGGCAGACTGTGGAAGTCAGAGTTTCTCATCCTGAGAACAGCAGTTTAGTTTCTCCCCCCTGGCTTTCTACGGTGCCCTGTGGGCTTTTGACATGCTCTCTCGGAGAAGTGGGTGATTCTAGGGAACAGACTGAAATACACACTCTTTCTGTTCTACTAAACAGAAACTTAATTTCCTGGAGGAAAAGACATGAAGTGTGTAAGTGGATTGTTTAATGTATAAATATGTAAGCAGGAGCAGGCGTCTGTCTTTTGCCACATAACACACAGTTTGTCCTGGTATCCATGACAACACTGATCTATAGACACTTGTCGTTAAACTCATGACAGGACTTAACTTTTCCATTAATTAGTCAACAGTCAAAAATAAGGTGTTAGTCATATGAAAATTTGGCCTAATTAAAAAAATAAAGAAAACTGTACATTAATGCAAGTCTGATAGCTCTGGGTCCAAGTAACCGATCACAGTGACGAATGCCAGTCTTTGAAATAGGCAAGAAACCCCCAGTCCGTCACCACGTTTATCTGACCTACATGCAATCACGTTGATGTTTTTAACAGTTGCATCGCTCGTTTGTTCACTATTTTGTGTGTGAGAAAGTGATTGAGCATTTTTAAGAGTTGTGAAAAGCGTAAAATAATTATTTCTCCTTGGAAGCTAGAAAGGTAGATATGCCACAGCTTTACGGCTGCTGACAGAAGACTTGTAACTCCTGGGTCCACGGCAAAGCAGACTCTGAGTAGCAATAGCCGTAGTCACCAGTGTGCTGTATCGTCAGCCCCAGGAGCATGATACATTTCTGTAGGGAGGTGTGGTTAAGGTCCATGACTGTTACACATTTAAATTTATTATAATGTATTCATATTACTTCCCAATTATTATCCCCTTGCTCATATCTTCCTGTTTCCATCCTTCCTCCCTCTCCTGCCCTAGTCCCCTCCCCTAGACCTCTGACCAGGGCGCCCTTCTCCTGCACTGGCTGACCACAGCCTATGAGGTCTCAAGCAGATAGCCTGCATGCTCTTCCTCAGTATGCCTGCAGGCCATCCCCCTCCCAAGAGTAAGTGATCAAATCCTGGGCATGTGAGTTCATGTCACAGGCAGTCCTAGCTCCCTCCACCCACACCGTGAAGAATTAGCTGTCTTTAGTATTAAAGGCAGCTCTCCTGTACAAAGCCCATTAGCACCAGTGGTTGGAAAATGTGTTCATACACAAGAGTCTGGATGATTCCCTCCTAAGGGAAAGTTTATTTAACAAGGCTCTTGGAGAAGTCCTTCCCGAAAGAAAACTCCGTGGGTAAATGTCCTTGTTGTATGGTGGAGCATCTTTTGGGTATATTCCCAGGAGTGGTATAGCTGGGTCTTGAGGTAGAATTATTCCCAATTTCCTGAGAAAGCTCCAGATTGATTTCCAAAGTGGTTGTACAAGTTTGTACTCCTGCCAGCAATGGAGGTGTGTTCCCCTTTCTCCACATTGTCACCGGCATGTGCTGTCACCTGAGTTTTTTATCTTAGCCTTTCAGATATGTGTAAGATGGAATCTCAGAGTTGTTTTAAGTTGAATTTCCTGATAACTGGGGGTGTTGAGCATTTCTTTAAGAGCTTCTCAACCATTTGATATTCCTTTTTTGAGAATTCTGTTTAGATATGCACCCCATTTTAAAAATTGGATTATTTGGTTTGGTGGTGTTAATTTCTTGAGCTCTTTATATATTTTGGATATTAGCCCTCTCAACTATGTTCATAGAAATTTTATTCATAAGAGCCAGAATCTGGAAACAACTTAGATGTCCCTCAACTGAAGAATGGACAAAGAAACTGTGGTACATTTACACAATGAAATATTATTCAGCTATTAAAACCAAGGAAATCTTGAAATTTGCAGGCAAATGGATAGAACTGGAAAGGATCACATGCAGTAGTATACTTGGTGTCCTTGGAGATCATGTGAGGCAGTGGGTTTCGCACAATTTGAGTTGTGGATGGTTCTAAACCATCATGTTGGTACTGGAAACTGAGTTAAGATCTTCTGCAAGATGTAAATGCTCTTAACTACTGAATGATCTGTCCGTTTCCTTGTTTCTCATCCTAACTGCTCTGAAAGTGGTTAATGTTCTTAAGACAGAGACGGAGGCAGACACACAGAAAAAGACAGACACACAGACAGATACATTAAGGGTTCCACAGCAGATACTTTAGTAAAAACATTAAAAATTAGAAAGAACTTTTAAAAATATCATTTTATGGAAAATAATTTGATGAAGACTTTATTTTTAAATTAAAAATTTTGTAATGTGATAAAATATAAAATAAAAGATTCCTATCAACAAGCTTTATTAACTCTGAAAGTATTGGTGTGTTGGAGGTAACACTCTTTGTTGTATCAACTAAAACACTTCTGTTACTTCTTAACTATGAAGTCACCATGATAAGAGACAGTAGATTCAACAGAAAGAGAAATGTAAACGTTGATACTTTCTAGTAACATTTAAGTATGGTTTGAATAAAATCTAACCTATAGGGAGATTCTCTTCTTAGGTTCCTGGGTAGAAAAAAATTAAATTATGACTAAAAGAAATTGAGGATTTTGAATTATTAGAATGTTAAGGATAAAGTGAATAAAAACATTAATTCTAAGTATTTTATTAAGTCCATGTTAGAGAAATGGATTTCTCTATATGTGACTTTTTTATGCCTTTTGAGATAATTTTGGTTTCATAGAAGAGTTGAAAAAAAATAGAATTTCCAAATATCTTTTCCATCTGGCTTTTCCTTATACTGACGATTTAGGTAACCCGAGGTTCTTACCAAAACCAGGAAGCTAAGCATGGCACAAGGTTATAAATGTTTTCAGAATTTGCTCATATTTCACCAATTCTAAAATTATTTCCCTATTCCTTCTTTAGGATCCATTTCTAGATACCACCTTGTCTTTAGTTGTTCTAATCTCCAATCGTCCAGTTTCTCCGTCCTTCTTGTATGTGGAGGAATTCAGACATTTACACAATTAAATGCATCTGTGGCTGTCTGGCTTCTTAAGTTTGGATTTAGCTTGCATAACATTGTTGTATCAACTAAATACATTAGTAATATACATTTTGTATTACATTGCATTTGGGAGTATATACATTAAGTATTCCTGTGTATCGGTTACATGAGGTGAGTAGCTACCAGGTGGTGTATCTCGTATAAATCATGCTACTTTAAGCAGAGCTAATGTGGTGCTTGCCATGATTCTCTACTTTAATGTTAGGATTTTGGTTTTTTTTTTTTTTTTTTTTTTTTTTTTTTTTTTTTTGTAATTACTACATTTGGAAAGGAAGAAACTTTGGGATTTCATAGACATTCTTTTTCTGCTTAAAGTTCTGCTTATTAATTTAAGGTGTATTTTTTTTTTTTTTTTTCCTTTGCAATGGTTATTTTGGTTCTATAAGTGACACTCTCAATTTCCGATTCCTTTAACACTTGTTAGTTAGAATTCTATTAAGAATTATTGTTCATTATTCATTTTTTTCTGAGACAAGATCTCACTAAGTAGCTCTGGCTGTCCTGGGAGCTCACTATGTAGATCAGGCTGGACTCAATTCACAGAAATCCACCTGCCTCTGCCTCCCAAATGCCAGGATTAGAAGTGTTCATCACTATGTCTGGCCATTACGTTTTTCTTACATCTGTGTGATCTCACTGATGTTTTGAGAGTGTAACATTTTATTATTATTGTTACTTATTCTGTTACTGTATTTGTTCCAAGTTTTGTCGTAAGGGATATTGTTAGGCTGGATTATATGTCTTACATACGTGCTGAGTTCATCATTAATTAGCACACACCGTAGAGCACTTAATAACTTCATAATGCCATTGGTGTCCAGTGCCCAAGTATTTTCTTCATGCTGCCTCTAGTGTTGACCATTTTAAACAGTCCATATAATCCCATTTTTCTCATTCATTCATTAATTAATCAATTAATTGATCACTTTTAAACCAGATCACAGCCCCTTCCCTCTTCTCCTCTCAGCCCCACCCTCACACCCTCTCCCTCCATTCTCCCCATCCCTAAGGAGAAGGGGAAGCCGACCTTGGGCAACAACCCACCCTGGCACATCAAGTTACAGCAGGACTAAGAGCATCCTCTCTTGCTGAGGCCTGACTCCAAAGGCAGGCAAGAGTCAGAGACAGGCCCGACTTCCATTGTTGGGTACCCACATGCATGATGACCAAGTTGCACATCTGCTACACGTGGAGAGAGTCTAGGTCCAGGCCACGCATATTCTTTGGTTGGTGGTTCAGTCTCTGTGAACCCTCATGAGCTCCACTTAGATGACACTGTAGATCTTTTTGTGGTGAGTGCTCCTGCTCCCTCAATCTTTTCTTCCACTTTTCCCTGAATTCCACCTATTGTTTGGTTTTTTGGGTCTCTGCATCTTTCCATCAGCTGCTGGATGAAGCCTCTCAGAAGACAGTTATGCTAGGTTCCTGTCTGTAAGCATAGCAGAGTATCATTAATAGTGACAGGCTTTGGTTCTGTCCCACGAGGTGGGTCCCAAGTTGGACCAGTCATTGGTTTGCAGTTCCCTCACACTTTGCTCCATCTTTATCCCTATACTTCTGGTAGGCAGGACAATTCTGGGCTAAAGGTTTTGTGGGTGGGTTGGTGTCCCCCTCACTCCACTGGAAGTCCGACCAGGCTATAGGAGGGGGTGACTTCAGGATACATATGCCCTACTGCTATAAGTCTTAGCTAGTGTCGTCCCAGCAGCCTCCCCTGTCCCAGAGATGCACCCCTGCATTCCCATTCTCTCCCCCAGCCTTCCCTCCTTCTCACTCTCCTAACACTATTCCCCATTCCCCTTACTCTCTTATCCCCTCCCCCACCCAGTTTCCTCCCTCCATCTACTTCAGATGTCTATTTTATTTACCCTTCTGTGTGAGATTCAGGCATCCTCCCTTGGACCAATCTTGTTACTTAGCTTCTTTACGTCTTTGGATTGTAGCATAGTTTTCTGGTACTTTATGGCTAATATCTGCTTATAAGTGAGGGTTAGGGTTGGGGTTAGGGTTCTAGGCTACCTCCCTCAGGATGATCTTTTCTAGTTCCGTCCATTTGCATGCAAATTTCATGATGGCATTGTTTTTAATAGCTGAATAGGATTCCATTGTTTAAATGTACCACAGTTTTTTGTTTGTTTGTTTGTTTGTTTGTTTTTTATCCATTCTTTGGTTGATGACATCTTGATTGCTTCCAGTTTCTGGTTATTACCAGTTAAGCTGCTATGAACATAATTGAGGAATTGAGGAAGTGTCCTTGTTGTATGTTGGAGCATCCTTTGGGTATATGCCCAGGAGTTGTATAACTGAGTCTTGAGGTAGAATTATTCTCAGTTTTCTGAGATACTGCCAGATTGATTTCCAAAGTGGTGGTACAAGTTTGCACTCCCAGCGGCAATGGAGGAGTGATCCCTCTTTTTTTCCATATCCTCACTAGCATGTGCTGTTACTTGAATTTATCTTCGTCATTCTGACAGGTGTAAGATGGAATCTCAGAGTCATTTTGATTTGCATTTCCCTGGTGATTAAGGACATTGAGCATTTCTTTAAGTGCTTCTTGGCCATTATAGAGATTCCTCTGTTGCAAATTCTTGGTTTACCTCTGTTCCCCATTTTTTAAGTGGGTTATTTGGTTTGTTGGTGTTTAATTTTTTGAGTTCTTTTTTATATTTTGGACATGAGCCCTCTGTTGGATGTAAGACCGGTGAAGATCTTTTCCCATTCTGTAGGCTGCCATTTTGTCCTAATGACAGTATTTGCTTTGTAATGACTTTAATCCTGACTCTACAAGGCAGGGCTTGAGGACTCCCTTATTTGTCATTACAATCACTCCCTGCCTCTGCCTATACTTTGGTATATTTACCTTCCTGCCTGATTTCCATTAACAACCAGGCAAACAACTTCAAGTCCCAGAGATGGGTCACAGTGTGGGAAAATGAAGGAAGCCATGCTCTGAAGGATGTACTGTCCCCCCTCTGATGTTGAAATGTCACCATCAACATGTACTTAATGCTCTTCTAATACTCCTCAGAGAGCTACCTTGTCACATCTGCTATGAAGAAGCAGAGAGAACATTCTTACTGTGCGTTGATTCCATAGGCAGCTTGATCTTAAAATTTTATCTTTCCAAGCTGAATGAAAGTCCTGATGTCTAAGATCAGCCTAGCAAGTGGTATTTTGTTAGAAGAGACAAAACAGACTTAGATATTCCTACATGGCTTGTTAAAGACTGATTTTAGAATAAAAAGGGAATAAACTTATGCAAAGTGAAACTATATTAAAAATGTGTTATAGTTTTTTGGGTCTATTGGAATACCATCCAATGAACAAAAACAAAAACAAAACAAAACAAAACAAACAACAGCAGCAGCAACAACAACAAACAAAAAACCTGTTACTACATTAAAGAATAAACTATCTTTTCTCCCTTTTTCTCCTTTTCCCTTTTATTGAAAACAGATTCCTCTCTTACACAACACACCCTGAGCATAGTTTCTCCTCCCTCCATTTCTCCCAAACCTCCCCACCTCCCCTCTACTTCAGTTCCCCCCCCTCTCCATTTCCTTTCAGAAAAAGAACAGGGCTCCAGGAGATGACAAGCAAACACAAAAAAAGAAGAAACAATACAACAGAGCAAAAGCCCTAGTATCAAGGCTGGCCAAAGCAACCCAGTAGGAGGAAAACAGTCCCACAGGCAGGCAAAAGAGTCAGAGACATCCCCGTTCCCACTGTTAGGAGTCCCACAAGAACACCAAGCTACCAGCCGTGACATACACGCAGAGAACCTGGTGCAGCCCCACGCAAGCCCTGTGCACGCTGCTGCAGTCTCTGTGAGCCCGTGTGTGGCCTGCTTAGTGGATTCAGTGGGCCACACTCTCCTGATGTCTTCTCTCTCCTCTGACTGCTACAATCTTTCTTTCTTCCTTTCCTGAGGGTCCCCCAAGCTCTGAGGTGGAGAAGGGGGGGCAGCTGTCATTTCTCTTTCCTTTCCCAAGTTTGGTTTGCACCTAGTAGAAATAAGGAGAGAGGCTAGGAGAATCTAATAAAAAAAGGGAAAACATCTGACTGCCATGATAGTGGGATGAGAGTAGAAAAACTGGCAATTAAATGGGCTGTGCGCAAACATACATTGGCCTTATTGGATTGTCTCATTAAAGGATTAAAAAAAAAAAAAAAAAAAAAAAAAAGGAATCCCCTTTGGTGGAGAGGCCTGGTGGCACTCAGAGGAAGGATAAGCAGGGTATCAGGATGAGACTTGATAGGCTGTGACCCTATGGTGGGGGAGGAGGTCCCCTTCTGTCACAGACCTAGGGGAGGAGGAATGAGGGAGGGAGGGAGGGAGGAACGAGATGATAAGGGTGAGGGGATAACAATTGATATGTAATCTGAGTAAATTAGTTTAAAAAAGAAAAAAAAAGGGATGCAGGGAATCATGGGAGAAATAATGTATAAAGAAACAAATCCTAAAACAAATTTTAGGATTGGATGCAACATCAACAGACTAAGAAATTCCTTTTGGACACAAGACTTCAAAAACAGAAGCTAATAAAAAAGAAAAATAAATATGGAAAAGGAATTTAAAAATGTTAGAATTAATATTGAAAATTAATATTGAAAAACACCTTTAGAAATTGCTTTACGAGTTTCAAATATACACCTAAGGTAAAATGGAAGGAGGCCCCCACGTTCAGGCCTTTTCTCTTCTTTGCTTGCCCAAAAGTTTCAAATGGACACCAAGAGGGAATGTTCTGCCTAACCTACTAACTTTGACTTCTGCCCGTACATGTGTTCCAACATCCTGCCAGACTTCCCATATCCAGGACAGCGCCAAAGCAGCTACCCACAGGTGCTCCTGTCCAACCTCACAGGTCATGTCAGCGGGACCTGCACTGCCCCTCCCAGCCACAGATGTTCTCAGGCCCTGGACAGCAAATACAGCAGCCTGCTCTTCCCGGACTTGGCCAACGTTTCAGCCTTTTGACTCCCTGTTGCCTCCCTCCTGTCAGCAGGAAGCAGTCAAAGACATTGATGTCTCTATCCCTTACCCACTTACAAAAGGCTGAAACGGTGTGTTTCAGACATGAGACAAGCAGCTCCAGGTTCTCCCAGCATTCCTCAGTCCTTATCTGCTATAGGACATGGCTGGCATACCCTGCCCTCTACCCTGAACTTACCAGGGCAAGAACTTTTCCTTCCCCTTCACTATATAATCTGAACATCTTGTTGCTTTCTCTCTCTCTCTCTCTCTCTCTCTCTCTCTCTCTCTCTCTCTCTCTCTGTCTCCCTGTCTCTCTCTGTCTCTGTCTTTCTCTGCCCCTGTCTCTGTCTGTCTGTCTGTCTGTCTCTGTCTCTCTGTCTCTGTCTCCGTCTCTCTGTCTCTGTCTCTGCCTCTCTCTCTCTGTGTCTGTCTGTCTGTCTGTCTGTCTGTCTGTCTGTCTCTCTCTGTCTCTCTCTCCCCTTGCATGGCAGCCAAGAGCTGCTTCCAATGAACCCATATTTATATACTTTAACCTACCTTACATGAAAAGCAATCCAACGTCCTCTTTTTTTTTTTTTTTTTAATTATAAGAAGAGGGAAGATTGTTAGCATACTGCCCCCAGTCTGCCTAGCAACCTATGACGTCATTACCTGCTTGCCACTAGGTGTGCCAGCTGCCCAGGATCTAAAAAGGGCAAACCCATCCTCTCTCTCTCTCTCTCTCTCTCTCTCTCTCTCTCTCTCTCTCTCTCTCTTTCCTCTTCCTCTCTTCCTTCTCTCACTCTCTTCCTTCCTCTTGCTGTCCCTGCTCTTACTGTCTCCTCCTCTTTCCCTGAAAATAACAAATCTACAGAAAATAAAAGAGAAAAAACCCCAGAAGTACAGGTGATATTATAAATAAGAATTACAACATAATAAATATGTTGAGATGATAAAAATATAGATAGAAAATTTTAATTGATATAGTTGATTTGTAAAGAAAATATGAAGAAAATAGTTAAAATAGAAAATGTGGAAAATTGGTTTTCTTTGCATGGTGATACAATGAAGAATTTTCTACTTTTTATTTTGTTGTTCATCATCTGCATTTAATTGTTTTTATTTTGGGTATTGTTGTATTGTACAATAAAAATATGAAATAATTTTACTTCTATTAGTGCATATTAACAGTTTATTAACTATTCCAGACAGGATAGCGCTTGACTCCCTATTAATTTATAGTATAATAAATATGCTTACAGTGGAGTCTCATTATTTTTAGTAATTATGTTTTCTAAATATTCTTTATAAACACTGAACTAAGAATTATTGAGCTATTGCCTCCTAGGAGAAATGATGAGCTTAGGTTTCTGCCAGATTTTAGTCACAAGAGTTTCCTCACTGATCTCAATATGAACTTGGTTTATGTATGATTTCTGTGTAAATAACCAGACTTGATAAGCATTGTTCATTGTTGATTTATTAACACTGGCCTTAAAGGGCAACACTCTCATATCTAAAGTGAGCTTATTTGGCTTTGGAGAGATGGCCCAGTGCTTAAGGGCATTTACTGATCATACAGGCCACCGAGGTTCAGTCCCCAGCAACCACACTGGATGACTTACAACCAGTGTATTTCATTTCTTGGATGTTCTCCTCCTTTGCCTTCTGGACTCAGAGGGCACTTTCACACACTTGTGCACATATACACACAGACATACACATGTACACAGATAAAAATCTTTAAAAATACACTTAGAATTTCTCATTAAAGCACATAAGAGCATTTTGTATTTGTGAACACTGTGCAGTGCTTCATAAAATGTTTGGAGCCATTTTAAACATCAAAATAAACAACAAGAGCAAAATATACACCCCATACACTAAACAGCCAGCCTCAAGTAAATAAGTTTACTTGGGAATAGGATGAAAGCGGGAGGGAGGGATACAAGTGATGGGATAACAGTTGAGTTGTAATCTGAATAAACTAATTAAATAAAAAAGAAAATTTACTGAATACACTTTACTTTAAAGCTTTTCTATTACTTTCTTGAGATTAAAATAAAATTACATCATTTCCTCCTTCCCTTTCTTCCCCTTCCAAACCTCCCACAGGTAAGTGTAGCTCTGACCATGTATCAAGGAAACTTCTCTAGGCAGCAGGCAGAGACCACTACAGAAAGCCACACCCAATCAGAGTGCAGAGTTGCGAAGCCCAGAGCCAGCTGATACATCTACAACACATCTTCTGTACTTGTTTACTTTTGTTTTTTTTTTAAAGATTTATTTATTTATTATGCACACAATGCACATCAGATCACATTATAGATGGTTGTGAGCCACCATGTGGTTGCTGGGAACTGAACTCATGACCTCTGGAAGAGCAGTCAGCGCTCTTAACCGCTGAGCCATCTCTCCAGCCCCACTTGTTTACTTTTGAAGAGCTAAAATAAAGCAGACTATCGCCTTGTCTAGCTTCAGCTGGGAATGTGAGCGTGAAGCCTTTCAAATGTTTGCTGATGCGAACACACCCACCAAGTCCTCCTGAGAGAGTCTTGACTATGGATGTTGGCATTACAAGTACGTAATTGCAATTGTGAAGTCTATAAATAGCTAGGTTAGACTTTACTGTGGCAATTCCATGACACATGTAGATGTTTAGATCCTTTTGAGGCCTCATTAATTAGCAAATGATAATTGAGAAAGTCTCTCAAGTCGTATCACTTTCCCCAAGAATCCGAATGAGTGTCGCTGTCTGAATTGTTGATTTTGTTTTCAAGAAAACAATACTTCGTCCTCTTACTGACCCTGGCTTCATACGTTTCTTAAAGCTTTACTTTAAAACAAGCAAGCAAGAATGAGCTTTGAAGTTGGAAGTTTTACATGTCTTTAAAGATGTGTAAAAGATCAGAAAATAAGAGTGTGAATTACTTATGGTGCTCAATGCTCCAGGATTTCCTGTGCGTGCTTTGACCTCACTTCCTGTGCCACAGATCAAAGTAAGATCAAATGTTTCTCTTCAGTTTTTCTACCCCCTAATACTTTTTGTATATTTAGAATTGGTGGGCAGCGAGGATATACTGCAGAAAAATGAAAGTTATTTCCCCTTAGAAAACAAATGAGTGGTCTACACATTTTCCAGAAAATAATATATGTGTTTACTTATTACTAAGGATGCCTCCAGGATAAGTGTGTTTAGTGGTAAAATATGAAATCTGTTTGTTTTCCCTTTATGAAATCACTTTTGGACTTGTTTTTAAAGTGTTCTTTAAGTCCAAGTCATGAAGCATGAATGTTTAGGAAGGAAAAGGTCCAATTAGTCTTTGGGCAAACAAACAAACAAACAAACACATGACAGACAAACAATAACAACAAAAACAAAAGGCCTGGGAAATGAAGAATGTGTTGAGTAGGCTACTCCAGGAGAGTCAATTGTTCCTGAGAGGTGCTAAGTAAAGGCCTCAAGCAGTGGATAAATTATTGTATTTGCCACAGAACCTAGTGTACTTTTGTATTGGTTTTATGTAGCTTTGGGAGGCAAAAAAGCTATTCCTTTCCATCTGACACGTGCAGAGTGAACATACTAGTATCTAGCAGAAGAGGATAACATACTTGCATTGTCATTTAAGGTGCTTGAGTTCAATTAATATTTTTTTGCAAATTGAACACTTAACTTTTCAAGGGGGGAGTTGATTAATTTAATGTATTGCAATTTTTAAATCTCACAGGACTGCTTTTATTTAGAACATTGGTTGTTTGTTCTCTCCTGAGTGCTTGTGCTCGATCTGACGAGTTGAGAAGGCTTTCCAGAGGACTGGGAACGGATCTTAATATCAGCTTCCAAGTCTTTTTTGACTCTCTTGAGTGTTGCATACAAAGAATTAGGTATCCCTGGATCCCATTCAGTCTTCACCAGCAAATGGGAGGGGGTCTTGTGCGACGCTGTCAACACTAGCACGACCAATATATCATTGTGGAATAGGCTTATGACCTTGGTAAACTTTTCTTGGCAGTAGACCATTCTCAAATATCTGCCAGACTGCGGGTCTACTGACATGCCAAATGTTTTCATTATGTCACCACAGAACGCTGGGTGCTGTTCTTTGTATTGGGCTGCAGAAATCCTATCTGGAGTCACACACAGAATTTGAGACCCACAAGAAGCCTAAGAAATGGTCTGATTCCCAGTGTCACACTTTTATGAGGAAGTGGAGGTCCCTTTGGGGAGAGTCAGTGGCCTGAAGTCACAAAACACATCAGTCCTTTAGGCTTCAGTTCTTTTGGTGGTGACTTTTTCCCTGTAAAAGTCATTCAAGTTTGTTAAGTGGAAAGAGACAAAAGAAATGATGAACAAGGGCCAAGCTGTGAGATATGATCTATTATCTTCTTCATCTTTACCACATACCTTTAAAAGACCATTTTTTTGTTTAGCATTTTTATCGTTTGGTTAAGATTCTTTCTTTGGGGCTGGAGAGATGGCTCAGAGGTTAAGAGCATTGGCTGTTCTTCCAATTGTCCCGAGTTTAAATCTCAGGAACCACATGGTGGCTCACAACCATCTATAATGAGATCTGGGATCCTCTTCTTGTGTGTAGGCATACCTGCAGGCAGAACACTGTATACGTAATAAATAAATACATCTTTTTAAAAAGATTAATTCTTCGGTGCTTTTCCCTGAGATAATAATACAGCGAATTGGAGAGATACTAAGCATAAGGTATGAAGTTAGTTCAAATACATTCATTCATTAATTGATGAGTCAAATCAAGAAAGACAGGAAATGTTTACCTTACCACAGACAGCTAACATGTGCCTTTTATTATTAGTTCATATTCTGTATTCCCACCAGGTACAATTCTGTACTTATTTCTGCCACTGTTGATGGATTTTGACTGTTTCAGGACCGCATGTAAATGAAATTACATTGTTTGGTCCTTTATGGATGGGTTCTGCTTAACAAAGTGTATTTGAAATTCCTTGAATTGATGCTATATCTAGTTTATTCACAGGGTGATATTCTTTTTTATTACTGTGTAATATTTTTAACACTGTTTATTTATTTTTCAATTGATAACTACATGTATTATGTACTTTCTTGTTCAGAGCTATTTGCATATGCATTTGTTTTTACAAATATATGTAGGAGTATAAATGATGCCACAATACATGTTTTTTTGACCTTCTGAAATACTGCCATTTACTGTTCCACAATGAGAATTTTGATGACTATATATTTTTGTTCAAATTTCGTATTAGCCTTAGTTTTAGACATTCTCATCAGCATGTGTCAAGAAATCATTGAAGTTTTTGGTTGCATTTCTTCATATATAATGACATTGAAATTATTTTATATTTGTGTATACACATGTGGTATATATGCGTAGCACACATGTGTATTCTTGTCTCTCTGTATATGTACAAATATTCTCTCATTGACTTTTTTACTTCTTTTTATTTTGGGTGTGTATATTTGGGCATGTGGTTGCATGGATACTTGCATATCTATCTATCTATCTATCTATCTATCTATCTATCTATCTATCTATCATCTATCTATTCATATGTGTGGATACTAGAAGTAAACATCAAGGTTTATTCCACAGGAGATATCTACTTTGTTTTGTGAGACAGGGCCTCTTACTGACACCTACAGCTTGCTGGTTCAATCAGGCTGGACATCCAAGGAGTCTCAGGTGTCCACCATGTCTGCCTCCCCAGTTCTAGGTTTGCAACACACCAACAAGCTTGCATCTTTGCATAGATTCAGGGGATCAAACCGGCTTCTCTTGCTTCAATGGAAAGCACTTTACTGACAGACTTACTTCTTACTTTATTATTTTATAGTCTCACACTTTACATTTTAAGGCAGGCTCTCAGGAAATTGTTGAGGAAAGTTCTGTAGTCCAGGGAGACCTTGAATTTCTGATCCTTCTGATTAGCTGGGATTAAAAGCTTGTGCCCACTAGGCTGGGTAGTAGTGTTATTTAAATAAGTAGACTTGGGGGTTCTTATTCAGCTTTTGTAATTGTGTACTTAACTTATTTGCAGTGAGGCAAACTGAATTTCTTGTCACAGCTGTCAGAAAAACCTTGTATGACTATACATGTTACTTTCTATCTCCATCTCCTTTTGTATGTTGTTTAATAACTTTTTAAAAGTTTTTTTAATTTTTCAAGACAGGGCTTCTCTATGTAGCCTCAAACTCAGAGTTCTGCCTGCCTCTGCCTCTGCCTCTGCCTTCCTAGTGCTGGAATCACTGCCCAGATTTTAATACATTTCTACTGAGTCTAAAACATGGAAATTAAATTGATTTCTTATTTTCCATGTGTATAGTTGAAAGACAAATCAGTTCTACTTGCAAGTTCTCATGTCTTTGGAGAAGTCTGTTATATCTAGAATAAATTATTTTCTTCTCTAAACTGCTCTCTGTCCATAATTAGCAATCTGATCCATTCTCTGTGCTTTATGATAAAATGTTAACAAAGCAGATATCCTATAATCCTGCATGCAAGTAATAATAACTTTTCATGTACCTGAAACTTTCCAAAATAGTAGTTTTAGAATGATAAAAAGTTTGTTATATGACTTGAAATATAAAAAAAGAGGAAAGTTATATTAAATGTAGTCTCATTCACCATTTGGATGCACACTGGGAGTTTTAAAAACTCACTAAATATTTGTCCTGCAGAATACTTACTTAGGAAAATGACATTGAGTATTGTGAGGGGCGAACACTCAAGTGAGAATATTATATAAACATGGAAGAACAAAACCCTAGGATACCAGCAACATGTTGCCTTTCCAAGGTCACTTGAAGACTACACATTCTGAATGAAAGCAGAAGGCGCTGAAACCTGCTAGGCTGATTGGGGTGATAAGAGGGAGAGATGTAATCAGACACCAAGGCTGCCATCCTTCCCTTGGTGGGACATAGGGAACCAAGTCAATGAGTGGGCTTGAGTGGAAGGTGGTGAGATAGTCTTTGCTCTAGAGACTAAGATCAGGGGTCAATGAGAAAGGAAATAGCGTTACAATTCTCCAGTCAAGAGGTAATAATGATTGATGAAGTTGGACGTGGTGGCACATTGCTGTAATAATCTTGGCACTTGGGAGGCAGAGGCAAGAGGATCATCAGATTGAGAAAGTCTTAGGCTACAACAACAGCTGTTAATGTGGGAGAACAGAGGAAGAAGAGAGATAACATGATTATTTCAGATGATTTGGGGGACAAGAACAAGCATTAAAATGTGATTGTCTGGGCAGTAGGAAAAGAAGTACAGGCGAAAGGGAAACTTTGAGGGGGTAGATATTTAGTTTAGAAATGTACTGGGCTCCTGCTATAGATTTGTAAATGTTCATGTTGTCAAACTGCCTTCCAAATACACATGCTTTTAGCTGCAGATTAATGCTGATTCAGTCTGTGTGAGACAGGCTTCTTACTGCAGCCCAAGGTAGCTAACGCAAGACTTAAAACTAGTCAAAGTGTTGCGATTAAGTCATGGTGAAGGGCTTCAGTGAAAGGGCCAGAGGGTGGGAGGTGCACAGATACAGCCATTCCATTCATGAGCACACAGCAATTGTGGTTACTTGCAGAAGACCGACACAAGATTGGGATGAGAGGATTTCATGATGGCCAAAGCAGGGAACCTGTGGCCTATCCTCCTGGGTCTGTTGGCAGCCAATGGCATCTGGGGGTGGCGGTGTCACTTTCTTTACTGGTGTGGCCACTGATAAGTTGCATATGCTGTAGTAGACAAACTTCCATCCATCCTCATGCAAACAATACTACTTAAATTCAGTGGTTCACACAGAGATGAAAGACAAAAGTGTACGAGAGAGAAATTCTCAGAAGAGAAGGGTTTCATATGAGAGGTAGAGGGGCTGAGAGAGGGTGATTAGAGTGAATATATGCATCCAACTACCAGAGAATAAAAATAAGAAAAAATACCTCATTTGGTTGCAAGACCAGTGGTTCTTAATCTTCCTAATGCTATGACCCTTTAATATAGTTCCTCATGTTACGGTGACCTCCTACATCATGAAATTATTTTTGTTACTATTTCATATCTACTTTTTCTACCGTTATGAACCATAATGTAAATATCTGTGTTTTCCCATGGTTTTAGACAACCTCTGTGGAAATGTCATTTAACCCCAAAGAGATCATGACCCATAGGTTGAGAAACACTGCTATGGACAGATTATAAAAAAATAAATAAATAAAAGGAAAGTAAAAACATGAGCTGGGATTAGTGTTTGGACTTGGCAGAGGCAACATGGATTCCAACATCACCACCTCCCAGCTGCATGACATTCATCGCATTGTACACGTCATCAGGCCTTTCTGAATTCACTTTCACATATGCCAAGATGGGGCTGAAGTCCCTGTCTCCCATGTGGTACTGAGAATTATGAACAAGAATATGTAAGTGTACTCAGGACTTTGGTGTTTGGGGCCCTGGAATATTAGATGAGCTAACAGAGCGTTTTCAACTTGTGTTTTCGTGGTTTTGGACAGTAACCGGGTTATGACTGCCCCTACAGTTTTGTCGTTGCTTTAAGTACTGTAGATAAAGCTAAAATGAGTATTGTTGTGGCTAATATTGCTAATTTATTAATGCGGCTCTTCACTTTCCACAAATAGTTATTAGAGAGAGAAAGACAAATGGGATGAAAAAATGGTCAAATTCCGGGAGATTTATTCCTGGAATAAACAACACTTTCTTTCCTTGCACATTCCGGAGTGCTGCGCAGGCTCTGACTGTATTAAATAGATGAGAAGTTAAAGCTCTAAATTGTTCATCTTCCAACACTTTCCGGCCTGTGCTCTATCTTTGGATGAGCAATAATTGCTTGGACAGCTGCAATGGCTTCATTAATTTTTGTTTGTATTCTGTGTTCTTTATGCAGAGATGGAGGAACTGCATCTTCTATGTCAAAATCTCAATGTGTTTGTCTAAACCTAACCGCCTCTGGTATAAACACCCAGATCTGAAATCCAAATCACAGTAGAAACTTCTATCTAGTTGCTGTGGCAACAAAACTGAAACGCAGGCTAAACCATTATGGCAGCTTCAAAAACTCAGGACTATTTATTTATGTTGAAATGTATTTTTAAGCTGCATTTCCAACATATTTTTTTGTAGAATCAGTTGGCCATAAATGTGTATTTTCCCCGTAATATTTTCTTAAGCCGAGGCTATAGTTCTCCTTAGGAAAGTCATTTGTTCTTTTCTGATCTGTCATCTCAAAACTACAATTAGCTGCTCACAGATGGACTTTCCATTCCATTCCAGCACTGGGAATCCATTGTTGCCTATGTCTCTTAATTTGTCCCTTTTTCTCACAAGGAAGGTCTTGCTATTTTGGTCATAATTCTGTTTGGTTTGTGTGTTGTTGCTGCTGTTGAATCCTACAAAATTCTGACCTATATGACATGCTTCATGATGTTGTATGGTGTCTTTATGTTAAGCTACACTCATCTGCTTTCTATGCATGCTCTTCAGGTGTGTGTGCGTGTGTGTGTGTGTCTGTGCGTGTGCGTGCGTGCGTGTGCGTGTGTGTGTGTATGTGTGTGTGTGTGTGTGTGCCTCTGTGTGTGTGCCTCTGTGTGTGTGTCTGTGTGTGTGTGTGCGTGTGTGTGTGTATGTGTGTGTGTGTCTGTGTGTGTGTGTCTGTGTGTGTGCGTGTGTGTGTGTATGTGTGTGTATGTGTGTGTGTGCGTGTGTGTGTGTGTGTGTGCGTGTGTGTGTCTGTGTGTGTGTGTCTGTGTGTGTGTGTGTGCGTGTGTGTGCGTGTGTGTATGTGTGTGTATGTGTGTGTGTGTGTGTGTGTGTGTATGTGTGTGTGTGCGTGTGTGTGTATGTGTGTGTGTATGTGTGTGTGTATGTGTGTGTGTGTGCCTGTGTGTGTGTGCCTGTGTGTATGTGTGTGTGTACGTGTGTGTGTATGTGTGTGTATGTGCGTGTGTGTGTGCGTGTGTATGTGTGTGTATGTGTGTGTGTGCCTGTGTGTGTGTATGTGTGTGTGTGTGCGTGTGTGTGTGCGTGTGTATGTGTGTGTGTGTGCCTGTGTGTGTATGTGTGTGTGTGTGTATGTGTGTGTGTGCGTGTGTGCCTGTGTGTGTGTGTGTGTGTGTATGTGTGTGTGTGTGTGTGCCTGTGTGTGTGTCTAGATTTCAGAAAATGAAGTAGAGACTATCTGCCTTACAGAAATGTACTTTGTATTTTTCCAAAGGAGAGATAGTCCCAGGGCATTCACTCGGTGCTGACTGACAGATTCCAGTGCTAGGAGAAGTTCTCTGAAACTTCTCTGGAGCCAAGCCTATAATTTCTAGTTTTCTGTTTTGTGCTCTGCCCACGTTCCATTTATTTAATGGTGACAATGATAATAACATAATACTTCGCAACTTTGTTTCATTTTTAAAGCCCTCCCAGATACATATTAACATTATCTTCTTCAGAGCATTGTGTTATAAGATCCTTTCTTATCTCCAAGTGAAAAACAAAGGTATAGTCATATATAAGGCGCTTGTTCCAACTCACTCACTTAGTAAATTACAGAAACCAGACTGGGCTCCAACCTGAAGTCTCTTACTGTGTTGCTTATATATATTGTATTAACAGAACTTTACATTGTCTGCCTGTAACTTGCAAATGATTAAAATTTCCTATAGAGATTCATGAATATGAAGCCTTTCAAATAATTTCGTACCTATTAAACTAACCAATATAATTTTAAGGACTTATTCCAATTTCATTTTGTTGCCATAACAAAAGATCTTGGCAAAAGGCAGCATGTGGAAGAAAGGGGTTTGTTTTCACTTAGATTTCCAATTTATTCTCAATCATTGTGGGGAAGTCAAGGTAGGAAAGTCAAACAGCTAGTCACATCCCATGTACAGCCAAAAGTAGGGAGAATGGAGTGTCATGTGATCAGTTGCTTGCTGGTGTTCAGCTGAGTATCTTGCCCATCCAGATCAGGAGCCCTTGCTTTAGGTAATGGTGCTGGACTCGGTGGGGGTGGGTCGTCCTCAAAGTTCCCAAATACTGGTCCTAAAGCTGCGAGTGAACCCAGGACCCAGTGAAGAACATCTGAAATCCAAAACCCAACAAAACCCAATCTTCTTCGCATTTAAGATAATTTTGAAGGGCTCCACAATAACAAAAATGAAAAGATCGAGGCCCCGTGCTTGTGTTGTCAACTTTACACAGCAGGGGAAGAGTCTCAGTGAAGGGTTCTCACGGGCCTTGGCCTCTGGGCATTGTCTGTGGAAGGGTGTCTCGAGTGATGTGGGAAGACCCACACGACTTGAAAGGGTTACTGGAGCCTAGAGGCAACCTCTGTTCTGTTCCTTCTGCTTCCTGGATGCCATGAGCCGAGCAGTTCCTCGTTAGAGCTTGTGGCCTCATCAACAGATGACCAAACAACTCCAGACTGAAATCCTGAGACCTGAACCAAGGCAAATCTTTCTTCCTTCAAGTTGTTTGAATCAGGTATTTTTGTCTCAGTTATAGTACCCTAACACACGGTTTAAATTATATATAACATATTGTGGCATAAATAAAATATATAATAATGTTAATATGTGATATTATGTTAATAGATTGATATATATATAAATAGTAATATTTACTGTATTACATTATATTTTAACCCTGGCTTAGCAAAACTGATTTTCCATTTTCAAATTACAGACTTATATTTTATTTACATATAAACTAGCTTCTAAGATATGACAGTTTAAAAATGAAATATTTGATATTCCATGAATATGTTTATTAACTGCTTATTTTTAGTATTGTAGTAAAACTATAAAATCTGTTTCTTAAGAACACTAATTTTGGCTCATTATGTATTACTTACACTTAAGGCTTTTCCATACAGTTGTTAATATTTTCATTGTTTACAGCAGCAGAAATTCTAACTGGGGCATAACTGTTTTGCAGATGGTCTTAGCATTAACGTTCTCTTTATAGACTACTGTAATTTAGGATCTGTTGGAAACTTATTGAATAAATTCTCTTGTTTACAGCATTTATAATCCTCAGGTTAACCTTGTCTCATTTTTTTTGATGCATAGAAAAAGATTTTAGGAATTTATTTTGTCATAAACCCATGATGGTTTACAGATGTACTTTCTTTCCAAATTATTAAAAATTATGTTTGGTTATTGCTTTAAATCAGTGTCAAGTTTATCATTTAGGTATCAAATTATTCTAAACCTATTTTTAAAACATACTTTAATTTTCATACCAGAATTGACTGTACTCACATTTCTTTTCCTTAAAAAAAAAAAAATTGAAAATCCATAAAATGTATTCTGATCATGGTTCCCTGCTCTCTTCTCTTCCCAGATGATCCCCACCCATCACCCATCCAGCTCAATGCCTTCTTTCTCGCTTTCTCTTTAGAAAACAAATTTGAAAATTTAAAAATCAACCAAACCAGAATAAAAACAAATTAAAAACTGTAAAAAAAAAAAAAAAAAAAAAGACAAAACACAAGAAACATACAGAGATAGAAAAACACACAAAACAAAACCTATAAAGACTCAAAATAGAAAACTGTAATATACAAGCAAAAGGTAAAAGACTCTGGTCTACACCTAGTCTGCAAGGTGAGTCCAGGACAGGAAGGGCTTGTTACAAAACAAAACAAAACAAAACAAAACAAAAAAAACAAAAACAAAAACCCAAACCAAACAAAGAACTCAAAACCCAAAACCCCAAAAATCAAAAACCAAAAATTCACCACCAACAACAAAAGAATGTCTAAACAAAGCAGCATGAGAGAAAAAGTCAACAAAACACCATTGATTTCATTTTGTGGTGTCCATCTCCTGCTGGGCATGGGGCCTGTACTGAAGTGTGGTTTCTCCATTGGGAAAAAAGTGAATTTTTCTTTGCAAGTGGTTGTCAGTTAAATGTAGCTTCTTAGTTAGAGATGAGAACTTGTGCTCACTTTCCATATCAGCGTCGGGATCCTGTCTGGCTTTAACCTGTGCAGGCCCCGTGTCTGCTGCCACAGTCTCTGAGTTCATATGTGCATCAGTCCTGTCGTGTCTGGAAGACACTGTTTCCTAATCTATTGCCTCTGGCTCTTAAAATCTTTTCCCCCTCTTCTTCTGCACAGCCCCCTGAGTCCTGAGGGTAGAAGTCCGATGGAGACACATACCACTTAGGACAGTATACTCACTTTTAAAGTCAGCAAACACTACAGCATTAGACTAGCCTAATTATTAAACACAATGCACTTAATTCCTTCAATTTTTTTCTGAAATTAGCTCCTTGCACAAATCATATGGCTATTTGGATTTCAACAGCTTTTACTTAAACCATTTAATATTATTCAAATATAAAGAGCAAGGTTGAGTTTCAGTGTAATTTAGGGGTCTTTTAGGTAGTCTTTTTGTTGTATCATGAAAATCAAGTGTGTCAAGAGTTTCTTCACTTTCCAGTGACACTAGATTTATGCGAGTGTAATAGATGATAAAGGACATAGGACACATTATTGACTTTTTCACATTTTTAAAAAATTTATGGGAAGAAATAAGGAGTTTTAAAGTTGATGAAGTTGAGCCAGTTTCCCCTACATAAAATGAAAGCAAGTTTCAGACAAAAATGCAATTATTTACACATTTCTTAAACTAATGGCTATTAGTAAGCAAGCATAGTCTAACCCATTTTATGGAGCTGACCAAGTGCCTGCTTTCTATTCTTTTTTGAGCCCTACCATATTTTCGAGCACCCACCGTCTTGTATATCTCTTGGGCTATGTCTAACAACATCTCAGAAAGGCTCCACCTGGAGGGTGACTGCTGGGTGGTAGAAATCTTGATAAACTAGTGGATGGATATGGGGCTATTTAGGGGTTAAACCCAAAGCATTGTTTCAAGAGAGAGAGATTCTCCTATTCCGGCCATGAAAGCATATTTTAAGCCAATTTACTTTACCTGAACAAAATTTTCTTAAAACTGGCAAAAGCCAATACATAATGGCTTATTATACTTTATAATACAGCGGCTAATTTTACCACTATAAAGGAACAGTCTAGAAAGGCATCTAGTCTATCCCTTTCAGTTCTCTCTTTTGGTTACGTTCTATACAATGAACGTGCTTTGTTCACGGAGTGTTCCCATCGTAAGGTACTGTACCTCCACACTTTTTCTCCCAGTATTAAGGATCAAACTTACATCCTGACATATTCTAGGTATGTGCTCTACCACTGAGCTATCAGTTCTTCAGTGCCTTTTCACTGACAGTGAACTTAAGAAAGATTAGAGATATATTGAACAGTACACAGTGGACAGAAAAAGGAAATGTATACTGGGTATAAATCAGTATTTCCAAAAGAATGAGACACTGATCCTTTTGAGACAGTGGAGAACAAATGAGGCTGCTCTGTCATTAAGTGATTTGTAAAACTCCTCAAGGAATACTGGCCTGCCAAGGACATCCATGGATCCCAGGAGCTAGAAAGTTTTGCTTCAGAGGTATCAAGAATTCAACCATCCTTTCTAACTGGGAGTCGTAGTTATCGGGCACGTGCACAGGCTAGCCTAGAACTGAAGATATTTTTTATTAAATATTTTTACATATACATTTATATTATTATGCATATATACAATCAACTACCTTCAAGAAGAAGAACCATGAAAAAACAGGAAATACACACACACACACACACCGACACACACACAGACACACACACACAGACACAGACACACACACAGACACACACACACAGACACACACACACAGACACAGACACACACACACAGACACACACACAGACACAGACACACACACACACACAGACACAGACATGCACACAGACACACACACACACACAGACACACACACAAATATGTTACATTCATAGTGTTTTGGCTATTTTGTATTTGGCAGCCTTGAAGAAAACATCTTTCCTATATTGGTGCATCTAAAATTCTGAATGTAAATCAGTATCTATCATATCTCATCATTATCCACTTAAAATATCTATCTAGACCTAAAAACATCTTAACCCCTAAACAACTAAGTTTAATTGTAAAACTAAACTATCTGGTCTTCAACCCCATCAGAGACTTGAGAAGGAATAAAATTAATTACCTGAATAGACAGGAAGTACAGGTTAGCACCTTCCAAAATGAGAACACTACAGAGACAGTTTGCTGCCTGAACAGTCACCCAAAATTCTCTATATCATTGGAGCATCATCTTCAGCCTTCTGGCCCTATATACCTGACAGACATATTTGTGAGGCAGGAGCTATGGAGGACTTGCTTATCCTGTCTTGGCAGAGTTTGGCCGTCAACTCTGCCTGTCTCCAAGCTTGCCCATTTTTAGGCAGATTTCTGTCTATGGTAGATATGAGGACATTTTTTCCCAGTGGCTTGTTTGCCATGTTTGAAGCCAACCCCATAAGAGGGTTCATTGATGCCCATCATCTTCTTTGAGGTAGGCTGGGTGTGGCCAGGAGATAACCTGTCTCATTGTAAATATATCTTTGAAATAATAAAAACATTTTAAGTGGTATATTCTGTATGCCCCTGAGGGTTTTGAAGACCTTATCTATTTTTCCTTATCTTTCTATAGAATCGTATCTATCTGCTTCACCTAAGATGTATATTCTTGTGATAAAAATAGACTAGCAATTGATATGATCATGAGTTGATCGACTAACAATTAACTTGTATAACTTACTTATCCTAAACAGCCTGCAATAGCACTTTCAAAGTATTGGAAGTAAGCCTTGTATTATCATTGAATTGTATGGGTACAATACCTCATATTACAGCAGAAATATGTATAATGTATATAAAGAATAATCTTAAATTTGAATTCTATACCAATGTGTCTAAAATTAAACTTATTTTTGCATCTACATACAAAAATTTTTTACCAGGGAATTAAAAATAACCTTGTGAGTAACAATTAAGGCATTAAGTGTGAAATAGATTAATTAATCTACTTTTTGTTCTATAATCCTTTTATATTTCTATAGGGATTCATTCTTTTCAACCCCTATCTCCAAACTTAAGAATGGAAGATAAAAGAAAGGAGATACATACCTGAGTCCAAGCTTATTTTGTCTCTAAATAAGACCAACAATAACTTATAACCAACTCCCAATAAAAATAAACATCTATCGCCGAAGAAACCCCCCTTTAAGGGAAATGGGACATAATTCTCTTAAAGTTTCTTCTGGTTGATTTGGGATGAATAATACCTTTGTAGGGGCCCAAATAGAATTGGGGAAATGGTTAAACAAGCTAGGAATAGCGTTTGTGGTCCAGTTTCTAAATGTTGAGAAATCCCAGGCTTAATTAGAGTCCTGTGCAGGGGAGTCTTAAATGTTGGACCAGTTGGGATTGGAAGCTTTCTTCGATGCTGTTCTGGAAGCTGCCCTGCTCTGAGGATAGCCAAGGACTTTTAATGTAGCCCTTGCTGACACTAAATTCATGGCAACCATCCTATCTTGACATCTTGAGTGCTCGGATTACAGCCATGCACGAAGATCTGCCATTCAGCTATCATTGTGCATGGAGACAGGAGCACTGTGACCCTTAATGATGGTGCGGAACTCTGTACTAGTTGATTCTGCAGGTTACTTGTGCCCTCACAACCTTCTTCTTCTGAGTCCTAGATATATGATTTTCATATTAAACTGGGTTATGCTAGGCCTGCCTGACTTTATGACTTGATAGGTCGAATAGGAGAGGCCCAGATGTGTGGTCACTTGGTGTCCATATGTTCTGGAATTCCATAGTTACCAGAGCCCAGTAGCATGCCAGAGGCTGTTTTCCTATAGTGTGTAATTCTCCCCTCCAGATGTCATGGCCTTGCTCCAAAACTCCAGGAGCTTGGTTTTTGATTCTCTCGTTGGGGCTTGCCATAAAATCCACACCACATCTATTTTCTGCTACTGATGTTTCTAGCACCATAGGATCTTCAGGATAGCAGCCCCCATGGCAGTCCCTCCAACCCTTTGCAGCCAACTTTGATGCTTCAGGCTCCATGCAAACCTGGGGGCCACTTAGGATGTCCATACATGAATAGATTAGTATTTTAAAATTTGGAGTGTGTTGTCTATAGCACTTCAAGAGGTATTTGAGGTGTTGTGCTGTTTTCTTCATAGCAGGAAATGTATCACTGACCTGGGATTACTTAAAAATTTTCACTGAAATAGAGGAAGGGACCAGAAGTCTTCATAAAATTTTTTTCCTGTCATTTGGAACATGTCATCAAGGCCTTTATTGTGTTATGTGTTACTCGCATTGATTGGTTCACAGGAAAAGATAGGTCAATGTGTATATATGTATTCTCATATTTGCATGCAAAATATTTCCACTATATTTTTCTTTATTTTGATAGAAAGAGTGCATTCATTTTATCAAGGGGCAAATGCAAATATCTGAGGTCATGCTAATCTGTGGGGCAGTTATACCATGTCTGCTTTGCAACTAGAATGGAGATTGACATCTACTCCACTGAGCTTGTGATAAGTACACACTCATTCTCGTTCTCCTGTGTCCTTTTACTTTCTGTAGGGTCCAGACTAGTGAGTGAATTTAGTAGCTTGCACTCATTAGATTTTTAGAGGCTGGCACACATTTCTATTCACTAGGCTGAAGTGTATAAGTACAACCTTTTGAAGGCTGTCATTTGGACCCTCTACTAGAAAGATAAGAACTTAATGTGCCCTTCATGTCATTAGCAACTCTATATTTCGGATTAGTCTTGGTGTCAGTTGTCACATTTTGGGACTTGTAGGAAGCATGCTGCAAGACAAAGTCAGAAATGGAAATATAATACTGAGGAATAGCACCTATGAAGAGAAACAGGAGAGAGCAGCGTTAGCCAAGGATGTCAGGCTAAAAACTCATCAGTGTCTGACAATTTAAGGTTTAAAATTCTTATTGCATATAATTTTCCTGGCTTCAAAAACCTGCATGTGTGTTTGTATGTGTGTGTGTGTTTGTGAGTGTGTGTGTGTGTGTGTGTGTGTGTGAGAGAGAGAGAGAGAGAGAGAGAGAGACAGACAGACAGACAGACAGACAGACAGACAGACAGAGAATGTGTATGTATGTGCTTTTGCAGATATTTCTGAAAGTTATTACCTCTCAAAATGTCATAAAGATTTGCACCACTATTTTCTAATGTCAGTTCATATATATTTCATACAATTTTTCATTTTTCTTTAATTTATTTATTTATGTTCTGACTGGAGCCTCCCCTCTCAGCTCTTCTCTCAGTTCCTCTCTCTCCCCTCCCCTCCCCCTATGCCCCTCCTTTCTCCTCCGAGAAGGCGAGACCACCAGCGGATTTCCACCCACCTTGGCATATCAAGTGAAACTTGATTCATTTCTTCTATTGTGGGTAGACAAGGATGACCAGTTAGGGGAAAGGGATGCAAAAGCAGGCAACAGAGTCAAACATAGCCCCTGCTCCTGCTGTTAGAGGTCCCACATGAGCACCAAGCTGCACATCTGTTACCTATTTCTAGGGGGCCTCGGTCCATCCCTTGCATGCTGCCAGGTTGGTGGTTTAGTCTCTGAATCTCTGTGGGATCAGGTTAGTTGATTCTTGTAGGTTTTCTAGTGGTGTCCTTGACCTCTCTGGCTCTTTCAATTCTTCCTCCTACTCTTTCACAAGATTTCCTGAGCTCCACCTCACGTTTGGCTGTGGGTGTCTACATCTGTTTCCTTCAGCTGCTGCTCTTGTTTCTTTATTTTGCTTTTTAAATTTTGATGGCCCCTGAACTTGTAACTCTCCAGCTTTGGCTTTCCATGGTAATATGCCTGGTATGTACTAGCAGGCATCCCTAAACACATAATGTACATTACATTCGTTTTTACAAGTGATTTGAAGTAGGAATAGAGGTTTGTATTTGTGTGTGTCTGTGTGTGTGTTAGCATCGAAACCCATGTGATGAAAAGACTGTTCTACCAATGAATAACTGTAGTAGAACCCAAAGGTCAAGTGCTGTGTGTGTTAGCATTGAAGCTCATGTGATGAAAAGACTGTTCTACCAATGAATAATTGTAGTAGAACCCAAAAGTCAAGTGCCTGTAACTTTTTTTTAAATGGTTTTTCGAGACAGGGTTTCTCTGTGTAGCCTTGGCTGCCATGGGCTTGCTTTGTGGACCAGGCTGGCCTCGAACTCACAGAGATCCTGCCTCTATCTCTGCTGGGATTATAGGCGTGCACCACTTTGCTGGCTGCCTGTAACTCTTTTTAGATGGAAAACTTGAGATTAAGATCAGGACCTTGCTCCTGCTAGGCTTCTGACTGCCTGGGCTGCATTGTGGCCTGTGAGAGACTGATAAACTAGAAAAGCCATCCCATCCCACTGTGCAAAAACAGCCCTCCCTGCTGCTATTGTCTTCCAGCTTTATTAACTGTAGCTTGTAAATAACTTTTGAAGTGAAGTGTAAGTTCTCAAGCTTTGTTATCTTTTTTTTTTTTTTAAGTTTTTTTTTCTTTTTTTTGTTTTACAATTTAGGTTTACTCATTTGCTCTGAGCTATTCCAGATTACTCAAGTTTAGGTCTTAATTTTCAGGGTCAGCCTTGCAGTTTCTTTGAAGAAATCATCTGAGATTGCAGTGATTCTGTTAGAGCAGTTCTAGAATTGCAGTCTTAACCATTGGAAGCCTTCTGACTTCTGACATTGCATGTGCTTCTGTTTGTCTTGCTAGGAAGCATATCAGTTACTAGCCAACCCCGAAGGCAAACTCCCACAATGCACAGGATAACAGAGGTCAGACTGATGCTACCTACTAAGAAGAAGGCTCTAGAAACTTCCACCCTCTGTCTTTGAGCTTCGGTGTTACTGAGGCCTGTGTTTGGTGAGTCCAAACATACAAAAACTAAAGTAGTGTGGTGAGGCCACAAAGGGTTAGAATTCATCGTGAGCTGCCTCCCCTTCGTCAAGGAACCTGCCCAGTCTGGATAGAATTTCCATTGCCTAATAAAGACCGTGAAAGGCAGACCCGCCCTGCAGTGTGTATCTCCTGGTTAAATTGATACATGCAAAAGCTGATTTTGGAGAACAAAGAAAAGAGCTTGTGCTGTCTTAGAGGTTGTTGCTGACTAACAGAAGATGCTACATCCTTGAAAGGACAGGTTGCAGATCCATCCCCACCCCATCCCCGCTTCTCAGTGGGCTGCCTCTTCAGTAAATCTTACTGTTCTTCTCTAGAGCTAGAAGCAAGGCAGTTGTTCTAAGGTCAGTGGGAGAATTGTCCTGCCGTAGGCCTACTTTAATTTCCTTAATTACTTAAAGCTTGAATTTAATTGAAGAAACCTAAAACTTATACTCTGAAAATGTGTGTTCTATTAGTTTACTGTTAATTTTTATTACTCAGACACTTATTTCCCCTCAACAATATTGTGTAGTTTGGAGAATTCAAATTTTATACTTCTTTTGTTAAAGTCATTAGCTAAATACATTTGATGCTATTATAAATGGTGCTGGTTTCCATTTTTTTTTTTAATGGCTCAGTTTTCATTGTTCAGATTGCTTGTGTTTTTCCACTCTCTAGCAATGTTTGCCATTTGATTGGAATCTTACCATTTACTATCATTTTCTCATGTCATGAAGTTCTGCTCCTATGGACCCCTTTATTGTCATTTATATTGCCTTTTGTAATATGTTATGCACTTGAACAGCACAACTGTATGATTTTTTTAAAAAAAATAAGTTTCTTTTAAAACTACTTAAGACAATAAAATGACATAAACTTGGATATTTCTACAAATAATTATATGGCCTATCCTGCCTTTTCCCTCACCATGGGGTGAGATTATGATACGTTCTTACACATCTCACGATTTTCTTTAAAAAGTAGATATTCTGTATTACATATCAGTTATGCAGCTTTTTTCTATCGTGTGTTTTCTAATGTTACCTATTTCTCGTTCTTCTGTGTAGGTGCTTGGTTAAAGTCTGTTAGTGAATCCATTTTGCCACAGTATGAAATCTCTTCAGGAATTAGTGGCTGTTAGATCTATTAGTAACAAATTTTCTGTTTTGATTTTGGAATGCTTTTACTTTGTTTGTTTTTTGAGATTATAATATAATTATATCATCTCTTTTCCTTTCTTCCCTCTAAATCCTCCCAGGTACATCCTCCACTCTCTTCCAAACACATGGATGCATGGCTTCTTTTCTCTTTAATTATGTATATATGTGTGTGTATAACAATATTATATGTGTGTATATGTGTGTCTATCTTCATAAATATATAAACATAACCTGCTCTGTCTGTATAATGTTTTCAGAGATGACTGGTATTATATAACTTTTATTCTTTGTTAGACAGAGTTTCTTTATGTGCTGCACAGACTCAGTTGAAACTGTCTATGTAGCCCAGGCTGGCTCCTGCTTCCCAAGAGATGAGATCCCAGCATGCACTACTAGGCCCAGGGAATGCTTTTATTTTTGAAAGACAGATTCTTTGGTAGCCTTATTAGGCAGTTATGTTTTCTTTAAACTGTGAGCATGCCATTCCCTACCTTCTGGCCTCTGTTCTTTCTGTTGAGGATTCGGTGTTCAGTTTTACTGGAGAACCTTTGTAACACAAGCTGTGCTCTCCTTGCTGCTTTCCATATTTTCCCTTGTCTGGCGTGTGATGCTTTTATTATGGTGACCCTCATGTGGACCTGAGTGCAGCTATCTGAGACTCTCCTGAGCTTCTAGGATGGGTGGGATATCAGTCTTGGCTAACACGGGCAGCTTCCTGACACTATTTCCTCAAATATACTCTGTACTTTATCCTGTATCCTGTGGCATTTGCTCTTACTTAGTGCAATTTTCATTATTTTCCTATTTATTTATTTGCATGTGTGAGTGTGTGTGGATAGGTACATGCCACGGCACACACAGGGCAGTCAGAGGACAACTTGTAGGAGTTATATTTCTCTGTGCCACATGGTTCCAAGCAATTAAACTGAGGCTTGTCAAAAAAGTGTTTTTACCTTCTGAACCATCTACCTGGTTTTATTTAATGTATTTTATTATCTTACCTGAATCCTTGGATGAATTTATAATCTTACTGCTTTTACAGGCATTAATTAGGTTTTGTTTTCCTTTACTGTACATGGATGCGTGTCTCATAATTTTTGTTGAAAACCAATGTTTCAGGCAATGAAAGGTATTACCTATGCACACTGATTCCCATCTCTCCTTCCTTGGCTTCCTATCATCATCCTTTACTTATTTATGTAGTTATTCATCTAAACTATGCCAGTGACTCTTTAAGTCTGTGTGTGAAGGCACTTCTGTTCACAAGTATGTCCCTGGGCATGCCTACTGTCACTTGGACAATAGTAGTCTCTCTCTCTCTCTCTCTCTCTCTCTCTCTCTCTCTCTCTCTAATATATTAAAGAATAAGTTGTAACAGAGTCTGCATTTATTTAATATGGACCTCTTCATGGAATTCATTTTAGAGAATACTTAATTGATTTTCCTCTCTGATAGTAGGAAGGATAGTAGCTGTCTCTTTTTTTCTGATTCTTTCTGGTAATCCAGTTCATCTATGGTTCATTTCTATGCTCCCCATGGGTTAAATTTAGAGCACTACCACCAAAATATCCATTTTGTTTTATTTATCTTTCAATAGAGCAATCCCAACCTCAATGTTCAGACATGTATCTGAATGATGTCAGCTCCTGAGGAAATGTCCCAGCCTTCTGTATCTTATGCTTGTTTATAAAATTCCAGATCAGTTTGCTATGGATGTAAGGGTGAAGGGGGTGAGCCATGCCTCTCAGGGTAACACCTGCATGTATAAACAGGGCCCGGGGATGGTTATAACTTTGGTCTTCTTGCCTCACCTGATGTAGAAACTCTGTGAAGGCTGATTTGGCTCCGTTTCCTTCTCTGTTTGTCATGGCCAAGGTGGCCTCTGTCTTTTCATACCGTACAGAAGAGCAGCCTCTACCCTATCAGTGGGACATGAGTGGGATAAAGGGCTCTACAGTCTCAGGCCCTCATTTGCTTGGTCGACAGCTCCTTCCACCTAGAGTTTCAGGAACAGATAGATGAGAAATTCTGGTTGTTTGGCCATACTGAGATCTCAGCCTTGCCTTCTACCAGGTGGTGAAGAGGGAAGGGACCTCACAGTCTTGGCACCACTTGCTGTGATGGCTCTTGTGTCTAACTGAGGTGAGGGAAGAGGAATGGAGCAAGTCATGGTTTGACTGTAGGTTTTCCCCTCTTCTCACAGGAGATGTGCTAGATTTCTGCATTAATGTCTCCTTCTTATAGAGTATTCTACAGACACTAGGTAGTGGCCGTTGTTCTCTGGTTGAGGCCATTGAGTAACTCAGAGCAGTGCTACTGAAGTTGCCCTCCTGGCAACTTGTTTTACGTAACCTCTCTGCTGCTGTCCAGATACAAATGTGCCCAAAGGCCAGTGTGTTGAACACAAGGTCCCCGACTGTGATGCTGCTGGGATGTGATGGAGCCTTAGCAGGTGGGGGGCAGGGGAGAAGGAATTTTAGATCCCAGAGGCACACCTTGGAGAGATCTTAATTATTTCATTTTTAAAAACGTCCTTCCTGAGTATGAGGTAAGTTGGCCTTCTCTGTTATACCTTCCATCATGAAGTACTGGCCCATCTCGGCCCCCAAACAACAGAGTCATCCAACGGTGTAGAAGAACCTCCAAAACCATAAGCTCAAGTACAGCTCCCCTCTGATTTTAAGTTAATTATCTCAGATGTTTTGTTTCAGTAATGGGAAGCTAACACGTATGCTTTATGTCTTTCATTAATTTAAATACATAGGTTGCATTTTCTTAGAGACTGGGGAAAATACTCAGCAATTGAGTAAAAAAAAAAACAAAAAACAAAAAAACAAACCATTTTCTGTTGGCTAAGTATTAAGAATGTGAGCTAGGAATAATAGCAAATGATTATAATTGTAGCACCTGGGAAGTCAAGGCAGGAGGATCACAAAGTTCAAGGTCATCTGTGGATATTTGGTGAGCTTTAGACCAAGCTGGTTTAAATGAGATTCCATCTAAATCAAAAACAAAAACAAAACAAAAACAGATTGAACGTATCCTGCAACCTAGTTAATAATGTTTTTCTGTAACAGTAGATATGCTTTGGAATTAAAAACTGGATATTTTGGGTCATCTGAAAAATACTTTTTTACATACTTCCTAAGATTTTAAAGATTCAGTCACATGTCTCAAGAAACTTTTAAGTTATTTCTCTACTCTCAATAAAATCCAATTTAGTACCCAACTTATGATGTTATATGATTAAATTTATTCCCAATAACTACAGCAAAAATTCTAATTTCCAATACAAATTTTGCTATTATATTATATATAACATAATTTACTTTTACTTTTCACCCAAACAAGAAAGTTATGAGATGCAATAAGAAAATATTCCTTTTTCCAAAACATGCCTGAGCCCCAAGCACATATATATATATATATATAAAAATGCCATGGTTTATGAAAAGAGAAATTATAGTCAACTTGCTTTTCTATTGGATCTCAACAAAACACTTTGTTCCCATCAATGCACAGACAGAGTCTCATTTAAAAATGTATTTGAATGTACTTTGGTTACAACTCACTGAAAAGGCAAAATTTAAACCATATGTTAATGACTAGGAGTAAAGATCATAGCGAGGTCACTTTTCACAAATGAGCATTTGTGACCATATTTGCTTTTCTTTATTTGTCTTCTAAGCAGGTCACATGACTCCAAGTTTGTTCTACTTGCTTCCCATGTTTTGCTAGAAAAGCAGAGTCAGGGGAAAATAACACTACACTGCACGTTGACCCTAGAACTTGATGCTGGGGAAAATAACACTACACTGCACATTGACCCTAGAATGTGATGCTGGGGAAAATGACATTACACTGCACGTTGACCCTGTTTGTGTCTTATGGGGAGACCTGAATTACTCCTTATTAGAGTTAGAATTACATTTAAGTGGCTCAGTCACTGACGGTGTGACTTAGAACCATCTGTATCATTTGAGCCTCAGTTTTCTCATTGATGACATTTACCTACATGGCAAGTTTAAAGCATGAAAATACGTGAAACATGACACAATTTTTGGTACATGAGAACTAAATTATTTAAAAATCTCCTCTCCAGTTAACCAAGACAAAAAGCTGTTTGTGAAGTAAATCTTGTTTGTTTGAAATAACTGTAGAGATTTTTTCCCCACATTAAAATTTCCACGGCGTAGCTGAGCATGGTGGTATATAACTGTATTCTTAGCTACTTGGAAGGCTAGGGATCATTTACGCTCAGCAGGCCAAATACCAGCCTGGGAAAGCATAGTGAGACTCCATAAAGAAAAGCTAAATGTATAAACAAACATCGGCTTCCATAGTTTAGTAGTTAAATTTCAATTTTGGCAAATACAATGATTATATACGTACTTCTGATTTAATATTAGCATGGGAGTAGTACTAATATTGTCTTCTTCTAGGAAGTAGGGGTAGATAAAATATCACCAGATGTGTGCCAAGATGAGGAATTTCCATTCGTTTGCATCTCTGGCATAAATACCAACTGAGTACTCTGTGTGCAGTGTGTGAAATACACAGTTGTGGGAAAACTAAATATGTCCTCTCTCAGGGACTTTTCTATTGCTGTGATAAAAAAACGCCATAGCGAGGGCAACTTATAACAGAAATCACTGAATTGGGCTTACGTTTCCAAAGGGTTAGTCTCTGTTAGTAGAGTGAAGACATGAAGGAAAAACAGCTGAGAGCTTCCATCTCAAACCGCAAGCAGGAGGCAGTGGAAGCTAGCTCTAAACGGCACAAGTCTTTTGAAACCTAAAAGCCAACCCTCAGTGGCATCCCCCCACCAGCTAGGCCACATCTCCTAATCTTCCCATAACAGCCACTACTGACTGGGGACTAGGTATAAAATTCCCAAGACTTACAGGAGATACCTTACTCAAAGCACCACGTGGCCTTTCCTTTAATGGGATTTAACAGTGAGAGATGCTAAACACAAAAGTTAAGTAGAATTGAACCTCCAAGGAAAGCTGTGCTGATGGGAGTACATATGATAGAAGGAGCTGACCTTAGAAAGCTGTGGCACATTAGGACTTAATGAGTGGCCTGATAAATTATAGCCTAGCAGTAATTATCATATAAATAGATATAAGTAGAATTCCATCAGGGGCAACAACATTCCCGGTCCTTAATGTGAGAGTCTCTATAAAACACAGATAGCACCTAAGACACATTAGCGTTGCTGGAATCTAGAAAGAAAAGACTAGATGATGAAGATTTTTGAAGTCATTGGCCTCGTAAGCCATGCTGAGGATATTTATGCTTATTGTAAAAACACCAGGAAGCCATTGTGCTGATCAAAACAAAGCAGGGGAGAATCCTGCAAAAAGCAGATGACCATCAACTAAAAAAATCAAAAGATCACTCTGGAAGGGTGGTGTGTGTGTGTGTGTGTGTGTGTGTGTGTGTGTGTGTGTGTGTGTGTGTGTGTGTGTGATACTAATTTTAGTAGAAGTAGCAGTGTTAGTGAGGTGAATTTGGTCAGTGACAATGGAGAGGAAGAGTAACGGGTGATATAGTCGGGGGTTAAATCTGGCGGATCTTCGTGATCTTTGGGGTGAGAGAAAATGAGTTGTCAGAGGTTGTTGGGCCCTGTGGCCGAATCTGTCGGCCCTCTGAGGCCTTGAGGACAGAACCGAGCCTGGCTCGAATTTCAGCAACAGTCTCTGGTAAATACTTCCACATAGGAATGACTCAGCATGGTCGGAGCTCTGCCTGCCAACAGCCACATAACACAAACCAATTGGTCCCACAGTATCAGGCCACTTTACATCCTGGGAGATGACATATCTCCTGACGCCTTATGCCCTGCCCACTTCCTATACTCTATATAAGAAAAACCCGCCATAATAAAGTTGAGACCTAGCTCCAAAGAGTCTCTCTACTCGGTGTATTTTTCCTCCGGGTTTCGTAGGAGGAGGCTGGGTCGCCAACATTCACCACCCTGCTCAGCCCCCAGGGAGAGGAAATCCTCTCCCATTACAGTCCTACCTGCCGGGTGAGCTACTCAACAAGAGGTCACTTTAACTTTTTAATTTTTTTTAAATGAGTATGATTCATTACACTAGCCATCCTCACTCAAATGGCTCTGCCTTCTTGTATCTCATATATTGAGAAATTTATGGATTGCTGTCAAATCATGAGATTGCTGTGTTAATGATACATTAAAAATTCCTTTTTAATTAATTAATTAATTAATGTGTGCTGGGGTGGCACATGGGTGGGCAGAGGACAGCCAACCTCCTTCCACATATCAAGTGATTTTATTCATGCCCCCATCCTGTGGGTCCTGAAACTTATCTTTAGATGACTGATTAGAATATTTTTCATCTTAAATTGCTTATTGGCAAGTTCTGTTACTTTCAGTATATGTGTACATAATTACTAAAGCTAATTTTATTTCTTATAGTCAGTGCAATTGTAGCTTAGAAATGTACTTAGCAAAATTAAATGTAATTTACCTTTACTATGAGGTCTTTTTAAAGAAACCAAACATAATTGCAAAACACCAAACATATTCAATATTGTCATCTCCTTTACCCTAACCTTTAAAACTCCATCCTTCTAGATAAGGGGGAGAAACACATCCCTTGCATAAAATTTCAGATTATTTGTTGTATATAATTGATAAATTTTGATAAGCATTTACTGTCATCTCTTACTTGGGAATTTCTATGTTATCATATATTTTAGAAAGAAGTACTTTAAAAAAATCTTTGAAACTTTCACAGATGTACACAGGATATTATAATTATATTCCCCACCAAAACCCTCCATCCACTTCCTTCTGGCCTTTTCTCTAATATATTTCCGTTTCCACTTCAAAGACTTAAAAAAAAAAATCCACCAAGTCCAATTAGTGCTGCCCATATGTTCATAGCTTTGGTGTTATCCACTGGTACAGGAGGAACCGCCAGTGGCCATGCCTCTGAGAGAAGTGACTTTCCTGTAGCATCCACCAAGTGACAACTGCTCACAAGCTGGGGGTTGGGGCCCCGGGCACACCTTCCCCCTGCTATGCTTGAGTTTTTAGTTGACTTAATCTCGTCCAAGCCTTGCAAAGATAAGCATAATTCCCGAGTTTGTACAGCGGCTGCTGCAGGAGACAGGACTTCACAGTCCCCCTCCACACTTTCCTGGTCTTGTATTCTTTTTTCCCCCAGGCCCTGTTATGTGATGCTTCCTGAGCCTTGAGGAAAGGCCAAAATAGATGTGGCCGAGAACTCGCAGTCTCTCGTTCTCAGGATGTGAGCGATTATGACTCTGTAAAATTATTATTTCAATAAGAAGCTTGCTGTGTAAGGTTGAGAGCAGCAGAAATTTATGGATTAAAAACAGATAATCGAGATGGGCGGTGGTGGCGCACGCCTTTAATCCCAGCACTTGGGAGGCAGAAGCAGGCAGATCTCTGAGTTTGAAGGCCAGCCTGGACTATAGAGTGAGTCCAGAATAGCCTTGGCTACAGAGAGAAACCCTGCCTCAAAACAGACAAACAAACAAACAACAAAAATGGGTTTCGGAGAGAAGCTCAGAGGCTAAGAGCACTGGCTGCTCTTGCAGAGTACCTGGGTTCAGTCCCCAGCACTCTTATCAAACATATGCGTAAAAAGGAAAGTGAGTGTTAGAGCCCCCAAATTCCATCATAGACTCTACACAGACGAATGCATCCTGATACTTGTTTGGTACATTATAGATATTTAAAACCACATGTGGACATCTATTGTAAATCATGTTATTGCTTTCAGGGGGCGGGGTCAGAAAAGAAAGAATCTAGAAAAGGTCGCTCACGGGTCGCCACATAAAATGAACGTGGACTCCCCAAAGCACTATCCTGCCTCTGATGCACAGAGTTCTTCTGTTAGCTGCCACATCCAGTGAGGAGACCTCTTCAAGACTCAGGCCACAAAACTGTACAAGGCTGCGAGCTACAACCAAGGACTCTGGAAAAGAAGGAGCAGCGCGTCTTTTCCCACCTTTATGCAACGTCCTATGCAGTGCAGTCAGAAGACGCTTCTAAAGTTCTTCACTACGACGCTGAGTAAAATTAGGCTGTGAATTTTTTTTCACTTTGTTTATTCAATTTTCAGACATGATTTAAAAAAAAAATAAAAGATTTTAGTCTCCTTTTTAATTCATTCATTTTTTTCATGTATAATGCAGCTGTGTGATAGGTTTTATAGTTCAGCTGATTTTTTTTTTTAATAGTACCCCACTCATATGTAACGAGTTTCCTATTCTTACCGTGAGCCTTCCGAGGCAACCTCATGACCCTAAACTCAAATCCTTCTCCCTGTTTCGACTCTGATATCCTTGATGCTCAGAGCACCCCCTATCCCTCTCAAAGGTGAAGGGGATCTGTCAGAGAGGAAATTCTTGCCACTAAAAAACCCCCAAACTCTAGACCTTGAGCCTGCAGATACGAAAGAACGCTGTTGCCAAATTGACACCAGTCACAAAAGGCTTTGAAAATTAATTCAAAAAGAGTTTGCACATGTTGTCAAATCCCTGAACAATGTTGCCCTGATCCAAGTGAGCCGTTATGAGAAGTCGGAAATCTCCCATAACAAGCAAATGATTATGGGTAGAATTGAGCTGAGCTGATTGGAGCTGACATTTGACATCTGGGCGTATTTCCCCATGCCTCGAGTAAAGAGATGGTTCATGTTTTCTGAAAATCCAACTATTATTTCCTGCAAGAACTTTCCCTTATAGCAGATTTGCTGCTGAACGTAAGAAGCCCAAAGCCAACCCACTCAGCAATGGCGCACAGTAGATGTCACACTTGAACTCCAGAACCCCAAGTGCGGACAAAAGTAACAAACAAGTCCATCCCGGTGTCCTCAGGTCTGCAAAATGATGGTGTGTACCAAAACTCAGAATATTTTCAAGCACCTGCTGGCTAAACAATCTCTTTTTGCTCCCCAGCCACTCCCAGAACTTACAATAACTTCAGTCGTCTGCCATATCTTGAGATTTTTTTTTTTTTTTGGTCAAAATAGTTGTTTGGAGAGAAGGTTGCATCGCTCTGCTTAATACTGGAGCAAAATAAATAAATAAAACCTTACAAAAATATCTGGCACCGACAGTGTTCAACCTGTGGCCTGCTTCTATGATCCTTGCATAATTAGTGAGGAGAACTGCACTCAATAAGGCTAAGGGAAGGGGAAAAAAACATGCCCCAGCTTTGAAATTCAGATAAGGTGGTTTTATGGTTTTAATTACACTGTAATAACTACATAGAAGTAAATATACTCTTCCTGTTTTAAGTTAGATGAACATCTGTCATAAATAACTCCAATGTGCTTTCTTTTGTAAACTAATTACACAATAGGCCCTATAAATTCATGGAGTGTTAGGATGCAGAGCTTGATTATATAATTCACTTCACCAAAGTTTTGCTCTTACTTCAGTGTAGCTCACAATTCTCCAACTTTTGTTAAGTCGTGTAATAGGGGCGTGCTATGTAGTTCCTCATGGGAAATTCCTAATAGAAAGAAAGGCAACATGAAAGGTTTTGGTACCACAGCGCTCTATCTATACCTGGGTGAGCTAATGTCATCTACTTTGAAGGGAAGCGTATGTAATTAGTTTCATTTACAAATACAGGGTATACTATCATGAATACTCCCTAGCCAATATGTGGTGTTATTTTTCTGGTTCTGTGAGGAAAAAAAAAAAAAGTAAGCGTAGTAAACTAACTGATTTTATTTATTTATTTTTCATGAGCCAGAATACAATCTCTATTTACTGCCTACTATATATAGAGTAAATGCTGGAAATTTAAAGGAAGACAAAGTGACAATACGCTGGGAAAAATGGCACAGATCACTAGAATTCTTCAACAAAGGCTATATGTATAAACTGTCCCGAATCACTTTTTCTACATACAAATCTTATGGTCTCCTACACAGACCATTTGTCTGTTGGTAAAAATATAAACTAGTGGCATATCTTTGGAAAAGAGTCAGAAGTTTTCATGGAAAAAAAAAACAGAAATAAAACTGTTCCACCATTGGCTTTATCTTTTTAAATAAAAAATTAGTGTGAAAACAATAAAATAAAATAAAATAAACCAGAAACACCCTGCGATACATCTGTACCACTGCTGAGCATATCCTAAAATGGTTTTATATCTTTCTTTCCTACAGAGAAATGTTCAGTTATGTCTACTTCATTCAATTCTCAATAACTAGGAAATGGTATCAATCAAGATGTGTATCAAGTGATAAAGTGACTGATAAAAATGATGAGATATTACTCAGCTGTAAAGGAAATAAAATAACAAGATTTTCTGGTAAAAGGATAGAACTGGAAAATTACACCGAGTGAGATAACTCAGGCTGAAAGAGGTGAATAGCATATGTTTTATCTGTTACATTTGTCCTAGCTTCAAATCTTTTGTTTCACATGTAGAGAGCATATAGAAGCCAGACAACCAAAAATGGACCATGGCTGGCACATATAAGGAGATGGGGTAATAGAATATAGGTGAAATGAAAGTTGCAGAGAAATTCTGGAGGCCAAAGGGTCCAACCATGTTGTGGAACCATGGGATGAGGGAATAAAGAAGAGAGGCCGACTCAGCCAAAACTAAATGTGCATGAAGAAGCCACAAGGTAACATATGATTTTGCAATGCAAATTAAAAGAAAAAACGCTGACAAGGGACAGGAGAATGCATGTGATATGAAAAAGCCAGTGAGGAAGACTACAAGGAGCTAAAAGGCTTAGCAGAGAAAACAGCAGAGGCGCGAGGGAAGGCGCGAGGGAAGAGAGAGGCAGGGGAGCGGGTTAGCTAAAACTAAAGATATATAGAGCATCAGGGCGCTAGCTAATTAAAGGTGTGTAACAAAAGAGAGGAGTCTGAGGAGAAAACTCCCACGTGGACGCATGACGTTGCGCCCAAAGGACTTGGGTTAGTAAATAAAAATCTCGGTGTTGTCCAAAGGAAGCCTCCCTAGGACTAATTTGGTCAGAGGCATCAAATCAGCACAGGCTGCTGCCACCGCTCTTGGTTGCTCACGGTAACTAGATAGTAAGATGCTATTGCTGACGGCGTTGCTCTCTCTATTCACACTGACTGTAGGACACAGAGAAAAGGCAGACTGGACTGACAAGGAAATTCTTCCTTTTGGCTAACTTTCCTGTTTCTGAATGTACTATAAAGGCTGTTCTCAGAGGGGAAAAATAATAATAATTGATCTTACTAAGAGCTGGGCCCTGCCTGGTACAATAATACTGACTTGGCAGGCAAATTATCCACACTGGCACAATAGTGGCAACACTATTTTGGGGTTAGTAAGCACTCTCTTGATTGGATCTGAGGCCTGCCCCACAGGAAGGAATTCATGCTTGGTACTGACAACATGGTCAAACCTCATGGCAACAGAAGTCTTATATCCAGGAGGAAGAAAACCTTTTGCCAAAAGCTCATGTTGTCAAACTGCCTTCTAAATATCGATGTTTTTTTTTCTCTTTTCTTTTTCAAATTGGGTCAGATACCAATCTATAGTGGGCTAGGCACCAACCTATGAGCATAGCATAATATTATTAGGATTCATTTCATTGACATTTTAAAAATATGTATTTATTCTTATTGTATGAATGTTTTGCCTTTGGTTGTGTCTGTTTGCTAATGTGTGCCTGGTTCCTGTGGATGTCAGAAACAGGCATCAGATGAGAAATTTCTCATTGCCTCCACTTTTACATCTATAAGAAATTATATCATAAACTTTTCTTATTAAAAACAAAGGTAACCACTGTCAATGACAGTAAATCTTGTTTGTAGTGTTATTAAACACTCCTGTACATTCTCCAACACAGGTTCCTTTTACACATTTCAGCCAGGTACTTTAGGTATGCATGCGGGAACAAATGAATTTGATCAAAGAAACTTCCAGTAACACAAGAGCATTCTTCTATTGAAAAAGAGTGAAAGTGTTTGATTAGTTGTGGTGGCCACTGAAATACTATTTTGCTACTGTGTTGTTTATATAAAGCAAACGATTCACAGTGTGCTTTTGCTAGAACGTTTGTCTATAATTATGTAGATTTTACTGCAATCTCCTAATAGTTTTTCATTTTCTTTGACAAAGATGTAAGGCCAAACATGGCTCTGTAAAATTAGATTTTATTATCGCTGTGTTTGTTGAGTCAAAATTCCATTCCTTAATATTGCTCAAAAAATAATTAGGTTTTGAGGTTTAAATTCCTTTCTTTAATAGAATGGTTTATAGGATTTCTATTTTTCCAAATAAAAGATACAGCAATGGTGATGATCCACGGTAAAAATATCAAAATTAATTATAGATTTTTATAATTACATCTAACATCTTTAATGGTAAACCTGCATTTTAGTTGGAAAATATCGCGGGGGGGGGGGGTGGCAGGAACTCTTATCTTCATGTAGCTTATTACACTAAGACTAAGCTTTTCAGAAGTAAACTAGGCAAAACAAAACGAAAACTCCAAAAACTGGTTGGCAACACTAATGATAAAATCGATGGTTTAAGGAATAAGTAGAGGGCGTAGCCTCACCCTAGATGGGATTTGTTTTCTTCAGTGCAGGGGCATTCAGTATATATCATCCACATTCCAAGGCAGGCCCTGTGCTTAGGCGCGGTTGGCCATCACAAATCAGACTTTATGGTTTTTACCTACACTTTGTGTTTGTTTTGTCTTTAGAGAGAGAAAGAACACAGGGCTGGGTATGTAGTGGGTGGGTGGGGGGAATATCTGAGAGAAGTTGGGTGAGAAGAAATAACACAACCAAAATGTACTATATACTATTCTCAGAATGTAAATATTTTAAAAAGGAAATCAGAATATAGAAGAAAATGGTCATAGCAATCTCCTTATTTTTCTTACTGGTTTCATTTTCTCATTTTCCACTGTAATGTTGTTTCTAGTCCTTGTTTTATCTTAAAACAAAATGAAAATATATTTCATCTATAGTAACTATGCATAAGACAGATTTAGATGAATATAAACTTTTTCTTTCTTTCTTTCTTTTCTTTTCTTTCTTTCTTTCTTTTCTTTTCTTTCTTTTCTTTTCTTTTCTTTCTTTCTTTCTTTTTTTTTTTTTTTTTTTTTAGCTGATTGAGAGATATAATGTACCCAGGGCTGGATATGAGTATAAACCTTTCTTTCTTTCTTTCTTTCTTTCTTTCTTTCTTTCTCTTTCTTTCTTTTCTTTTTTTCTTTCTTTCTTTTTTCTTTCTCTTTCTTTTTCTTTTTTTTTCTTGTCTTTCTTCTGTCCTCTTTCTTTTCTTCTTCTTTCTTTCTTTCTTTCTTTCTTTCTTTCTTTCTTTCTTTGTTTCTGAGCTGATTGAGAGATATAATGTACTCAGGGCTGGATAGATGCCTCAGCAGTTAAGAGATCTTGCTCTTCTTCCAAAAGACCTGCATTTGGGTCTCAGCACCCATGGTAGGCAGCTCAAAGCCATCTATAACTCTATCTCTAGGAGACATGGAGCCCTCCTCAAGCCTCTGTCAACACCAACACACATGTGACATTAACTAACACACACAGAAACATAAGTAAAAAAATTAAATCCTAAAAATAGTACACACAAAACTATATAATTTGATTTTTTAAAAAACATTTAAAAATAAAACAAAGAAGGACAAAAGGTGAATTGAGAAAGTAGGAAGGAATTGGCAAAGCGGAGTAATCACAGGAGTAGTGAGGTTCAAGAAAAAAGACATTTGATATAAGGCTGTGTTCTGGTGTTTAGACACTGCAAACAAAATTGGAAGAAAATGGTAGAATAAGGTTTCCTTTACATGGTAAAGATCTCTATATCAAACCACAGTGAGCAGATCTCACATTCAAGGAAATGCTTCAGTTGTTCCTGAAAATTAAGACGCACAGAGGGATGCCTCCTGTGCTGAACGTCTGATAACAGCTTGGCAGCTATTTCCTTATAGAGTTCAGCAAGCTACAGTGGGATTCTGTTACTTATAACCAGAGCACCTAGTAACACACCTTACCAGCAATAAAATGAGTGGGCACGCCCAAGAAGCTACTAAAATAAATGTAGAAATCAGTGTAAAAATATTTTAATACACTGTTCTATATGTAAATATTCCTTGATAATTACTCTCGGTAATAATTGTGTTTGGTAGATGATGGGATGTAGGTTCTATTGGTGCCACTGTAAATAAAAACATTCCAAGAAGGTTATTTGTCTGTATATGTCCACAGTTTTCACAGCGGATATTCTTACACTCATGTGCGGTGAAATGATAGTTTAGGGAATTTTAGATCGCACATATGATGGTGGTTTCATAAGGCACCAGCCAAGGACAATACAGGAGGTAAACTTTAAACCCCTTCCCAGATCTAGCCAATGGTCAGAATATTCTCCACAGTTGAGTGGAGAGTGTGATATGACTTTCTCACGTACTCTGGTGCCTCACATTTGACCATGTCCCCTGGAGGGGGAGACCTGGTGGCACTCAGAGGAAGGACAGCAGGTAGCCAAGAAGAGACTTGATACCCTATGAGCATATACAGGGGGAGGAAATCTCCCTCAGGAACAGTCATAGGGGAGGGGAATAATGGGAAAATGGGGAGGGGAAGGAATGGGAGGATACAAGGGATGAGATAAACATTGAGATGTAACAAGAATAAATTAATAAAAAAAAAAAAGATTGCAATGCACCAGAAATACTCGCCTTTTCTAGTAATGGCACATCCACCATGGCTTCGTAGCACAGCACAGCGCAGCACATGTCTGTGCTGGTGTAGGGTAAGCACATCCACAACACCGGCAGCTGTGTTAAAGTGCTGCACCCGCAGTTGTGTACTGTCCACAGTTCTCCATAGTGAGAGTAAATAGCCATGCTGTGGGTTTATATACTTACACAGGACAGTTCGCATTGTTCTCTTAGAGAATGCACTCTATTTAAAAAATTTCTGTAAAATGATCTGCGCTGTTAGACCAGCAACCAGCATCACATAACTGTAATTATTCTGGCTCTTGACTGCATTAAGATGGCATGTGGAGCGCCCGGCTTACAGCGTCCGCCTCTGTGGTGTGCACTCTGTGATGTTACCACAGCAAGGAAATCACCTGATGATGAACCTCTCAGGAGATAGCTGAATGGCCAAGACATAAACAACTTTTTGTTCTGAACTAATGAAAATTACACACAAGAATAGTTTGTAAAATATAATCTATATATATGATATATGGTATATATTGTATTTATGATTATGGTATATATATATATATACACTATAATAAAGCAATTAACTCAAGAAATCTTGAAAGTGGAAGAATTCTATAGCAACTTTAAAATTTATGGTTTGGAATAGGGTTCCTATCCTGCTTGTTTTTGTCAACTTGACAGAAACCTAAACATATCTGGGAAGAGAGAATGAAAACCTCCATCAAATTGCCTTTTAGTCAGGTTTACAGAGCATTTTATTGACTAATGTTTGATGTGGGAGGCTCTAATGTGGGTGGTGTCACCCCTGGGCAGATAGTCCTAGGTGGCGTGAGAAAGCAGGTTGAGCAAGCCGCGGTGATAGATAGAGACAGAAGCTTCCGCCCATGGTTTCCGCTTCATTTCCTGCCTCCGGTTTCTGTCCTGAATCCCGCAGTGATGGAGTAAGACCTGTGAGATGCATGTAAGATGGAACAAACCCTTTTCTTCCTAAGCTGCTTTTGGTCTTTCTGTCTCGTCACAGAAGTGGAAACTCTAATAGATATGAGGACAGGTGCCATGTATAATTTCGTATGAATCGGGTAGTAAATACATGTGGATGGAACAACATGAGTTTCAGAAATTAGGTACTTAAAATATGGTGTGTAGAGACCGTGGTCAACTAGTTCATGTATGCTATATCCAAGGGACAAGCTAGTCTACTCTAGCAATTTTTGTTCCCCAAGGAGGCAGACATAACATTGCTTAATCAAAACACAGGAATTAATTTGATATTAAATGTGAAAATCCCTGAACCCAAGTATTAGCTCCTTAAAAACTATATTTAAAAAATGAGGAGGTCCTCCTCGGTCATAGGCCTAGGGAAGAGGAATAGGGTAAAAGTGGAGGGAGGGAGGGGACGGGTGGATACAAGTGAGGGGAAAACAATTGAGATGTAATCTGAATAAATGAATTAAATAATAATAATAATAATTTAAAAAATGAGAATGATAAATTTGTCAGAGTGACACAGTTGTTCAGAATTTCTGTTTCAGGAACATGTTCAGTTCTGTAGTTGTATGGTCTGTATGTTTAGCATAACCTCCAAAGTTTAAAAAGCTGACTAAAAGAGGCAGGTTCCATAGGCAATATCTCCCGGTGTTCGGAATAAGGCAAACATATCTACCTAACTCCACCATCACTGTAGTGATTCTAGGTAAAATCACCCCCAAGAAAGCAGCAACAATTGTGTGTAAACACAAACAAAAGGAAAACACTAAATATAGGAAAGTAAGTATTGGTATCATATTTACAGCGCCTGTAATAAGTGAGAATTATGTTAGTGCTTGATAGTGGGTTCTTATCACAAAATATATATCCGAAGATGTTAATAAGGTTTTTAAAAAACTAGATAAACAGAGACAATCAACCAAATGATGATATTTACATTTAGTAAATTCTTGTGAGGCATTCGTCCTACATTTATAAAATGGTATTGATGTGCCTGACATAATTTAGCAATAAACATAGTTCACTTTAAAGTACAAAATCAGATTTTCAGAAACATAATAATATAAATTCATTTCTATGTTTTATTAAAGCATGAGAATTATCTAGAGCTTCTGAATTGACTGACTCTACAGTGGGATTTAATTTTTCTTCTCTCATTTCCTGATTTATCTTTTATATAATTGAAACATTTTGATGAGTTACCTGTACATGACGAGTTGTAAACTTGTTCACTGAGCTTTGTTTTGAAGCTGAAAATTCTATCACTTTGAAAGCAACAATCAGGTTTACCAAAATGGATTTAGTTTCATGAGGGATCCAGTCTCCCACCTACTTCTAAGCCAATCACTTAATCAGTAAATCAAATCCCTGAGCATTTTTTTTTTTAAAGGAAGGAGTTTGTGAGAGTGTCAGATAACTCAGAGAATTCAGGAAGATAAGTACTGAGGAGTGTTTCTGGGGCCTGGTAATTAGGAGGTCACTCCTTGTGACCCTACAACTCCACACTTAGACGGAGGAAAGCCTGTTTTGTTCCTAAAATCAAAGGGGATCGGTTTCCCCTGTCTAAAGCAATTTGTTCAGTTTTTACATTGCTTGCTAATGCGAAGGAAGGGTAGTAGAAATCGTTTTGGTCCTTTGGCCTACAGGAACTACAGCAGGCATCAAACCAAACTCTGGGGGGAAAGGTTATTTGCACAAGTCATTCCAAAGGCAACAAATGAGAAATAAACAACAACCGAAAAGCAAAGCGTAAATACCTCACGAGGTTCGTGAGTGTGTTCTGTTGTTTGTTTAACAAATCGGACACGTCTTGCGCGTGCATCATCCTGGAGGTCCTTAGATTTCATTTGAGAACGAAGCAGCTGGCATGTTCTTGTGGGATTTATATTCTATTTGCGAAAAGGAGACAACGGAATAAAAAGAAAGTGAAGTAAAATGGAGCCAATGGTGACGATGATACGAAGGAAGTCAGGCTATTGAGATGTGGGGAGTCTTTGGAGCCTAAAGCAGCATGCTATGCGGCACTGGAAGGGGAGCTTTGGGAAGGAGGGCAGCGCCTCTTTTGGTCTGTGAGCAAATACTACTGGAGTAGAGCTCAGGCCAGTCAGTAGGAGTCAGCACTCTTGAGACACAGAGGGCAGAACTGGTAACCTCTGTTAGAGGTTCAAGAGGAGATGGAGAAGGGAGTAAGGTGCGCCCATGTGTGTGGGCCTTTGCAGGTCTCTGAGAAGATGCAGTGTCCCCTTCGATGTGATGGGAAGGCATGGGCGCTGTCAGCAGAAGGGTGGCCGATGGCGCTCCCTCTCACCAAGGTGCTGAGAGTGGACTTTAAAGGAGGATGGAGGGTATTTCCCTTTGCCCGTCAAGACGATGTCTTTCTTGCTCTGCCCTGTTGCACTTCATACCTGGAACCGTCGGACTGTGGCTTGTCCCCTGCTTCTAGATGGTTTTGTGACGTGGCTGGCAATTGTAGTGGGAGGCAAATAGGAGACCGTTTGCGGGGGGGTGGGGTGTATATTTCTCTTCTTTCTGACAAAGGATGCTGTGTCTACCACGTGATTTAAAATTTTAAGCAACTAACACAGATTTCTAAGGACCTTAATGACGTTTGCTTTTATTTAGGTTCAGTTCCCATGGCTATCATTTAATCAAAATGCCCTGCTAAAATGCTACCCTTTAACTCATTTCCATTTCCCCCCTTGTATGACAATGGCTGTGTGACCGATCCTGTTTCCGCTGCAGTTCCCTAGGGATTGATAGGCCTCTCTTGATCCCATCCCCACTGGTGGCTGAAGAAAGGCAGCGCTTTTGCCATGGTCATTTTGGGAGGTCTGTACAGCAGTGCTCCATGGCACTTCGCCCATGTTTTTTACCCATAATAAAAATCTATGCAAATAATAAGAACCAGCTGCTGCTTTCCAATACTGCAGCGGGCGGTGCAGTCTTACCCTGTAACTCTTGCTTGTGAACTTGCTGTTCCACACTAAACTTTGGGGGAACCCCCTGCTGGAGGGTCTCTTTCCTTTTTTTTTTTTTTTTTTTTTTGCTATGCTGGGGGTGGGGGGGTTCACAGTATTTTCCCCATTTGGGCAAGTTTCTCCATGGCTTAAATTTACTGGAGGCCTTCATTAAATAAGACCGGTTCCACAGTTAACCTTTCTTTTTCCCCATCTGGGCTCAGTTATCATCCAGGTTCATTTTTCTCCCCCTCAAGTTGGTTTTCCCATTCTCAGTCTGTGGCTGACTCCCCTCTGGGAGGCTGGCAATACCGCCCAGTAACTGGAGTGAGTGGTTGATTAAAGATTGCAGCTAATGACATTTGGGATGGACACAATGCTGTTCTGCTTTCATGTCTTGCTCTTTTTCTTCTAATACTTTCTTATTAGTTAAAGCCTTAAGTAATGCATGTGAATTTCTTGGAAATGTTAAAGCATTTCTTTTTATCTACTATACTTTAATGCCAGATTGTGTGTAGACTAGTGACCCAGAAAAGTCATTTACCGATATATGGTGTGTAATTTAGCCAAACTGGTTTGATTACATTACTGGGTATGATTTAGGCCCATAGAAGAGTCAACTAGCAATTTGATTGAAGCCACACTCTGCCTTGTCATCCAAAGACCAGAACAGAAGCCTTAATTAGCCTGGTTGATGAAGCAAAAAGCCAATTTTAGTCAGTTACCAGGAAGACCATAACACAAGAATTAATGTGAGCTTGAACATGAGAATGTTAAAGGCACAACCGGGAAATATTCATATTTCTTCTTCTATGTTTAAAACGGTTTTGAAATGACACAAAAAAATCTTTTTTGACCCAATCACAGTAAAAGCCACTGTACCACGTTTAAGATCAGAATGGGCCGGCCCCTTGAGTTACGTGACATTGTAGAAAGGAATTGGAATTTCTGTCCTTGGTAATTGGGGCATTAAGTATTGGAGATAGCCTTTAGAGATTAATTTAAGGCTACTGTCTTGGGAGACCAATATTTTCTCATAATATTTATTTTTAAAAGGCATGAAATGATGGTGTAAATTATCAAAAGACTTCTTATTGAGGTAGGCTAATTTGAGCAAAAATACACAGAAATCCTGCTTTTTAAAATTGTAAAATAATTGTAGCGTATTATAGAATTGATACAATATAGAAATAAGGTCAGCAAATTTTCTATCATTCACAATCTCTTGACTCTCCAAGGACAGTTCACTGTAAGTTTAGATGTATTAATTAGAAGAAGATATAACAGAAATAGCATGTTCTATGTATTGGCCTGGTAGGTAAGTTACATGGGTGTGTTCACTTAATGTAGAAAATTTTGTCATTGTATACTTTTCTGTGTACTATATATGAATAAAAAGCTTTAAAAATGAAAGAGATATGCACCTGAAGATGTGTTTGCATAAATTTAAAGCCTATCCTATTCTTGAATAGAAAAACTCACTGAAGATGTCAAACTTTCTTAATTGCTTTGGTACTTTCCTATTGTTACAACAAAATACCTTAGGTTGGATTACTTATACACTATAAAAATTATTTGTCCCAATTTTGGAATCTGCAATGTCTAAGATCTCTAAGATCATGACAATGATAGGTTGTGTGTCCAGCAAGGGCTTGCTCTTGGCTTCAGAACAGCACTTTGTTCTCTTTTACGTTGACAGGAAAATCATTCATCAATGCTCCCAGAATTATTTTACTAGAGCATGAATTTAGTTAGTGAAAGTGGAGCCCTTGTGACCTAACTGTCTCTCATAGGACCCGGCTCTTGACACCACCTTGAACAGCATTATGTATTTGATATGGAACATTCTTCAGAAGAGTTCATTTGCAGCGGGCTCGTGCTTTGCTGGGGATATTGTTTTGGAAGGTTATCTGAATACTATGGAACCTAAATAGAAGAGCAAGGTCATCAGGGGCCAGCCTTTGAAGGGCACATCTCGTCCTGCTCCCTTTCTGTCTCTCTCTGCTTCTGGTCTCTCATGAAGTGAGTGATCTTTTCTGCCACGTATTCCTATAGCCATGATGGTCTTACCCAAACACCCGAAACCAGCAACTATGAACTGAGCCCTCTAAGATTCTGAGTCTAGATAAATACTTTCTCCATTATTTCTGTCATATATTTTTACCCACAGCATGTTATACCATGCCTCCATGTTTACTTCTTTCTTCACAAAGCAATGCATTTCGTGAGCACTTATTACCTCCTTTCAGTTTATTATTTTCAAGCACCTGTGACCTGTGACACATTAAGGTGTGTGTGTGTGTGTGTGTGTGTGTGTGTGTGTGTGTATGTGTGTGTGTTCAAAGAAGTTAAGCCTAAACTGCTTTGGTTGACAACGCTTCCCAAAAGTACCCCCATAGAGTAAGTAATAAAATCCCCAATACAAGGCATGAAAAATCTTCTTTCAAATTCGTGGTTAGGGTAGTCCAAGACCCTCCCAGAACAGTATATCTATTAATGTAGTCCATGGTTATGCCTCAGAGCCTGAGGATGGGCGTCTATTATTGGCAAGACCCAATACTACACACTTAGGACAGGAGAATTGCATGGTTCAAGATGAATCTGGCCTGAAAAGTCTTACCTGCAATGTAGTCCTCATGACACCAGAAAATACTGCCTGAGCTACCAAGGGACTGATGGCAATAAAGAGTCTTACCCAGCTGTAAGACCTACAAACCGTGACAGTGACCAACATGACAAGACATCTGTAAAGGCTCAATGGATGACACTTACACATTGGTAGTAACCAACAGCTGTCTACCTCCACTTAAGGCCCACTCAACACGAAGTGCCTGGTACTGAACACCTAGCCAGTCTCCAGGGGCTAGCGAGGTCAGCTACACCAACATTATCCATTCCTGCAACAAAACTTATCCACAGATTAGTGTAGCTACCAACCCTCACCAAAGAATCCTGTCTTAACAGAAAGCAGAGAACATCACAGAAAACTACAACTGGACACAACACAGAGACCAACAGATCGTGGCAGGGCCCAGCCTCCACAGATACATCCTGCATTTATGGACCAGAAAACACCATGGAAAAGAGACCAAGAATCAGAATATGAGAAAGTTTGCAGTCAAACACTATCTCTTATAAATGGTGGCATAAAGGAAATTCGAATGTAGGCAGTATCGATGGATGTGTTAATGCAGAGGAGGAAAGTTTTGTGGGGTCCTTCCCTTAAATGAAGAACTAAAGCAAACTAATGAGTGCTGGGAGAAAGAAGAATTAGCTTCCTTCAGGGATGCGCCCTCTTACCTGCTGTCCAGTGCAGCATGGCCAGCCCTGAAATCATATACACAGGTGACTAAAACAGATTCGGCACTTATATATATATATTTGTGCCTACATATATTAAATATATTTATAAATTGATACATATTATGTAGTATATAATATAAATAATATTATGTACTAATATGTAAATCAATGTTATGTAATATGTTATATATAGTGATTACATATATAATATATTAATACATATTAAATAAATTCAAAAAGGCTATTGACTTGGGAGTGTGAGTGGTTGTAGAAAGGAAAGTGATGTAATTCCATTTCAATTAAAACATATTTTAAAAGGTAAATATTTATCCATAAACCTTTATTGTGACTGTATTGTATTTGACGCTATAGATAAGGGAAAGGTTAAGACCCTGCCCCACGCCGTGGTTGTTTCTGCAAAACAGTGTCTCGTGGGATGAAGATAAACATAGAGTTGCAATGTGCATGAAAAGAGGTGACAAACCATGCAAAGTATTGACAAGTCTCACGCCAATACTGCTATAAAGTTAGGCGTTTCCTCATAAGTGATTGCCAACTTTTGACCAGAAGGAAAAATAGAGAACCATAGTGTGCAAAAAGGGAAAAGCAAGACACCCCTTAAGAACCTTACTGTAAAATAGTTAATTAATTGAATGTGTACAACTCTAGTAAAAGGGACAAAGTACTTACTATTTTTATATAGGACGTAGGATGGGGGACAATGTCTTTCATAATTCATATGAGTGTGTATGGAAGATTTCATGAGGAAAGCATCTAGACTGTGTCAGGGAGGGGGGTTGTGGGTTTGTTTTGTGTTTTCGTTTAACAATTATTTATGTTTATAAAGAATTTCACGTAAAATCTATTCAGCATCTAACATCAGCTTTTTACCTTTAGTGCTGTTCAATGCAAGGAAGGAACTAATTATATCTTCCTTACAGTATCTAGCGTTGCTGGCGGCAGTTTTTTAAAAGCTTTATTTCTGCACAATTTTATCCATGTCTGCAAAGCATTCTGATCAGTCACCCACCCACTTAGCCTCCTCTCACTCCTCCCAGTAGCTGATGCTTCTTCTTATGCTGTTTCCACTGCACTTCCATGGCACTTGGTCCTGTTTTAGTGTTTGATTTGTGGTTCACAGTGTCTAACCGGGCCTGCTCATGGGGGCATGGATATGCAGCTATCTGCTGAATGACGAGTAAGTCACTGGAAAACATTGATTTCTCCTCTTCAGTGTTGTTACCATCCTTTGTGGCTCGGATCTTGTGAGTCACTTTCACGTCTATAACGGAATGTTTGCTCTCTCAGTCTTGTGCTGAGAAATGACACTCTGGGGAATTCATGAGATCGGTGGCTCACATAACAGCGTTCCATGGCTTTCCTTCCCACTATCTGACTCTCTCCACAATCTTCCCTGAGCATTGGATGTCCTGTTGAGAACTGAGTGTTCGCAGCAGCAGCCATGAGTATCTACATTAAATACCTAACACCACAGTGAAACGGTGTTTATCACTTCCAAAAACAGCACTAGTCCTATTGGTATAAACAAAAATATTTAAGAAATAGTTCGACAACATGTTTGTTAAAAAACAAAAAGTCTTTCTCTCAGCCAGTTCCCTCGCTCCCTCTACTTCTCATGTCTACTTTATTTTCCCCTTCATAGTGGGATTCAAGCACCCTACCTTGAATCCTCCTTGGTATTTAGTTTCTTTGGGTCTGTGGGCTACAGCATGGTTGTCCTGTGCTGTATGTACTCCTCTTACGAGTGAGTACAGACCATGTGTGTCTTTCTGGGTCTCAGTTACCTTCCTCAGAATTATCTTTTCTACTTCCATCCAGTTGTCTGCAAATTCATGATGCCCTTGTTTTTAATAGCTGAGTAGTGTTCTGTTGTGTAAATGTACCATCTATTTCAGTTAAGGGACAGCTATATTTTTCTAGTTTCTGCCTATTATGAATAAAAGTGCTATGAACATAGTTGAGCAAATGGTCTTGAGGCTTGATGAAAATATTTTGGGTATATGCCAAAGAGTGATAGAGCTGGGTCTTGAGGTAGCACTATTCCCAATTTTCAGAGAAAGCACCAGATTGATTTCCAAAGTGGTTGTACAAGTTTGCACTCCCACCAGTAGTGGAGGAGTATTCCTCTTTCTCTATATCCTCACCAGCATGTGCTGTCACTTGGTTTTTTTGTTTTGTTTTGTTTTTTATTTATTTATTTTTATTTTTTACATATATATTTATATTATTCCACATATATACAATAAACTGCCTACAGCAAGAAGAACCATGAAACAATCAGGAATTACATAAATGTTATATTCACAGTGTTTTGGCTATTTTGTATTTGGCAGCCTTGAAGAAAACATCTTTTCTATCTTGGTGCATCTAAAATTCTGAATGTAAATCAGTATCTATCATATCTCATCATTATCAACTTAAAACATCTATCTAGATCTGAAAACATCTTAACCACTAAACAACTAAGTTTAATTGTAAAACTAAATTATCTAGTCTTCAACTCCATCAGAGATTAGAGAAGGAATAAAATTAATTACCTGAGTAAACATGGAGGGCAGGTTAGCAGCTTCCAAAATGAAAAAAAAAAAAATGACAGAGGCAGTTTGCTGCCTGAACAGTCACCCCAAATTGTCTATAATGTTGGAGCATCATCTTCAGCCTTCTGGCCCAATATATCTGACAGACATATTTGTGAGGCAGGAACTATTGGGGACTTGCTTACCCTGTGTTGGCAGAGTTTGGCGGTTGACACTATCTGCATCCCATCCAAGCTTGCCTATTTTTAGGCAGAATTCTGTCTGTGATAGAAATGAGAACATTTCCCCCAGTGGCTTGTTTGCCATGTCAGAAGCCAACTCACTAAGGAGGTTCTTTGATGCTCTTATTCGTCTTTGAGGTAGGCCGGGTGTTGCCAGGAGTTAACCTTTCTCATTGTCAATAAATCTTTAAAATAATAAAAACATATTTAAATGCTATATTCTATATGTCTCTTAGTTGATCAAATCATAGTCATATCAATTACCTGTCTATTTTTATCACAAGAATATACATCCTAGGTATAACAGATAGATATTATTCTATAGATAGATAAGGTAAAATAGATAAGGTCTCCAAAAATGTCACTTGAGTTTTTGATCTTAGCCATTTTGGTAGGAGTAAGATGGAATCTCAAAGTCATTTTGATTTGCATTTCCCTGATGACTACTGATATCAAGCATTTCTTTAAGTGCTTCTCAGCCATTGGAGATTCTTCTGTTGAGAATTCTCAGTTTAGCTCTCTACTCCATTTTTTAAAAATTGGGTTATTTTGTTAGTTTGTGATTGGTTTCTTGAGTTCTTTATATATTTTGGACATTAGCTCTCTATCAGATGTAGGATTGGTGAAGATTTTTACCCAATCTGGTCCCACTTGAGACTTACCCCATGGGAGAGACGCAACCCCTGACACTATTAAGGATACCCTGCTCTGATTGCCGACAGGAATCTACCATAACAACAGAGAGCTTCATCAACAGATGCAGTGGCCCACAGCCAAACATTAGGCGGAACTCAGGGAGTCGTGCAGAAGAATTATGGGAAGGGTTGAGGGAGCTGGAGGGGTCAGGGACACCACAAGAAGATCTAGATAGCCAGCTAACCTGGGCCCATTGGAGATCATAGAGACTGAACCACTAACCAAAGAACATGCGTGACTAGTCCTAGGCCCCCTACACGTATGAAGCTGGTGGGCTGCTCGGTCCTCAAGTGGGTCCCCTAACAATCGGAGCGCGGACTGTGTCGGACTTGGACTCTGTTGCCTCCCTTTGGATCCTGTTTCCCTAGCAGGGCTGCCTTGTCTTGCCTAAGTGAAAGAGGAGGCACTTAGTCTTAATATGTGACTTAATATGCCAGGGTGGATTGGTTAGGGAGGTGGTGGTGGTAGGGTGGCTCTAGGGAGAGAGAGTATGGTGGAGTGGGTGGGAGGGTGGGACTGGGAGGAGAGAAGAGGATGGAGTGGGGTAGCAATTGGTATGTAAAACTAACAAATAAATAAATTAATGAACAAAAAAAAATGAGTCTGTAGTATATTCACAGGGTTGACATTGAGACAAAATGAACTTGAAGTAAGTACTTAGAACTTAGGGTAGCTATAGTGATCATTATTGAAAGAGGTATGTGAGTTTAACATTTATATTGATGAAAAATATTTATGATGATTTATGCACATAACAGAAGTTCTAAGCCATAGGGAAGGTATACACAGAGTAAAAAAAAAAAAAAAAGTAACTGATGATTTTAGACAGAAAAAGTTCAAAGAGGTATTTAAGAACTAAAAACATTTTACTTTGACTAGGACTAGGTATGACATCCAGCTAGGCCTCAGGGATGTTAGAGAGAGAGGTTGGATGTAACAGTTGGAGAGCTTTGGAAAGAAATTGAGCATCTAAGTTTATTAGGTAACGACAGGGGCCATTTTTAGGTTTCTAGTGGACATTTAGAAGGACACATCCTACGTAAAAACCTGTGTTTACAGGATGCTAGGCACCAGGTAAACAGAGATGTGGGAGCAGCATTACAGCTGGGACTAGAAACGAGCACCCAAAGGGACTCGTAAGTAATCTGGACATCTTCTATGCCACCGAGAAGCTGAGAAAATGGAAAAATAAAACAATGTTACACTTGGCAGTTTGTCTTTACTTTAATGGCTGTTGAAAGAAGGGTTCCTGCTGAGTGGTGAAGACTGAAGTCAGATTTTAAGGGATTAACAATGGTTTGGGGGTGGAAACTAAACACCACAAATATCGTTTACTTGGAAAAGGCTGGCTGGAAAAATAGAAGCAAAGAGGGAAGTGTGATAATTGCTTGAAAGGATAGCTGATGTGAGGTTAGAGTCAGAATCTTTAGGTATGACAATATTCATGAACTGAGGAGTAGAGGAGTGGTATTTTCTGAGGGAAAAATGTCTCAGTGGAGATAGAAAAGAGAGAGAGAGCAAAGACCTTGGTGTAAGACTTACTCGTTGGGAAGACATTTTATCCCCTATGACATAAAAAAGGAAATAAAACAAATAATTTAGAAGTTAATGAAAGGAAAGTAATTTGAAGAAATTCATAGAATAGAAAGCATTCCATGATTCAAAGACAAGGACCTTAGAAAGGAGAAAGCACACACTTAGAACTCAGTGTTGGAGAGGGGAGAATTGTTTTATAATTAATTCTGAAGTAAGTGAGTTAGGAAACTTTATTAGATTTCCATTGCTGTGTGGCAATTTGTATTCATTTAGTGGATCAAACTGACAACATTTCCTCTCTTCTAATTTATATGCGGCAGGAATTCAAGCCAGCTCATTGGGGTCTTCTGGGGTCCACAAGGCTACCATCTGGCTGCGTTTTCAGCTAAGATCTATTCTGTCTTTATAAGAATGAGGGAGAACATGGTCAACTCTTCTGTGGAAAGAGAAAGCTCAGTTTGAAATCATTATCTAGAAGACTGGTTCCTAATGCCCATGAGAGCAGGCCAAAGATTTCCAAGGGCAGATCGATCACCTACCCCAACCATTTGGCCTCAGATGTCATTATTATCAGATGCCAAAGTTATGCACAGGCCACTGTAAGCAGCTGTTAGGAGCTCACCTCATGATCGCCCTTGCTCCTTCCCAAGCATTAATTTGGAAGAGGTAACCTCGATTAAAAAACTGCCCCTGCATCAGATTGTCCTGTGAGCAAGCCTGTGATATATTTAAAAATAAATAAATAAATAAATAACTGATGTGGGAGCATCCAGATCACTGTGGCTGGTGCCATCCCTGGGCTGGTAGTCCTGGGTTCTATAAGAAAGCAGGCTGAGCAAGCCATGAAGAGCAAGCCAGTTAGCAACACTCCTCCATGACCTCAGCATTTGTTTCTGCCTCCAGGTTTCCTCCCCTCCCAAAATGTAGCCCAATGGTAGCCCTGTGAGCCCCAAAGTGCAGGACCCATAACTGCTCAACATGAAGAGAATAAGAGACTGTGGAGTGCTCAGTGCTCAATGGGACATTTATATAACATCCCATTCCCCAAAAGGCCCAGGGACCATCCTGGAAGAGGAGGCAGATACATTGTAAGAGCTACAGGTAGTGTTTAACTCCAGCGCAGCAGTGTTTGCTGTGGAGACAGGGCTGTTGCACACGTGAACTCACAGTGGCTATGACTACATGCATGAGACATACAGAAGATCAGCCAGAGTCCTAGCATGGATGGAGGAGGGGCTTGTGAAGTTCCCCTTTTAGCTGAGGAGCTATTGCTGACTATTGCTGGGGTGGGAGTATTAGGTTTGCTTGTTTGTTTATTTGTTCGTTTATTTATTAGGGATGGGGTCTTTCGAGGCTTCCCATGCTACACTAGATGGTCCTATACGTATGCACATGCAAACAGCACTAACTCTACTCCATAGGTTTAAAAAAAAAAAGAACCATGTGAAGATGGGAGGAGAAATGGGTAGGGAGAGAGTAGGGAAAGAATCGAAGAAGAGGCCAAGGGATGAATTTGAAGAAAATATATGCCTGCATGAAATTTTCAAACAATAAAAGAATTCAACATTTAAAATCCTTGAAATAATGACCCTGTGATGTCTCTGGGAAGCTTACATAAAAATAAATAAATAAATAAATAAAGAAATATAAGGTCTGTAGGTGGTAATTTACAGCCTCAAAAAGATATATTCCAAAAAGAAGATCTTTAAAACTTAATAGTGGTTTAAAAACTCATTAATTAATGTTCAAGTAGTGTAAGTATAAACAAAGAAGAATACAGAAAACCATCTTGGTGAAATAAGAGAAGTCAACTATGTAAAAAAGAAAAAAACAGTGAACTCACAAGAAAGAGAGAACTCTTCAAATCTATTGAAAACAAATAGACATGTTTGTTCCTGTCTCACACTCCTAATTCCATTACATTGGAGGCTGAGGCCTGGGGATGGCAGTGAGTTAGAGCATAGCGAATCATTGTCTAGCGTGGCTATTAGAGTTGACCCTGTCTCAAATCAAATAAAGTAAACAAACATTGCATGAAATAAAAAGGTAATATTCCACAGGCCCTAAGAGATCGAATAATAAATCCCATTAAAGATTTAATCAGTGTTTTATTGTAAAAAAAAAAGGGGGGGGTTCTCCTGACAAATGTAATGTGTTCACAGCCTCACTGAAGTAATAAAATCAATAGTTTAAAAACACATTATTGCAATGACTGCACAAATCCAAGCCATATAAAAGTCTCAACACGGAGAAGGAGAAGTGGATACAGAGACCACCCCTAGCCAAGAAGCCGCTTAAAACTGGTAAGTGGGAGAGGAAAAATCAGTACTCACCAGTGGAGCGACACATCGTCCGTCAACTGCACGGCGGGACTGGCCTCATGCTCAGGAGCAGTTGACCAACACACCATCTTTTGTGTGTGTGCTTTGTTGTTGCTATGATTTGGGATTTTTGTTTTATATATTTTCATTCATTTGTTTATTTTAAAAAGAAAAAGTATGACATTAGGTGGGGATAGGAAGTGGGGAGGGTCTGGGAAGGCTTCGCGTAGCAAAGGAATATAACCAAAATGTATTGTACAAAAGTTTTTAAAGTGACTAAATATGTAATGAAAATTATACTAAAAATAAATCGGTTCTATCTTGAAAATTAAGTGCAAAATGTCATGATCTAGAGAGCTAGAGAGATGGCTCAGTGGTTAAGAGCAATCACTGCTCCAGAGGGCTTGGATTCAGTTACCAGCACCCACCTGGTAACCACACAGTAACCATCTGTAACTCCAGTTTCACAGGATCCCATGTCCTCTTCTGGCCTCTGTGGGCACTGCACACATGTGGTACACAGACATATTAGCAAACAAAACAACCACACACATGAAATGAAAATAGATAAAATCTGAAACGTGTCATTACCAGACAGCATTGGCAACATATGTGGGCCAGTTGACTTCCACTTCCTTCAGATATTTCAGAGAATTAAAACAGAAGAGACTTCTCAGCTCGTGTTTCAGGAGGATGTAACGTGTGGGATCTGGCGCCGCACTGGTTTCATGTCCTCCCAAGTTTCCTTCTCCTTTTCCGTCTCCTATAGCTATGGGTTATTTTCTTTTCTTGAAAATACATTTTATGTTATGATTGTGTAGCTTGATGTTCTGGAAGTCTCCTAAGAGTGGAAGTGGGGGTGTCTCTGCCTCTTTTGCCTGCTCTTGGGACCATTTTCTTCCTCCTGGGTTGTCTCTTCCAGCCTAGATAAAAGAGGAGGTGACTGGGCTTATTGCAACTTGTCATGCCATACCCAGTCGATATCCCTGAGAGGTCTGCTTCTTTTTTTTTCAAAAGGAAAACACTAAGAGTGAATTTGGAGAAGAGGGGAGGTGGTGGGAGACACTGGAGGGAGTGGAGGGAGGGTAAATTGCAGTAAGGATGTATTACATGAGAAAGGAATGGAAGAGATTTTTCCCTTACACACATCCTGATTATGGTTTTGCCCTCCCTCACTCCTCTCAGTTCCTACCCACCTTCCCGCTTATCCTGATTCACTATTTTTCTTTCTTTCATTAGAAAACAAACAGGCGTTGATAATAATAATAAGGTAAAATAAGAACCAACACAGATGTGCTGAAATAAACAAAGAGAAGGAGAAGAGTCCAAGAAAAGGTACAAGAAATAGATACAGATAAGAGAACCATTCGTTTTCACACTTAGGAATCCCATAAAAGGAATACCGAAAGGACTCATGTACGTGTTGTGCCTGCTGCCTCAGCCTCTGCAAACTCATGTGGGCTTTAATCTGATTGATTTAGAGGGATTTGTTTTATTTGTTTTTGTTTTTTGTTTGTTTGTTTGCTGTCCTCCATCCCTTTGGCTCGTACACTCCTTCTTTTGAAAGTTTTCTTGAGCCCTACTGGGAAGGATTTGATGGAGACATCCCACTCAGGGCTGAGTGTTCTCAGGTGTCTCCCTCTCTGCATATTGTCTGGCTGCAAGTCTCAGTGCTGGTTGTCATCTGTTCTAGGAAGAAGTTTTTTTGATGGTGACCGAGCAAGGCACTGATATGAGTGTAACAGAATATCATTAGAAATCATTTTAGTAGAAGAGCAGCATTTGGTTTTTTACTCTAGATCCCTTGGTATTTTGTCTCAGGTGTGTGGTTACCCAAGCAGTGACAGGTATAGATTCCATCTTGCAGAGAGGGTTTTCAGTCAAGATATTGGTTGGATACCCCACACTTTGTGCCACCATTGCATTAGCATATCTTCCAGGAAGGACACCATTGGATTCTTTTGTTTTTTGGGCTGGAGTGGGTGGGTGGGTGTTGGCCTAGGTTGGTGTTTATTTTATTTTATTTTTTTGTAGTGTGCAGAGGAGCTTCATGTACCAAAGATGCTCGCTTGTAGGTGTGACAGCTTTGTGTAGACACCAGTGAGTTCTTTAGCTGTTGTCCTGAGCAATAGGGTCTTGGCTTCACTTTGTGGAGAACAACCCATAGTATTTACAGCAGCCTGGGTTGTTTGGGGGATCCCATGGGGCCCCTTTGGCTACCATCTCAATTAGATGTAACCCAATCCTGCTGTTGGAAACTTCATTTGCTAAGAAGAAATGTATAGTTGGGCTCTGTCTCTCTGTTACTTTAAGATTTCATTTAAATTGCCTTCATAAATATGTGCATATTTTAGAAAGCTTCTACCATATTAGATTTGCATACTGCCCCTTACTCTCTTCCTACACTACTCCCATTATTCCCCTTCTTATCTGCTTTATCATCTTGTTACATATCTCTCACCAGGTATCTATTTTTCTTTTTTTTAGGGAGATCTATCAGTCCCATCTAGTCATAACCTCTGTAGCTCAATGGATTGTAGCTTGGTTATCACTGACTTGACAGTTAATATGTGTATAAGAGACTATATACCATATATTTTTCTTTCTGGGACTGGGTTACCTCAATCAGATGATTTTTTTCTAGTCTCATCTATTTATTTGTGCATTTCATATTTCATTTTGTTAACAGCTGAGAAATATTACATTTTATAAATGTAGTACATTTTCTTTTTTCAGTTCATTTGTTGAGGGATGTCTAGGTTGTTTCCAATTTCTGGTGATTATGAATAGAGGCGCAATAAATATGATTGATCAAGTATACCTATGATAGGAAATATGACATCCTTTGGCTATAAGTCCAAGAGTGGTATAGCTATATCCTGAGGTAGACAGATCACCATCTTTCTGCATAACTACATAATGAATTCCATAATATCTGTACAAATTTGTACTCCCACCAGAAATGGATGATATACCCCTTACTCCACATCGCTTCCAGAATGGGCTGTCATTTGTTTTATTGATCTTGGCCATTCTGATAGGTATAAGATAAAATTTCAAAGTAGTTTTGAGTTTTATTTCCGTGATGACTTAAGGGTGCTGAAGATTTCTTGACATCTTTTTCAGCTCTTTGAGTTTCCTCTTTTGAGAATTCTCTGTTTAGATGAGTACCCCATTTTTAATTGGGTTATTTGACAATTTTTTTAGTTCTTTGTATATTTTATATATTAGCCCTCTATTAAATATGTCACTGGTAAAATATCTTCTCAATCGTTAGGCTGCCATTTTGTTTGAAAGATGGAGTCCTTTGCTTTTCAGTTTCATGAGGTCCCATTAACTAATTGTTGATCTTAGTGCCTGTGCTACCAGTGTTCAGAAAGATCCCCTTGTACCAAGGAGTTTGGTCATCCCCACTTTTCCTTTTGTCAGGTTCATTGTTTCTTGTGTTATGTTGAGGTCTTTGATCTAATTGTATTTGAGTTTTGTGCAGTGTTGTACGTCTGGGCCTATTTGGCTTCTTCTATATGCATCCATCCAGTTAGACCAGCACCATTTGTCAATGATGTTGTCATTTTTCTAGCATATTTCTGACTTCTTTTAAAAACCGAGGTGTCCATAGTTGTGTGGATTTATGACTGAGTCTTTACTTTGACTCCATTGATTGACATGTTTGGTTTGTGCCAATATCACGCTGGATTTTATTATTATATCTATAGCTATGTTTTATAGTATGAGGTCAGAGATGATGATATCTCTAGAAATACTTTTATTATTCAGTATTGTTTTAGTTATCCAAGTTTTTGTATTTTTATAAAAAGCTGAAATTTGTTCTTACAAGATCTATGAAGAATTGTATTAGAATTTTGATGAGGATTGCTGTGAATCTGTAGGTTGATTTTGGTAGCAGCTCATTTTTACTATATTCATCCAACCACTTCATGAGCATGGGAGATCTTTCTGTTGTCTGATACATTATTCAATCTCTTTCTTCAATATTTTTTGTACTTGTGTCATATCATTTAAACAATTATTTACTTTAGAATTATTCACTTTACATTCCAATTTTATCTCCTCCCTCATCTCCTCCTGTCCCGTCACCTCTCCCTCTTCCCCCCTCCCCTAGTCCTCAGAAAAGGGGGAGCCCTCCTCCCCTAACATCTGACCTCAGCCCATCAAATCTCATCTGGACTGTCTGCATCTTCTTCCTCTGTAGCCTGGCAAAGCCATCCCACAAGGGGGAAATGATCTATGTGTGAGGGCCAGCCTCCATGTCATAAGTAGTCCCTACTCCCCATATTATGGGACTCACATGGAGACTGTGATGCCTATACACTACATTGAGCAGGGGGTCTAGGTCCTCTCCATGCACAGTCTTGGTGCATCAGTCTTTGCAGGTCCCCCTGGGCCCAGATTTGTTGGTTCTGTTGTTCTTGTGGAGCTCTTGTCCCCTTCAGATCATTCTATTCCCCAACTCTTCTGTAAGACTCCCTGAGCTCCACGAGAGTCTTTCAGAGGACCTCTATGTTAGGCTCCTGTCCTGTTCCCTCTCTTCAAGCACTTCCAGTGTCTGTTCTATTTGTCCTTCTGAATGAGAATTAAGCATCCTCTCTAGAGTCCTCCTTGTTATTTAGTTTCTTTAGGTCTGTGGATTGTAGTATGGTCATCCTAAATTATATGGCTAATATCTGCTTATAAGTGAGTCTATACCATGCATGTCTTTCTGGTCTGCATTACCTCACTCAGGATGATCTTTTCTAGTTCCATTCATTGGGCTGCAAATTTTAAGATTTCCTTGGTTTTAATAGTTGAGTAGTATTCCATTCTATAAATGTACCACAATTTCTTTATCCATTCTTCAGTTGAGGGACATCTAGGTTGTTTCCAGATTTTGGCTATTATGAACAAAGCTGTTACTAACAATGAATGGTGCTGGTCTAATCGGATGTCTACATGGAGAAAAGTGCAAATAGGTACATATTTATCCCCTGCATAAAACTAAAGTCCAAGTGGATCAAATACCTCAACATATAACCAGAAACACCAAATCTGTAAGAAGAAAATGTGCAGAAGAGCCTTGAATCCATTGTCACAGGAGACAGCTTTCTGAACGGAACAGCAACAGCCCAGTCTTGTAGGCATTGAACTTTTTCAAACCTACTTCATTTGGGATCTTTTAATGCTACCTACCTTCCAGCCCACCTACCCTAGACAGGAGAGAAAATAGGAACAGGAGAAGTAGACTTTTTAGACTCAGTTCCTTGGAGTGATTCTACTGGCATAGTTGGCAGGATTCCAACAGACCAATTAAGGACCAAAACAGCAATTCAGTGAGGGTGGCTGCAACCACAGCTGCTGGAACCTGGAGCAGCAGCTGGAAACAGGAGCCTTGAAGCATTTTCTGGAGCAGTTCTCTCTACCAGTGTCTTGAAGTGGAGTGATGAACAGCCAAGACCAAAAAAACTCCACCTCTTGTTTGGGGCATATATGTATATCTATCTATCTATCTATCTATCTATCTATCTATCTATCTATCTATATCCTTTCAGAGTCCATACTAGGATGCTTATCAGTTGGCAAAGACCATGCCCCTGCAAGAGGCGGTTCCTCTTCCAATGGACAAACATCACCTGTTCTCTCACAAGTCTGTTTATAGCAGATAAAAACACCACACAGTCTTATACACACGTCAGTTTCACACCCCACACTTGGGATCAAAACGAAAACACGTTTACAGAAACTACACAGGATCTAAGATCAATAATTAATGTTTTTACATTTACATTACATTTACAGGACCCCATGTAACTGAAAAGCTTCTGTAAGGAAAAGGATATAGTCAGTAGGACAAAATGACAGCTTATAGACTGGGATAAGATCTTCACCAACCCTACATCTGATAGAGGGCTAATATCCAAAACATATAAGGAATTCAAGATATTAAACACTAAAACACCAAATAATCCAACAAAAATGGGGTAGAAAAAGAGGAATCTCAAATGGCTGAAAAACACTTAAAGAAGTACTCCATGTCCTTAGTCATCAGGGAAGTGCAAATCAAAACAACTCTGAGATTCCATCTTATACATGTCAAAATAGCTAACATCAAAAACTCTCCTCCATTGCTGGAGGAAGCGCAAACTTGTACAACCACTTTTGAAATCATTCTGGTGCTACCTCAGAAAATTCACAATAGTGCTACCTCAAGACCAGTCATAACACTACTGGGTATATACCCAAAAGATGATCTACCACACAAGAAGGACATTTGCTCTTTCCTCAATATCTTAAAACTTATTACTCAAGTGTTTTACTTCCTTGGCTAGAGTTACCTCAAGATATTTTATATTGCATATTTGAGGCTATTTGGAAGGTCTTGTTTCCCTGATTTCTTTCTCAGTCCATTTGTCGTTTGTATATAGGAGGACTACTGATTTTTGTGAGTAATTTTGTATCCAGTGACTTTGCTGAAAGTGTTTCTCAGCTGTAGGACTTCCCTGGTAGAAATTTAATGTCTCATATCATATATGAGACTATCATATCATCTGCAAATAAAGATACTTAGGCTTTTTCCTTTCCAATTTGTTATCACTTTGACAGCCTTTGGTTGCCTTAATCTTGTATTTAAGACATAGACAATACCTGTCTGTAGGTATCTGGAGATCAAGGTTTGCAATAGAAAAGGGTTGGAGGCCCTATAGGAGGGAGAAAAGCAGTGCATTACACTGGGGTCCTCTTAGTCCCCTGGGAAAGAGGGCAGAAGGTGATAAGAGGCCATAATAGAGAGTCTGCTACACAGCGAGGGGGATGAGACTGGGCGATTGGATTGGTGGGGAGGAAGGAGAGTGAAGATCTGGAGCTTGCCTACCTACTTTGATGACCCACTTGCTTCTCTGATAGGCTTGGCTTGCAGGTTCCACAGGAGTGTCTGTTGGAGTTGGGAGTTACGTGGGGAAGGGGGTGTTAGAGGAGAAGATCTGTGTGATCACCTGGAGATGGGGGAGGAGGGATGGGAGGCTGCAGTAGGAAGGCTGCTACAGATGCTGGGATGAGAGTAGGGGATTGGATTTGGAGCCAAAGAAGGAGAGGTGGAGCCCTTCATATAGCCTACCTGCTTTCCTGACTGCAGTTGCCTGTTCTCTATAGATTATATATGGAGGTCATTTGGAAATTTGCATTTAAAAAATTTCACCTCAATAGTGTTTATTGAATACTTAGTATAGTTCAGGTCATATGTCATCTGAGTAGAAACAGCGAGATCCACAAAGCATCCACTGAATCGTTTAATGGCCAGTGTCAGATGAAGGTACACTTGATAACTTACAAATCCCTACATCATTAGCTCTCATGCGTTTCCCTTCTTCTTGCCTTCTCCCAAATATTTTTCACTCTTGTAGATTTTGTTTAAATAGAAAACAAATGACAAAGACTCAGCCAAGAGATAACAGTGGCAAACTAACCACAGCTGTATAATATAAAACCACACACAACTCTGAAGAAAGAGCATCATTGAAAGTTTAATTATGAGCTTAATGTAAGAAGTGTTGCTGCTGAGTTTTAAACAAATGAGTGTCTCTGTTTTCTGGCATGAATGGGGATGACTGTCATCTTTTTTTGTTAATTTTACACTCTTGGAAATATGTGTGATAAGTTAAATAACAGACCTGAAATCTCCTTGTAAAATAGTGTAAATAAAAGTAGAGTTATTGTTATTTTCAGAATTTTTTTTTTCAAATATGGCTACATTTTGAAAGCAAGATGGGCATAAGTACTTGAGAAAATGAAATATTTTCAGAGAAGTATCAGATCATTTATAGTTTGGGCATGTCATAATGTGTAATTCCTTAATGCCATGGCTTTGTAAAAAGAACAAAGACAAAAACAAAAAATACCTGATTGCAACTCATTGCATACTGATAAAACACACACGTAACTGTAGAATATGTGATAATCAAAGTCTCACAAAACAGCATTGGCCTCTCAGTAGGTAAAGTCTGGCATTTTATTATACTTTGATATAGTTCAGATATTTTTATTTTCATTTAAAAATTGTGTTTATCATATGACTCCAGTTTGGATATTATTTAGATATATGTTTCATACCCATATCTTTCACAAAGACAGCCCCAGTGAGCACAATCTATTGAACTTGACAGTTATTAAGTGTTTGTCCTGTTGAATTTCAGAACAACAAGTTCTACCAAGTTGCATTCTGCAGTTGAAAAGTTGTGGCAGTGTTACACACAGACTTTCAAAGCCATAAGAGAGTTGTTTATAACAAAAGCCACAATGCTCCAAGAGGACCTATTTTGGTAAAGTTTTTAATGCGCAGTTATTAAATCCAGATGAATCTTTTGGACTGTCATTGCCCTTTTTTTAAAAGAATAAATTAGTAGTAATGTATATTATATTTCATCATACATTATATTACATAGTATATATAATACATTGATAATTAAAGTTTGAAATGCTACATTTTCTCAGTACCCCAAATTTAGTATGTACAAAGAATGAAAATAATGGTTAATAGTATCACAAAACATTTTGTGTTATATTTGCTGAGATGTAATTAATAGTTTTCATTTACATAATGAATTTTAAAATTAATTTTAATATATCCTCAGCCAGAAAATATAAGGGAATTCATTTTTAATATTAATAAATCATAATATAAGTATATATTTACATTTAAATACATGAAATATTAGAATTAAAAAATGGCTAAATTGGGAATAATTTATTTCAATTATTAGTAAAAAAAACTTACTTAAAAAAAGCACTAGTTCATTCGTTAGGATTCTCCATAGAGACAGAATCATCAGAATGGAAAAGACTTAGTATAGAAATGGCTCGAAGATAGGGAAAATGAGAATTCCTAGAGAACCTGAAAAACTAGAGATGTACATAAGTCTGTACTCAATGATTTGATGTGCAAGAAAAGTGTAAATATCATAGCCAAGATCCAGAAAATCCAGTTTCTTGGGGTAGGAAGCAACGGACTGTCCAGCTCTCGAGGCTGGATTTTCTCTCCCGCGTTCACATAGATGGAGGTTATTAACTGAGCCAATAACTGGACACCAAATGCTTCATAAGCAGTTTCAAAACCACCCTTAAAAATGTTACCAGCTTTCTGCTCATCCTCCTGTTAAGAAAAGATTTGTTGTGAGCATCTCTGAAAGACAGTCATGTGTAGTTGCTAGGTCATTTATATATACTAAGCAGTATGCTTTTATTTTCCACACCTTGTTTTATATCTTAGAAGGAAATTTACACAGGATAGATGATAAGAAGTAGGAAATGTCATGCTTTGATAATTAAGTGGAGAAAATTGCAAGATCGAGACTTTGGTCTGATTTTCTCGCTAACATCTGAACTTTTACCTACAGAGTGTACAGTTTCCAATGAGCCCGTGGTAGGGTGACCAACTACAACAGCACTAGAGGAATTTGCACTGTTGAGGGTAGGTTACGGAAGCCAACACAGTTCTAACACACATACTCCAAAGGTAATGGCCCCACCTCTTAACTCTGCTGCCTGCCTACGTGTGCTACGGTAGGGACCCTTCTCAGAAACGATTCTGGGTTATTCATTTTCATTCATTCCATGGCTCAACATAGTAAATGGCACAAGGAAAAAAGAAAATTAATGCCCAAAGTCACATAGTACGATGCAAGCTTAGGTGCAAACTTCTTCAGTGTATTAAAGAGTAATGACTGGTTGAAGAGTCAATCAACTTCCAGATTGTACATGATACGTTCATATGAGTCTAGGACACACACTTATTTTCAAAGGCAGACCTCTTATCCTGGGGGGAAGATTTCGTTTAAAGTTAGAAGGCTCATGACTATTTACTTTATGTTGAGAAATTAATGGGCACAGTTCTAAAAGTCAAAGAAAAATTAAAGCACCACTGGGTATCCACATCAGTTTCATGTGTTTGGGAGGGATGATGCAGCAAGAAAAACCAAACCCAGCACTCCAAGGATGTGAACCTGGGTAGCTAAGCAAAATTCTCAAGATGAATATGTGGGTGGAAAAGCAGGGCTACCTGACTTTATGAGCTTGTGGTGGGGCATGCATGGAAAAAATGCATAAGAGATTTGCAGATACAGTTCTAACTAATATAATGTTAATAACCAAAAGAAATAAAAGAAAAGAAATCAACAACAACAGCAGCAACAAAATAAAACAAAACTCTGTACAGAGCCTGTCCAGTGCTCATCAGGAGTATAGCATCACTTGATGACATCATCAGAATGTGCTGGGAGCAGGTATTCTTAGCTCTCCAGTGCTAAATACAGTATATGGGGTAATATAATATATGTTTCATTCCTGTTACCAGAAGATTCACGAAAAGTGTGTTGGTCTAAAATGCTTACTTTAGGTAGGTTGCAATCAAGCCAGATTTTTTTTTAAAAAGTACTTGACCATATTTTTTATAATAGCAGTCAGTCTTAGACATTTCAACTATTTTTAAAAATTCATGATATTCAAGAAACCATTGATTCTTGATAAGAAATATTTAAGGCTTATTAAAGTTTAAGAAAATGATGTAAGTTTGTTCTAAAGGATTATCTTTTTCCCTCAAATTTTCCAATTAATGTTAACTTTAATATCACTTTATTACTTCTAAAACATTGTAGATGTTTCCTTAGGTTACTATACTTCATATTTGAGTAAAGAATTATATTTATCTAAAAATTGTCAGAGTAAGTACTATGTTTTCTCTGTATTCCTTAACCTCCCCTGTGCTTTCAACTGTTAAAATATCAAGTGGTCCATTTATTTCTATTTAAAGTGAAATAAAAGGTAATTTGAGCAACATTATGGTAATGATGTCTGAGAGGATTATATGGCACCTGATGGAATAGAGGAGAATATTTTAGTTGCAATGCCAAGATTAGAAAATGCTGAATTGACAGCAAGTGATCCCAGTCACACAGGGGCATCTGAGCCCAGAAACAGCTTTGTAGAAAAGTGACATGTGTGTCCTCGAGCACCCTGAGAATACATGGTATGGCCTTACAGTGAAAGTCACAAAAGAAAATATACTCTGTAAAGATGCTAGAAATCAGAATAATTCTGTTAATTTTATGTTAGAAAAGGGTTGAAGCAGTCTTGCGTACACAATTATCTAAAGAAGACACATGATGGTTAAAATTAAGCAGTGTGAAATATGCTCATTTCTCGGTAAGATATAAGCCCACAAAGTTGTGAATTTAACAGTGTGCATTTTATTCTACATGAGTTCAATTATCCCTTATGGTCAAAGTTTTGCGTTCTATGGGTAGAGCTACCTATGATTGCTAGTGGCCTAGATATCTTAAATTGGAAGTTCCTAATAAGCAGTTCCAAATTATCACACACCTTTCTATTCCATCCCACCTGGAAAATGAATCATTCTTTTGTTGTTGTTGTGTGTGTCTATGTTTTGTGTGATATACACCTGTTGGCAACTTAAGAGCTATCTTGCTGATCAGACCAACTGCCACAGTACACTGAAGGTAAGAATTAGCACTCATATTCAAATGACACTGATTTTTACAAAGTTCTAGAGATTTATTGTATTACTAGTTATGGCTGCTAATCTCTTAGTGCATCAGTTAATAAATTAAACTCTATTGTAAATTGGCATCTAAAGAAAAATGTCCAGTGATACTGGTCTCAGTAACATCTATAAGTTTAGACATTCACTGGTTTTAAATGTATCTCATATGGATACACATTTCATAAATTTATACTTATAGTGTGGAAGAGTTCATCTCTTTGAAATGTAATTGTTGATGTTTATTGTAAACTTAACAGTTATTTTGAGTTGTTTGAGACAAGTGCCATGCCATTTAGTAAGATCTATAAATTGACAATTAGTAATGAGAGTCTCTATAGTATGGAAAGACAGTAGAATATGTTTTTGTGCAATATACAATATGGGTATATATGGAAGTTTGTTGATTGTTTTCCATTTTGTGTATAATCTTTCCCTTTATTATGCTTGTGTTCTTGGTGTAACATTTTAAATACACACACAAAATACTATATACATATTTTACCTGTTGATTTAATACTAGATTATTTGTGATAATGCTATAAAATGTCTTGAAGCCAAATATGGATTTCTTTTCTTTTATAAAGAAGCATATTCAAATTTCATGGCAGTTTGCTGGAGTCTGTTTCCCAACATTCTGTAAAGTGGAAAGATACCAAGTGAGTCACTCATTGTGCTACACTTTGCAAGTGGGTCTAAGTATGTGGCGTTCCCAGCATCAGAGGGGTTTTGCGCTGAGATAGCCATCTGCTAGCTGAGGGAGAGTGGCTGCTTGCCCTGGACTCACTGTGTGCTCTTGAGCGAGTCACCTCACATTCTTGAACCTCAGTCAACCCATTTGGAGAATTAGGTGAAAGCTAAAGCCTTAGTGAGAAACAGATGCTGCATCTGAGATGAGTTTTCTTGTATAAACAAGTAATTCCAGAGTTTAATTCCAAAGAAAGTTGCCGTGTGGATCCGTGGCTTACACAAGGTAGAGGAACTGCATTAAGGCTTCAGGGTGGATGCTTTTCACAGAGGAAATGTGAGCACGATGACACTGCATGTGTGCTCTTCCGAACTGCTTTATCTAATTTTAATTCCCTCCTCTTCTCTTATTAGATATCTACTTATGGGATTTTTATGTGCATTGCAGTCAAGCTGTTAAAGGATGTTATGATTTTTTCTATGCTAATTTAAACATTTAACAGGTCGATTGGGTTTCAAGGTAGGAGGAAATACAACTCAAATGTCTATTTATTCCCATGTGGAAGTTAAGACTTCTTTGGGGGATAAATGTTAACAATCTGGTGATTTAAAGACATGTGGTTTTAGAGACAGCAGCTAAGTTTGCATTTTGGTTTAATTCCCAGTAGATTACTTGTCACTTTGGTAAATCCTTACATTTTAAAACACTTTATACTGAAGAGATAGATAATTTAATAAATGGAAAAGAATTTCTCAAAGGAAAGAAAACCAACCCCTCTTAAGAAATGTCTAAGTTGTCTGATTGCTTTCTCTGCTTTATAGTGGCTGCTCGGCTGATTGAAATAGCTATGAAGATCAAAGTTAGATCTGTGGTTCCGAAATCCTCCAAGCTTACCATAGCTCTAAATTTATATTTATTTCCTGTGTTGATTCCATGTACGGCTCTCATCGGTGCACATTTCAAAGCTTCAAGTTAAATGTGCTATTTTCCATTGCACAACTTAAAAAAAATTATTTTAAAGTAGGAATAAGAAACAGGCGAATCAGAAAGCTAACGGGCACTGTTGTACTGTTGGGAACACTCTCTCAGGTGGTCTGTGATGCTCTGATTTGTATTGCGGAAGTTTTGGTGCTTCTGCATTTGACATTGGCTAAAGGAGCAGTAGCTTGGCCTTTGAGTTGGAAAAAAAATAATCTAGGAATTTCAGAGAGGAACTAAGAAACAGAAGGCCTGGGGCGACTCTCTTCTGAAGACAGATGAAAGCGCTACTATCTGTGCTTTCTCCTGCTGCCCACACAGAACTCTGGACTTCTTGTGAGAACATCTGTGGGAGAATTTGGCTCTGGGTTCTTTAGAAATGAAGCAACACGTAGTGGCATAAGATACACACTAGCTGTTGGCCAGAAGAGGATTACCCTGGAAAGACCGAGAATGCAGTGAAGAGAAATCAAAGGTCTTGGGAATGGGAGGATCAGGAGAGCCTAAATTTAGACTAGCTAGAGAAAGTATCTGAGAGAAGAAACCAATTGATCGACTATTTTGAGAAACAAGTTGGATGCGTGACTGTAGGAGGTGTATTATTTTGTGTATCATTTATCTATTTATCATCAATCAATCTATATTTTTACTATCTATCTATCATCTATCTATCTATCTATCTATCTCATCTATCTATCTATCATCTATCTATATATTAATTTTTTTCAAGATGGAGTTTGTCTGTATAGCCCTGACTTCCTGTAGAGCAGGCTGTCTTGAACTCAGATATCTGCCTGCCTCTGGCTCCTGAGTGCTAGGATTAAAGATGTGCACCACCACCATACTGGATGAAGATATAGTTTAGATTAAAATTATTGCAAATGATCTCATTTTGAAAATGTTTGTCCTCTGTCTTATGTGGAACAGTTGGATTATATTTTTCTCTCTAAAACTTTTATGTGGCTGGTATAAACTCTAATCAAAAGTAATAATTCTTTATATATACATATGTATATATGTATATATAATTCATATATAAACTCAACATATATCATTCATATACATGTATTGTAATACCTATATAGAGAACCATGAAATGTATTTCTAGGATCTTTAAATAATATTATTTTGATGGATAAAAAGCAATAGTTCTTATTCTCAAGAGTCCAGGATCTGATCCAGTATGCTGGACTCACTTACTGCCTACTGACCTTGATCCCTGACCTTGCTGTTCCTGTAGCTGCTGAACTCAAAGTAGGGTGCAGATGTGTGGGCCTTTATCAGATGGAACACTATGGAAGTAGAAGCTTCTTTTTTCATCTGGCATACAGTTTGGATTCTGTGGTACTTTGCCATATAAGAAAATTATAGAGTGGGGAAATTAGGGAACAGCTGATTCATGAATTAACCTTGGTGCTCAAAGGTTCCAAGAGATGAACTGATGATATTTTTTATTTATTCATTTATTAAATTTCATTATTCAGATTACACCCTGATTGTTATCCCCTCACTTGTATCTTCCTGTTCTCCCTCGCTCCCCCTTTCACCCTATTCCTCTCCCCTAGGTCTGTGACAGAAGGGGTCCTCCTCCCCCACCATATGATCACAGCCTATTAGGTCTCATCTGGACAGCCTGCTTACCCTTCCTCTGAGTGCCACCAGGTCTCCCCACTGAGGGGAAGTGGTCAAATAGGGAGTACTAGAGGTCGTGTCTGAGTCAGTTCCTGCTTTCTACAGAACTGTGGAGAATACGCTGTCCATTGGCTAGATCTGAGTAGGGGGTTAGGTTTACTGCATGCATTGTCCTTGGTTGGTACAGCAGTTTGTGCAGGACTCCCTGGGTCCAGATCTGCCAGCCTTGATGGTTTTCTTGTAGGGTTCCTGGACCCTCTGGGTCCTTCTATCTCCCCATTCTCCCATACCACTATCACCTGGAATCCCAGTAGTAAGTCTCAGCATCTGTCCCAATCCCCCACCGAGTGAAGACTCACAGAGGATATCCATATTGGGCTAGTATAGAGTTGTGAGTATATACCATGTGTATCTTTCTGGGTCTGGGTTAACTTACTCAGGATGATCATTTCAAGTTTCATCCATTTGACTACAAATTTCAAGATTTCCTTGTTTTTAATAGCTGAGTCGTATTCCATAGTGTAAATGAACTGATGGTATAAAGGCCTATTCCTTCTCTTTATTTCTAGGAAATAAGTAAAATTTACTACCAGAAAATAAAGAGTTCTTTATTAACTAAAAATTTCCATATGATATATTTTGATGTTTTTTCTGATTCCAGATTCTTTCAGATCATTCACACCTCCCAACACACTGAACTGTATGTTCTTTTTCTCTCTTAAAAACAAAACAAAAACAAAAACAGAAAAATATGAAACACACACACACACACACACACACACACACACACACACACACACTCCTTTTATAGAAACAGAGATCAAATAAGCAAGCAAAGACTACTAAGACAAAAAAATGCTCAAGCAACGCAAAATCAGAGAAAAGGTCTAGAAAAATACCATTGAGTTTGTTTTGTATTGTTCAACAACTCTTCAGGAATGGGTCCAGCCCTTGAAGTATGGTTGATATACTCAGTGAGACTTCTTTGAAGAAAACTTACTTTTACTTTGCTTGGAAGGTATCAATTGCAGATAGTTTGTTGTTGTTGTTGTTGTTGTTGTTGTTTAGGGGTGGAAGCTCTCTTCCCTTGCCTCTCCTAAGTACTGGGTCCCTATCTGGCATGGGCGTATGCAGGCCTTGTGTGTAGTGCCACTGTCTCGGTGAGTCCATATGGGCACCATTCCTACTGTTTTATTATTTATTTATCTTTAATTTATATATTCACTTTACATCCCTATCATAGCTTTCTCCTTCCCTTCCTCCCACCCTCACCCTCCCTCCCTTTTACCCATATGTCCTCCCCTTCTCCTCAGAAAGGAGAGTTTCCTCCCCCCCCCCGACCCAATCACCAACCCACCCCAGGACATCAAATCGCATCAGGAATGAGCTCATCCTCATCCACTGAAACCAGACAAGGTAGCCCAGTTAGAGGGAAGTGACTGAAATGTAGCCAACAGAGTCCATGTCATACACAGCACTCACTCAACTTACGAGGGGACCCACATGAAGATAAAGCTGCTCCATCAGTTACTTGTGTGTAGGGGCCTAGATAGGTCCTTGCATGCTCTTTGGTTGCTGCTTCCATCTCTATAAGCCCTCGTGGGCCCATGTGAGCTGACTTTGTGTTGGTTTTCCTGTGGAGTATCACACTAAATTTGTTTCCCTGGCTTTGTGTACAGCTTGGAATGAAGTATGTTGGCACTTTTAGCATTTTCTTTTTGCTTACGATTATTTTAGCTATTAGTGGTTTTGGTTTTTTTTTTAATGCTTACATATGAGTTTTTGGATTTTCTGTGAAGAGTAACATTGAAATATTGGCAGTGTCTTCATATCTTTTATTATTGTCTTAAAACGTTCGTTATAGAAATCATTCACCACCTTAGTTTGGTTTGTAATTGCTTTTTGCTTTTATCCATAGGTATTTTCTTCTTCTTCTTCTTCTTCTTCTTCTTCTTCTTCTTCTTCTTCTTCTTCTTCTTCTTCTTCTTCTTCTTCTTCTTTTGAAGCTATTGTGAGTGGCATATTTTTTTCTTGATTTCATTCCAGGCAAGTTTGTATCCTACTACTTTCATGTGTTTATTAGATTTCATAATTTACAGGGAGAGTCTTTGGGGATGTTTTAAGTTTAGGACCATGTTGTCTGCAATCAGGTATAACTTACTTAATTTCCTACTTGTATCCATTCTAAGTCTTTCCCTTGTCTTGCTGCTTGAGGTAAGATTTCAAGTACTCTGGGAAAATGGCCACCTTGAGTTATTCCTAATTTTAGAGGAAATACTCCTAGTTTTCTCTATGTAGTATAATGTTGGCTGTAGGTTTGTCAGATAGAGCCTTTAGTAAGTTGATGCACTTTTCTTCTATTCCTAGGACCTTGCTGGTATCTTCTGGGCTTTTATCATGGAGAGACATTTTCAAAGACCTTTTTCTTCATCTATCAATACAATTAGTGAATTTCTGAACTCGATTCTATTAATGTGATTATTTGGATTTATTGATATTCATAGATTTAACAATTGCTAAATCTTTGGAATAAAGCTACCATTGGTATTGTGAATACTCTTTTTATGAGTTATTGAATTGGTTTGTTAGTATTTTGCTCAGAACTCTGAATCAAGCAAAGTAGTCTATAATTTTTGATGTTGTTGTGTCATAATTTGACCTTGGGATGAGAGTTATACTGGCTTTGTGAACTGAATTTAGTAGTTCCCTTCCTTAGCCACCTTATTAAATAATTTAACGATCTTTGAAATTACTTCTTTAAATCCCAAGCAGAATACATCAACAAATCCATTAGGTTCAAAGCTTTTTTAATTTTAGAGACATTTTATTAGTGTTTTAATTTCATTGCTTTCTATAGATATTTTTAAGTTGGTTGTACTTTGATTTAACTTTGGAAAGCCCTATATGTCCAGAATTTTCTTCATTTATTTTAGGTTTTTCTAGTTTATTAGAATATACATTTTTCAAAGTATGCCTGACAGATCGCCTCAATTTCATTGGTATCATTTAATTTCTCCTTCCTAGTTTTATTAATTTGAGTCTTCTTTCTCTATTTTCTCTTTGCTTAATTTATGTGGGGGGTTTGTGTAGCTTGCCTATTTTTCTTTTCTTTTTTTTAATTTTTAAAAATTAATTTATTCTTGTTACATCTCAATGTTTATCCCATCCCTTGTATCCTCCCATTCTTCCCTCCCTCCTATTTTCCCATTATTCCCCTCCCCTATGACTGTTCCTGAGGGGGATTACCTCCCCCTGTATATGCTCATAGGGTATCAAGTCTCTTCTTGGTAACCTGCTGCCCTTCCTCTGAGTGCCACCAGGTCTCCCCCTCCAGGGGACATGGTCAAATGTGAGGCACCAGAGTACATGAGAAAGTCATATCCCACTCTCCACTCAACTGTGGAGAATGTTCTGACCGTTGGCTAGATCTGGGTAGGGGTTTAAAGTTTACCGCCTGTATTGTCCTTGGCTGGTGCCTTAGTTTGAACGGGACCCCTGGGCCCAAATCTGCCTATCATATTGTTCTACTTGTAGGTTTCTAGGACCCTCTGGATCCTTCTACTTTGCTATTCTCCCATGCTTCTCTCATTCAGAGTCCCAATAGGATGTCCTCCCCTCTGTCCCAGTTTCCTGGTAAGTGAAGACTTTTGTGGGACATGCCCCTTGGGCTAGTATGCAGATATAAGTGAGTGTATAGCATTTGATTCTTTCTGCTTCTGGGTGAACTCACTCACACTCTTGCCTATTTTTTCAAAGAGTCAATTCTTTGTTTCATTGATTCTTTGTGTTATTCTCATTTTCACTTCATTTCTTCATTGAGCTTCATTATTTTTCCATCTATTGACTTTATGTTTAGCTTGTTTCTATTTTTCTAAGATCCTAAAGTTCATTATTTTCTTATTTGAGATATTTCTGAGGTTTTTAAAATGTAATAATTTGTAGGTTTAAGTCTTTCTTTTAGAATAGCTTTCATTATGTCACAAGTGTTGTTGTATTGTGAGTTCCTTTCCATTCAATTCTAATAATTTAAAATTTTTTGAGTGGATCCAAGATGGCAGCTCTGAACATGCATGATATCTGATCTGCAAGATGGATATTAGGGACCCTCCTAGGAGCTACAGACCGCAAGTCCTGGAGAGCCCTAGTTGAGGGGGGTGCACACAGTGCAGAGCACAGATGGGTCTGGCCTCAGGCCATCCAACTGGCCCACGGAGGACTGGTGCCCAGGCCCAAGGAACTACATCTAAATATGTCCACAACCTCCTTTTCTTATTAACATTCTTTCTCTCCTTCCTATAGTCAGTGGGTTAGAAGTGAGGCTGAATTGTTTAAGAACCCTAAATAAAGCAGATTTTGAAAAGTCTTTTATACTGCTGGTGTTGTGGTTGTCAGTTCCTTGACTTTGTGTTTATCAATAAGGTTTTAAAAATTCCCTTTCAATTATGAGGGTTAGGTTTGCTGGATGTGGTAGTTTATTAGGGCAGTTACGCTCTTTCAGTGTTTGAAGTGCCAATGTCCTCCTATCTTCTAAACTAGTTCACACAGTCCATGCTGATCATATTCTTTCCCCTCTTAAACTCCTCCCAGATTCTCCTCATCTTCCTACCCACCCAGATTTATGGTATCTGTCTCACACACACACACACACACACACACACACACACACACACACACACACACACACACACACACACACGCACACACACACACACACACACACACACACACACACACACACACACACACACACACACACACACACACACACACACGCACACACACACACACACACACACACACACGCACACACACACACACACACACACACACACACACACACACACACACACGCACACACACCCCACCACCACCACCACCAACATCACTACTACTACCACCAACTGAAATCAAACAAAGCAAAACCAAACCAAACCATGAAGTCTATCTTGTATTAGCCAACAACTAGGCTTGTGACTTGTCATAGAGTGTGGGTGGGCTAACTTCTATCTCTCTGTGCACACTTACCTATCTAAACACAACCAGTTTTTAATTCTTTATTCTGTGTGTGTGTGTGTGTGTGTGTGTGTGTGTGTGGTGTGTGATGGACATCAGGGATGTTTTCTTGTATAACACACAGCTGCTTTTCTCCTGGGAATGTTCTTATGTAAGGAGCCAGTTGTTTTCTCACATTTTTAGTCCATGTGGATCAGCAGATGGAGTTGCTGTGTCTTCTTGGCACAACAGATGGTTTCATGACTCAAGTTTGCAATTGAGAACTTTACATCCACTGTCATACCCTATTCAGGTCATGGTGCGCAACTCTGCTTTTAGAGTAGTTGTTTCCATTTTATTTGTCAAGCTCTCAACAAAATGACCTGACAATAAGGGGTAACCCTGAAAATAAAAGACAATATGACAGAGGGAGAGATAAGCGTTGATAACATTACCTCAGTACTTTGACCCAACTGTGACATGACTAGTCTTGGTGTTCTGAACTACAGCCCTTCATTTCTAGTGTTCATTCACTTTAATTAATTTAGAATTGAGTTTCTGTACCTGTAGTTAAAAAAATTCCACCAGTTCTACCATTTTCTAAATTGTTTGTATATTGTGTTAACAGAATATGCTACTTATTAGGCTCATTTATGATCTAGTTAAAACTTTCTACATAATATATATATATATATATATATATATATATATATATATATATATATATATATATATGTAGAAGTAACATATCCTGTCAATTTTCTTTATTATTCTGTTTTAAATTTAAAACACAGACTCTTTTGCACTCAGAATTTCCAAGTTAGAAACGGCACTTGAGATAATTTCCTCCAGTCTTTCTGATTAATCTGGCAGTGGAAACTGCATAGACAACACTAGGATCCAATGAGGCGCTGTGAGGGAAAACGGGAACAGCACATCAAACTTGTTATGTGTCATTTAAGTGATCTGGAACAAGTTACTTAAGCTGTTTGAAAGTCCATTTCTTTAGCTATTGCTCTAAAGATGCTTATATCATAGTTTACCATGATACTTTTAAGAATATTCCCAGGTGAGAGAAGCAAGGGAGAATGGGGAAAAAGAAGGATCCAGAGGGTCCTAAGAACCTACAAGAAGAACATTATGATGGGAAGATCTGTGCACAGGGTTTCTGCTCAGACTATGGCACCAGCCAAGGACAGTACATATAGTAAACACCGAACCCCTACCCAGATCTAGCCAAAATGGACAGGGCATTCTCCACAGTTGAGAGGAGAGGGGGGGTCTGACTTTCATACTAACTCTAGTGCCCCATATTTGACCACTTCCCCTGGATAGGGAGGCCTGGTGGCACTCAGAGGAAGGATAGCAGTCTACCAAGAAGAGACTTGATACCCTATGAGCATATACAGGGGGAGGTGGTCCTCCTCAGTTACAGTCATAGGGGAGGGGAGTAAGGGGAAATTGGAAGGGAGGGAGGAATGGGAGGATACAAGGGATGGGATAACAATTAAGATGTAATATGAATAAATTAATAAAACATATTAAAAGTGAAAATTATCATTGCCAAGAAGCCTAGCTAGATAATAACAGTACTGTGTTGAAAACAGACATAAACTATGTCAATTTGAGGATCCCACTACCTTGTATTAGAGGAGTTATTATGTGTGTGCCTGTAACTATTTACTGTTATTTACTTTTTTTCAGAACAGCAGTAAGGAGTGTGGCTCAGTAGCAGAGAACCTTCAGGATGTAGGGGTTAAATAAAACAGCACAGAGAGTCACACACGTACACACACACACACACACACACACACACACACACACACACACATATGCAACGCTTTGCTCAACATGTCATGTTTTGTAGGGTGTTTTGGCCTTGATGAGTTTTATATAACCATGAAATACAATTTAATTATTGAAATAATAATGTGACTAATTGACTTTATTTTACATCAAACTTGTATGTAACTAATCAGCTCAGAATGATTTCATGAAAACATCCATTCTGTAATTAAATATACCTTGAAAGCAAAAGGTTGCAAAGTATTTTAATTCTTTTTAGTAATGTTATATTATTGTAGAATGATTCATAACAATGAAATGTTTAGTAACAAGCCCAAAATAATACTTTTCCAAATTTATAAAGGTATATTTCACAAATTTCTACATATTGAAATGTACCATGGTATAAGTGAAATGTGTATTTGTGTGAAATGATTAACACAATCAGATCAGGAAACTCTTGGATTATTTTGTCCAGTTGGTGTTTTATTTCACTGCATTATTTTTGTGTGGTGTTAGTGATTGGGCACAGGGCCCTCCACATGGAAGATAAATGCTCTACAACTGAACTGCCTGCACAGTAGAGTCTTTTATTTCCTTTTATGTTTTTCTCTTATCTCTTTTTTTCCCATTCCTTCTTTGTTGCTAGTCTCTCCTTTCTTCCTCCCTCCCTCCCTCCCTATTTCCCTCCTTCCTTCTTTTTTTTCCTTCCTTCCTGATTTCTTGTTTTGGTATATATGGTGAGAAGATTGAAAGTCTAATCTACTCTTAGAAAACTTTGAGTACATGATATTGTATTATTAATAATAGTCAGTCCTATTTCCCCGCCTCCAGCAGTGGTCTATCAAAGCCCGGACCATCTGATCACAGCTGTTCTGTGAATGTGGGTCTGGTGTTTCTGCAGTGCCTGTCCTGTCTTCATCTCCTTGTCACCATAGTCATGTTTCCAGATGCAAACTGTGCAAGGATGCAGCAAAAGGCAATTGACACCATGCTGGAGCTGTGGAGCACACTTCAAAATATTAAAGGCTATCTACCATGAACACATATCCAAATATTATATTAAATTCAGATAAACTGAAAGCATTGTTTTTTAAATCATGAAGAAGACAAGTATGTCCACCCTCCCTCGCTTATCTGATATGTTCAGAGTCTTGCCTTTAGGAATTAGACAAGGGAAAAACATAAAATGAATAAAAACAGGAAAAGGAGAAGTCAAATTATCCCTACGTGCAGATGACATATTTCTTTGCCTAAAAGACCCCCATAGAATCTTCTAGAAAACCAATGGACATAGTAAATATTTACAGGAAAGTTTCATAATATAAAATCAATATTAAAGAGTATTTCCATATATGGAAAGCATACTATGGAAAAATACCAATTCAAATGAAAAGTGACAAAGCTCTATTTCGCCTACTAAACACTCTGCCCCTTGGGTCTTGTTTGTACTGTATAAACTGTGCCTATGGTAAGCCTCAAGGAAAATCTGCATCTAAGGCTGATGTTCCTGCCCAGCACCTCCATGAAGGTTATTTTAGCCTTCCAAATCTAGTCCAATATTTCACTGAGTGGAGAAAGTTCTAGATTCCACATCCCCTAGTGTAAAAACAGTAGATTATAGCGCATGATGTGTAGGAGGAGATAGACCTAGAGAAAAGCACACATCAGTGTTTAACAGTGCTGGCAACTGTCTAATTTCTACATTATCTTGCTCGAATAGGATGAAGGATCTTTGAGGACAGGGATCAGGTGCACTGTGCCCCTGGTACTCAGCTCTCTGGGTATGAGTTGAATATGTATTTCCACTTGCTGTTTCAGAGAGCACTGTGTCTTTAAGAAAGTACACAGTGCTTGTGAAGGGAATTCCACACACAGAACTTCAGGCATCCTGGGTCCTGGCGATTGTGTGGTTTCCTCCTTCCACTTTGAACTCTGCTGAGAAAACATGGTTCTATCCACACCAGAGACTGTGGTGAAGGGCTCCTATTGAAGCTACAAGGGGATTGAAATGAAAAGAAATTTACCATACATCAACCGACTATTTCCTCAAAAGTGTAATAAAGATAAAGCAAAAGAATCGTACTAAGCACATCCCTGTCATTCCTATGTTAATTATTCTTTTTAAAAATATATTTTATTAATTTATTCATGTTACATCTCAATTGTTACCCCATCCCTTGTACCCTCCCATTCCTCCCTCCCTCCCATTTTCCCCTTATTCCCCTCCCCTATGACTGTTCCTGAGGGGGATTTCCTCCCCCTGTATATGCTCATAGGGTATCAAGTCTCTTCTTGGTAACCTGCTGTCCTTCCTCTGAGTGCCACCAGGTCTCCCCCTCCAGGGGACGTGGTCAAATATGAGGCACCAGAGTACATGTGAGAGTCAGTCCCCACTCTCCACTCAACTGTGGAGAATGTCCTGTCCATTGGCTAGATCTGGGGAAGGGTTCGAAGCTTACTGCACAAATTGTCCTGCGCAAACTATGGCACCAGCCAAGGACAATATGTTAATTATTCTTTTGTCTGAGGAATATTAAAAAAAAAAAAGAAGGAACGAACCACTATGGGCACAACAGAATGGCCTTTACTGATTTCCTAAACAGATGTTTTATTTTAGACAAAAGCCAGGGTTTTCTTAAGAAGTAAAATTTTAGGCATTAGCTGTTTTTTTTTTTTTTTATTATTATTTATTTTCAGAGCTGCATTATGCTTGATACTGTCTCAGTATTTCCATTATAAACCCCCTTTTCTCAAGAGGCTGTAACTGCCCTAATAAAAAGAATGGCTTCAGGCAAACACTAGAAGCATTTGCTCTCAGCTTAAGAGGACTTTTGTTTTTCCAGGTCTTGAAAGTAAAAATCTATTAAATTCTTTTAAAATTATAGGACTGCTGAAGTATGGCATGAGGGAGGGGCCTGTATGAATTAGTCCTTTCATGTGTGTTTTCTTACCTGAATTCTGATTTTTTTAAAGCTATTTTATGGGCCTTTCCATTTTGTAAGCACCTCCTGAATTATCTGAATCAATTTAACAGCATTCATCATATTTATTATATATTTTAGAGAGCCTTTGGATATTTTGGAGAGACTTGAACTCAGAGAAAGGCTTTGGGTGGTATAAAAAGTTTGAATGTTTAACGTGTTAAAAATTAGATTGTGGGACTTAAAAACGTGGAATAATTTATGTGGTGATATAGTGTAATATTAATGTGAGAGCTTAGGGATGAAGAAGAAAAGAAATAGTATGGTTTAACAGTGATGTGTTTTGTGTCAGGTTGACAAGGAATCAATTGTGCTGGCTAGTTTTATGTCAACTTGACACAAACTGGAGTCATTTTGGAAAAGGAGACATCTACCGAGAAAATGCCCAAATATGTTGGCCTGTGAGCAAGACTGTGTCACATTTTCTTGCCTGGGAATTGATGTGGAAAGTCCACATCACTGTGGGTAGTGCTACCCATGGTCTGGTGGTCATGGGCACTATAAGAAAGCAGACTGTGAAAGCCAGTAAACAACCATCTTCTGTGGCTTCTGCATCAGCGCCTGCCTTCATGTACCTGACTAGAAGCCCTCCCCTGACATTCCTTGATGATGGACTCTAATCTGCAACGTAAAACAAGGCTTCTCTTCCGCCAAGTTGCCTTTGTTCATGCTGTTTAGTTACAGCTGTGGAAACAACAAATATGACAACTTTAAGTATGACATAGTTTTAGCATCCAGAATATATAAAGGACTCAAAAAAGAAAAAAAAAAAAAAAAAAAAAAAAGAGTCAAGGAAACAAATAGCCCAGTTAAAAATTAGGCTAATGGCATTATGAATAGAAGAAGTAAAAATGCCTAAGAAATATCTCAAAAAGTGTTCACTAATTCAAATTTAAGCACCTTTGAGATTTCATTGTACTCCAGCCAGAATGGCTAAGATAAAAAACAAAACAAAACAAAACAAAACAAAACACCTGACAACAAATGCTAGAGAGGTTATTGACAAAGAAGATCCTTCATTCACTGTTGGTGAGCATGCAAATTAGCACAGCTAGTCTGAAAATCAATATGAAGAATTCTCAAAAAACTTAAAACATAAAGAAAATCTACAGTATGACTCAGTTATGCCACTCCTTGGCATGTGCCCAAAGGACTCCGCATCCTAGTCTACACGTTCTTGTTCAGCAGGGCTCATTGCCATCCTATTCACAGTATACAGGAAATGAAACAAATCTATATGTCCTACTAATGGGTGTATAAGGACTACACTATTCAGCTGTAAACAAAAGTTAAAATCATTCAATTTTCTGGTAAATGGGTGGACCTATAAAAGATTATATTGAGTGAGGTCACCCAGTGTAAATGTTTTTATTTCCTCATATGATGGGATGAGGTGAGAGCCATACAAAAGTTTTATTAATACTTATGGCACTGAGCTCACAGGATATTTTATCTCCTTCTAACTATCCCTAGGCCTAGGCCTGAAAGCATCTAGCCTCTGTACAATGTAATCTTCTGAAAGCCTGGACTTTGAAGGCTTCAGTTTCTAGTCTCTTGCTGTTAACCAGGCCTAGAATGTCTTCAGCCTCTTACTGAATAAACTTATCCATTCTAGTTCTTTCCAAACTCTGGCTGGCTGGTTAAACTCAGATGTTCTGGCTCAAAACTCCTCTCCAAGCTGACTGATTCAATCTGTCTTCTCCTAGACTCTCACTTAATTGCTCTGCTTGGAAATTTGCCTTTGAATTCCACAGATGGAACTTCACTGAATGCACAAGCTAAATGGAGCTGCAAGAACTCAACTAAATTCACCTTCATTCACCTGAACTGTACCAAGCCCAATCCCTCTCTTTCTGTGCACTACTCTTAAATAGTCCTTCATATGTTCTCTTGAGGGTTGGGCATATTCCATCTCTGACGCATTCTGTCAAATATTTCTCTGATTTGTCACTTTGTCTGACCCTCAAATAGAAGTCATTGTTTGAGAGGAAAGGTTTGTACTAAAGGTGTGTCTGTACTGCAGATGGATCACACAGACCTAGGTCTTTGGATGTGATCCCTTACCAGAGCAGCCATGTTGTTAGGTTAAATTCCTCTACAATTCAGATCAAGAAAGACAAATGGAACATGCTCTCTCATCTGTGGTTGCTAGCTCCAAGTCTTCAGATGTGAGTATGAAATATGAAGTTAACAGAGAAACCAGAAAAGTTTTAGGGGGACTTGAGAGGGAAATAGCAAGATACAGGTGATATAAAGCAGAAATAAGACATTACAGAGGAGAAAGGTCAATACAGCTGAAGAAAGAATAAGGAAGAGAAGGAGGAGGAGGAGGAGAAGAAGGAGGACAAGGAGGAGAAGGAGAAGGGGAAGAAGGAGGAGATGAAGAAGAAAGGAGAGATACCTAACAGCAAGGTTATTTGATAAAGACTCAAGGAATTGTATTACTTTATATTTACCTAAAATTATATAGGATTCTGATAACTCCTTTCTCTCTCTCTCTCTCTCTCTCTCTCTCTCTCTCTCTCTCTCTCTCTCTCTCTCTCTCTCTCTCTCTCTCTCTCTCTGTCCTAAAGGACTTTGGACACTTTGGCTGAGAGTCCTCCTTACACAACAGACTAACAGAAAACCCAGTAGCAGGCACAATTATCATTCTTTACAATGGTTAGCCAGCGTAGCCCAAGTGACTCACAGAATTTTGATTATTATGTTCAAGCTGGGTCTAACGTGAAAACCTCATTCCTGCGGTGTATCTTCCTTGGTTCCAGAAAACACTATGCGACCTGACAAGGCAATGGAGTATTTGCTTGTGCTGCCCAACTGTAACACCTGTGAATCACAAGGCCATCATGGCAGGATGTCTGTAAAAGTATAGTAAGTGACACTCATAAGTTGGTCATGACCGACAGCTGCTTAATTAAGACTCAATTAACATGAGGACAATCATGCCTGGTACTAGAAATCTAGCTAACATGTGATGAACTAGTAAGGTCATCAACCTTAGAAGATAGCCTAGTACCATCACTTTCCTAGATCGGTATAATTTCTAATTACATTCTAAACCTCATCCTTTATAGCCAGAAATAAGTGTAGTTCCCACACCTCATCGAGGAAGCCTCTCTTTGCAGAAAATGAAGAGCATCACAGAGAACCATAACTGCACAAAATATAAGAATCGTGCATATCCACATAGATTCATGTAAGCCAGCACAGATCCATCTGTATCACGGTTCTTGTATCCGTGGCTTAGAAAACATCACCAAAGAATGGTTGAATAATCATAAAAGGCAGAATACCAGGAAGTTTGTTTTGAAACAGTCTCTCCTAGAAATGCTGCCTAAATAAGACCTGAACAATAACAATATTAATAAACATGCTAACCTGGTAGGGGGAAAATGCAGAAGGTCACACTCATAGATAAAGAACTACAGGCAACTAATGAGTATTGAAAGGGGGAGAATTAGCTTCACCTGGGGATGAGCCCTTTTTATTATGTAACACACACACTTGCTGCCTAGCTCTGAAACCATATGCACACAAATAACAAAACCAGACTCCACAGACTATGTTTTAGGCATTTGTACCTGCTTATGCATGAATGCATATATGTGTGTGCCCCACACATATGAGAGAAGAAGAGGCCATCAATTTGAAAGCATGGGAGTGGGAAACTGGCTGAGTAGGAGAGAGGGGGCTTGGGATTGGCTGGAGGGATGAAAGGAAGTGGGAAAGCAACATAATTATATTTTAATTAAATATATAAAAAGTAAAAAAAATAATAAAAACGTATTAAGAAAAAAACCCATAAAGTCTTAGGATTGGAGATATGGCTCAGTGGGTGTGGTGGTTTAAATGAAAAATGTTTTGGTAGGATAGCTGGGTTTGCTGGCCACTAGCCCAACTCTAGGTTTAGAGAAAGCCTGTCTCAAATGAGTGATTTGGAGAGTTGTCAAGAAAGAGAGAGAGAGAGAGAGAGAGAGAGAGAGAGAGAGAGAGAGAGAGAGAGGCATGCACGCACACATACACATTAAAATCTGAGCTCTCAGAAGGCACCGTTGCCGTATTGTGCTGAGGACATCAGTTCTTCTGCATCCAGCCTAACACTTATTCATTAATTCATTTCATGTGTTTTGAAATTTCCCATATGCCAGGCACTGTGCCAACACTGGGAACACATGATGAAAAGGTTTCAGTCCTGCTCCTCTCCAAACATGTAATAGTCAATAGGTCAGACTAAGAAGTAAAAAGGCAATCATGATGCAATGTATTGCACATTATGGCAATTTATTTAATTAATACTCTCCATCATGAATCAAATTATGTGCAGAAATGACATTGACTATTTTCCAGCAGATAAAATCAAATTTACAGCAAACTCAGGAACCCTAAATGTTTTAATTTAGAAAAGCCAAATTCGACATATAGATTATGTACATGTACTTGTTTATATGATATAATATACTTATAAACTTATAAGTTTTTGATTTGCTATTTGAAACAGAAATCCTCAAACCATAATTGCCTAATTCTCTCCTGTCATGTCTATGCATCCTCCTTGCAACCGAAGATAATTATCCCTTAGTACATGAACCTAAAATTTGGATTATGATGGTCTAAAACCACTGTGGAAGTGCTGAAACCACAAAACAAGAAGAAATGAGTACAGTAAGAGCCTGGGCTGCTTAACATAAACATCCAGGTTCAAACAGAAACAGTGAGAATCAGTAGCTACATCTGATAACTTAACTTTCTTACAGTCAAGTCTGTCAATCCTCATTTAATTTTATTGTTTAAAAGAACACTTTGAAGTACGTATCTTTAATGCCAGACTTAGACAATATAGAAAAAAAGATATATTTATAATCTCTAGGAAGCCTGTTACCTGAGCCATTTGCTATTTCTATGTCTACCATCTACCTCACAAAAATTCATAAAAATCCAAGATAAAAATAAAAGAACAAATTGAAACTTTTGATTGCCCATGAAATTTTTATATAATCATGAAAAACAAAGGCAAATCTGCCTCATTGGGAGTGAGGAGCAGCACTCTGTGACTTGCCCATGATCACACAGATATGTAGACACAGAGTGAGGAGTGTGCTTTCCTGGTTTTGAAGATGTACCTAATGATAGCCATGCCAGGAAATCTGGGAATCAAAGGCAGGGACACTCTGTAGGCCACTCACAGTATTAGTATCGATCAGGTGCAAGGCATATAAACAAAACCAACAGAAGAAATCAATTGTAGGAAGTGTATCATAGGAAACTACCTGTAGTAGGACAACAATACCGCAATCCGCAGGCCCAACGAAGATAAGTAAGAAGAAGGACCCAAGGGAGGATACTTAAAACTCAGAAGGGGAAATAGAATAGACAGCAGAAGTGGTTGAAGAGAGGGCACAAGACAGGAGAGGGCGGCAGAGAGGGTGGAGATCAGACCTGAGGAGAGCATTGGGGATGATAGGATGGAGGGCTTGCTGAGAGAAGAGAAACCATGGGTGGGGAAATCTCTGTGACAAGCTGGAGACCTACTACAGGGTAGTGGGGGTGACTGCAGCTGAGACTACTAGTAGCAGGGGTCATGAAGACTGAAGAGGCAACCGTCTATCTAGACAGGACTCCTGGAAGGAGGAGAACATCAACCCATGCACAAAAACTTTGACCCAAAGTTTACCCTGCCTACAAGATGTGCAGGGATAAAGACAGAGCAGAGATGGAGAGAATGTTCAACCAACGCCTTGCCCAACCTGACACTCACTCCATAGGAGGCAGCCAACCCCTGACACTATTAAGAATACTCTGCTATGCTTGCAGATAGGAGCCTAGCATGGCTGCCCTCTGATAATCTCCACCCAGAAGAGGAATTCTATAACTCAACAAGCTTTGAAACTCACCAAAGTAGACAACCATAATTTTAAATACATACTAATACATCTTCACAGGGTTTTCTACAAATGGTACTCTTCCACTTTGGAAATCTAAAATCGATCAGTTTGTTTTTTCTTTAATATATTTTTTTTAATTTTTGAGATTATAATGTATTACATCACTTTCTACTCCCCTTTTCTCCCTTCAAACCTTCACACATAACTATTTTTTTGCACTCTTTCAACTTCGTGTTCTCTTTTACATTAATTATTGTTATATTTAATATATATGTAATATATATATATATTTATAAAACAACCTGTTTATCTGCAGTATTGGTACAGATGTCAATAAATGCATCTACAAAACATCTTCTGTGAACATTCCAGAAGAGGCGGTGCAAATATTGTTAAGAGCCAGAGAAACATTGAGATGGTTGTGAGATTGTGCCTCCTACTAACACCAGAAGCTGTGCCCACAAAGTTGCAATAATATGACTGCCTAAGCCTGAGCTCAACAAGCACAACAGAGATGGACAGGGGGAGCCATGAGGACTCGATCCTACTCAAGGAACTACCGACAGCTAAGGTAGTCGAGAGTCGGGAATTACAGTCCTCCCTGAGGAAGAGCACGCCTCTTCATCACTTCTGTTTTTATTTTTCACAGTCCACAGAGGCTTTCTATTTACGTTTTACATCTCTAGAAAAAGAATCCCAGGATTTCCCCTCCTGTGTTTTCATCTTGCTTCTTCATGGTCCATGATGCCAGCTGAGGTTGTCAGTGTAATGAAGCCAAACTGATGGGGCAGGAGCAGATTGTTCTGCCATTTTTCTAGGTCTTTGAGTTGCACATCAAATCTCGGGATGATCGCTCCACGTTCGTTCAGCCTGCCTGTGAGGTTCCCATCTACATTTTCCCAGCTCTGTGGTCAGCAATGATGTCAAATTCCCCAGTGGGCCCATGCTTCCTCATCACAGTTAGGAACCAGCTGATAACTTTGGAGCACGACCTGATGAAGACTTGACATTTGCCTCTCTTCTCAGTGTTGTTGATGATCTTGAGAGCACCTGCCAGGACATTCATGTGCAATGTGCTGACGGCATGGAAAGATGGTGGAAAAAGAGCCATCACTTCATTTTTTTCAAAACAAAGAAATCAAATCTCACAGTAAATAAGAAACGTCTCTCAGTAATAAATAGCTGCCAATGTTCATTAGAAGGGTCTAGAAATTTGAGTATGGGACTTCAAATTTTGGAGTTACGATCATGGTTCACAACTTGGCACAAAGTACGTTCGGCCAGGAACTATGCACTATTAAAAGTTTCAACAGCGCATACTGCTTTTTACCGAATCACAATGTATCGTTATTTGTTTGTTTTTAACTTTTTTTTCATGTGCTGGAGGTGATGTCAGGTGCTAGCTGATGATTTTACCACTGAGCTATATCTTAAGCCCAGTTACATCATGTATCTATGGATCATTTTTTTAATGGTAAAAACCGGAAGCATTTAAGAACAGGAGTAAAAGGGCTGGAGAGACGGCTTAGTGGTTAAGCTTACTGTATGCTCTTCCTGAGGTCCTGAGTTCAATTCCCAGCAGCTGCATGGTGGCTCACAACCATCTACACTGGAATCTGATGGTCTCTACTGATATGCAGGCCTAAGTTCAGACAGAGCATTCATACATAAAATAAATACATAAAATCTTTAAAAAAAGAACAGGAATAAAGATATCAGTCTTATCCACTTACAATTTAGATTAATGCTGTGATCAACAGGCAATAACTTGTGGGCTTTAAGTACATACAAGTAATTGGAAATAGGAACTTAATGAGTGCAGTTATTAGGTACTTTTTGTTGTTGTTGTTTTGTTTTGTTTGGTCCAGGAAGTTACTGTATCTCTGATAGCATTGTAAACAGGAAACAAATCTCTGCTGTTGTCTTCTTCATAGTAAAGTTACTTCCGTGAGAAAAACAAGCTTAGATAAAGCTGATGGAGAGAGAAGAACTCACAATCTCTTAGAATTCTACACCCGATAGCCACCATCTTTGTTTGCTTTTATTTGAAGAATGCACACAGGCTACAGTGGAAACGAAATGATATCTAGTTTAGCAATGTGGAAATTATGGTCTTCCTCATTAAATAGAGAAGAAAGATAGAAAGACTGGAAAACACCTTGTTGAGTAGAATTCAGGATGTGCCAAAGCTAGTCTATTTATTCTGATGTTGGCAATAACCATATTATTATTTTCAGCTGTTAAAAGTGTAGCCAGTGCTAATGTCCTCTGGGGAAAAAAATTAAAGGGTGAGTTTGCTCTTCAAATTTGCAAGTGGAAAATCCAGCAGATGATTTTTTCTGGATTATTAAACTCCCACAGACCACAGTAAGATCAGCATGGGCTGGCATCCCTAACACCTCCTGTCTGTCTCATGTCCTCACTGGGAAGCTTAACTCTGGGCTGAGGTTACCATCTCCTAAGCTGTCATCCTTGTGTTTGAGATTTTTTTGTTACCTCTTTCAAAGTCTAATTCTTGAAACAATTTTTATATCTTGAACACTCCACCTTATCTCTGTATAGACGTTTAAAAGGCGTCTGTAAAGGACAACTACACCTGACAATAAACTCTGTAAGGAACAGAGATATCTAGGAAGATCAAAGACAATAGGGACCGAAATTTGTAAGTGATGCTATTTTAAACAAATATGGGTGCAACTGATATCCTGTGACATTATGGAGTGTTACGATATTTTATACTTTAGGAACCAGGGAAGAGAAAGTCTGATGATCTAAAGATGAAGAACAGAAGTCTAAGAAATTTTCAATATTGTTTAAGCAGTTCTCTTACTGTAAGTTAGGGTGTAATTAGAGACAATGGAATTTCAATGAAAATAAACTCAATTTAACTTTTAAAAACATGCATTATAGGTGTTATAGTGGCCAAAAATGCATGCTTATGGATTTCAATTAAGAGAAAATTACAGTCCAACTCATTTTAGCCATAATCACTCATAGGATTTTAAAATTAAAACTTCAGTGGTAAGGGATCCTGTATCCCAGGGCTCTTAAATCTATGTATAAAAACATTGGTGTAGTCATTGATTCAGGATATTATTGAATTAGATGTAATCTAAAGGCCTGAAAAAATGGTTCGCTACGAAATCATTTGTGCAAACATGAAAATCTGAGTTCTGATCCCTGACACTGATGTTAAAAACAAACAAACAAACAAACAAACAAACAAAAAAACAAAAAAAAAAACCCCACAACTGGGAATAGACACTTTTACATTTACTTGTAATGTTAACACTAGGAAGCAAGGGTTGAGACAGGAGGAGTTTGAAGGATTTCTTGTCAGTCGGCCTAGTTAGCCTGTGAATTCCAGGTTCAGAAAGAGGTATTGTCTCAACAAAAATGAAGTGCACAGAGTGACAGAGGGCAATACCCAGGACTCCCTCGGACCTCCACATGCGTGCACAAGAACTTAGACATACACAGATCGCACATTTAAAAATGAAAAAAAAAAAAAAAGAAATATTACATATAATCTTGTTTAGTGACTGTAAACCAGGTGTTAAGGTTGATGGAAAAGGCAGACCCTCAAAGCCTTTGGTGTTTCCCAATAGCTTGTGTGTACATCAGTATTCTGAGTGCCCAGAGCACTGGTCTAGGAGAGACAGATGTCTACCTGGAAGGCAAGACGTGTCTGTGTTATCTTTCTCTTATTCCCACAGGTCCTGGGTCTTCTTTGAGTTTGTTTGTCTGGAGAAATAGACACTACACCTATCCAGGACAGCTGCTTCAAGGGCTGGAGATGGGTTATGAGAAATATGGGGAAGTATTTTTGAAAGGCTAAACGTGCTCTGTTTTAAGTAAGCTGCACTTCTAATGTGGTCAGCACGACCGCAGATTTGGAAGAACTTCTGGGCTCTTAGCGTGCCTCACCTCGACATGTTGAACTGCATCCTTGATTGCTGCCTGTTGACTCACTCACGCACTCACAACCATCTCCCTTCTGCTGCGTACACCCAGAGGTAGCACAAAACTGCTTTCCCCACCCTCCTCGTAACTTTCAAATTGCAGGAAAATAAGAGATACAAGTAAAAGTTAGTTTAGAACCTGCAGAGTTCCTAGCACATGTGCAAACATAACTTCATGTTTGGATCTTTTTTTTTTCCCCTTGGGTTTCAACAGACAGGACCTCATGGCTCTAATTAATCAGTGATCTGATGATGAGATGAATGAAACTGCTGAGGCGAATTTGGCCACAGAGTTTTCCCACTAACATATGAAAAACAAGCAAATTTACGAGGTCACGATCTTCATAGGTCACCTGCGTTGCCTTCTTGCACCCTCTTTACTCTGGCTGACACCCAGTGGTATTTGGCACTTCCTTGTTTGTGTTACATTTTACCCAGTGCTCCCTTCAGTACCTACCGATTTCTTCTACCTATACCCATCTCTGATGCCTACAAAGTATACTTCTGGAGAAGACTCATCACTTCTGATTAAATTCTGGACTCACTTCCGGCTCCACTCCCCCACTTCTGATTCTGAGGCCAACTGTAACCCCAAGGTTCTGTCCCCTGCCTCTTCGGTGATGTCCAGTGGGCCTACACCTTGTACACTCTGTCACATGCCGCACAGAGCACAAAGTTAATGTCGCCCTTCTGTTTGTTGCGTTTCTATACTTTTCACATTCTTTTTGCTCTCCTCTCTCCTATAGCAATGCAATACTTTTATTGCTTATTATGTCAGTGCTGTGTTTTCTCTCACTGTCAACTCATTCTCTTTTTAGCCTTTTATTTATTTATCTATCCATTTGTTTGTTTGTTTATTTATATTTTGTAAACTCATTGGCTTAAATCCATGTTGTCTCCTCAATACAAGTCTGTATTTAATGTAAGGCTGTGTATTCCCAGGACATCTGTCACTGAGGGTAAGCCTTAGAAAAGTTAAATATTTGACCTTGCTGGTCATGCGTGTCTGATCTTTATGTTCTACATGCTGGAGAACATTGTTTAATTCAGTGAAGAGTCACTGACATTCTGGGATCCTGTTTTGTTGTTGTTGTTGCTCAAAATGAAGTCTGAAAAAAATCAATCAATAATTCAAGCCATCAATTATTTAGTTGAATTTTAAGAAAGTATAAAACCACCTTTTGCTTATAGCCCTTTACCATTTCTATTCCATGTGATGTATGGTACCTGGGGCTGAGGTTTCATTTATGTAGACCTAAACTGACATTATAGAATATATTTGTACCTAGTTACAAACCTATGGGTGATTGGCAACTAATGTTGGCTTAAAGTTCAAATGACAGGAACATATTATTTGTGTCACCTCACCTCTTTGTGTGTTTGATGTGTGTACCTGTAAGTGCACGTTTGCATATGTGCTAGTGCACATATGTGGGCATATGTGAGTAGAGGCATGCGTGAGGAGGCCCAGAGTTGATGTCAGGTGTGTTTATCGGCTGCACTCTATTTGACTTATTGACTCGGGGTCTCGCACTGGACATGGAGCTGGTCAATTCTCGCTCATTTAGATAGCCAGTGTGCCCCAATGATTGATCCTCTTCTTTGCCTACTGTGTGCTGGGATTATAGGTTGCCAGCTACACCTGCCTGGTTTCTGTGTCTGTCTGTTCTGTGGATATGAGGTTGATCTTCATATTTTGGCGAGTCCTTTATTCAATGAGCCATTTCCTCTGCCCTGATTTATCTCCTATTAAATTTTTAAATGATTCATTACGTGTGTGTGTGTGTGTGTGCACATGTGTGTGTATGTGTGTATGTTGTCCAAGAAACTTTTTTTCCCCCTCACATGCTGTCTAACCTTTATCTTGAGAAATGGCCTTTCACTGCTCTGGAGCTCACGGATTACTCTAGGCTGCCTGATCAGAGAGCCCGAGAACTCTATCCACCTTCAACTCCCCACCGCTGGGATGCTGAGTGTCTGCCATTACACTCAGCTCCTTTACCTGAGTGGTGTGGCTCGAACTCACTTGCGCAACAGGCACTTTACTTACCCATTGCTGACTGCACCATCACGGCGGCGCCCAGTTTAATTCAATTTTTGTTACAAAATCCCACAGGATTAATTTTACACAATGCTGCATTTGTCATGTTTACAGGGAAACGTGGTAGTCAATCATGATGAAGGATCTGCTATTGAAAGATATCTGAGAGAGATTAACTGTAATAAAGCACATGCAGACAAGTAGACGTCCTTGCATCGTGGATAAATATGGTCATTCGCATTTTTTAAGTAAGAGGAGTGTTTTATTTTCATCAGCTGCCTCAATTTTAGAAGTGCCAGTCAACCAGGAAGAAGGACAGGGCAGAGGAGAGTTCAAACCATGAAAGTCTAGAAACCTGGACAGAGCGAGCTACAAGAATAAGACAGGACAGCAGGTTACCAAGAAGAGACTTGATACCCTATGACATATACAGGGGGAGGTGGTCTGCCTCAGGAACAGTGGTAGGGGAGGGGAATAAGGGGAAAATGGGAGGGAGGGAGGAATGGGAGGATACAAGGGATGGGATAACCATTGAGATGTAACAAGAATAAATAAATTAAAAAAAAAAAAAAAGAATAAGACAGCACGTTGGTTTGTCCCTAAAAACCTCACTGAAGTGATTCACTTCTCCCACCTGAGTCCCCTTCTCTGTACTGCGATCATTCCCTCAAGTCGTTAAAGCAGGATCCATTCAGTAGGTGGCGCTCTTATGCTCTGGCCGCAGATACCCCAGGGGTGTGGTTGTTTTCAATCTCCTTGGTTCTTTAACACAATCAAGATGGTAAATTGTGTTTGGCTAGCTCATACAGCGTTTCCCAGCCATATTCCAACACTAACATAGGTGCTGCCTGGTCCTACTCTAAAATGCTTACTGTCAATGACCTTGCAGTTTTGTTCTGTTGTATTTTTATTTCTTATTTTTTTGGGTTTTTAAAATTTTTATTTATTTATTTATTTATTTTTTATTTTTTATTTTTTTATTAATTTATTCTTGTTACATCTCAATGGTTATCCCATCCCTTGTATCCTCCCATTCCTCCCCACCCCCCATTTTCCCATTATTCCCCTCCCCTATGACTGTTCCTGAGGGGGATCACCTCCCCCTGTATATGCTCATAGGGTATCAAGTCTCTTCTTGGCTACCTGCTGTCCTTCCTCTGAGTGCCACCAGGTCTCCCCCTCCAGGGGACATGGTCATTTGTTTTTGTTGTTCTTGTATTGTTTTGTTGGTCACGGTTATGTGAATTCTTTCTGTCCTTATAATTCTTAGACTAGATTATTGCTGTTTGCCCACGTGACCTCTTTACTGGCATATGTTTACCTTGACATAGTTCCCTCCCACTCAGAACACTGCCCACTAGGGTGACCTGTAGAATACTGGGGAAATGATGGAATGTGTTTTCAGGAACTGGGTGATCAAAGTCACTGCAGTTTCCTTCACTTTCTTAGAGCACTAGACTGAGGGAGAGCCCATTCTCACATTGTGAAGACAAACAAAAATGGCTGTGCGGAGAAGTTTGAATGGCAAAGGCTTCCTGGCCATGTGGGACTGAGGTGTTGAGGGAAGGAGTCAGAGTGAAGAAATCTAGGGGCAGAACTGGCAGCCTCCAGCACACACACACACACACACACACACACACACACACACACACACACACACAAACACCCCAAATAAACAACAACAACAAGAGAAAAACAAGAAAACAAAAAACAAAACAAAACCAGAACAAAAAGGCCTGCATCTCTGGCTGGCTTCTTGAGGTCCATCCTGTCAGAAGACTTGCACTATAACCATTTAGCAAAGCTGTTCATGGACTCAAGGCTGTTCATGGACTGAAGGAACAAGTCTGTTCTCTTAAGCACCCAAGATAGACTATCTGTCTGTCGTCTGTCTGTCTGTCTGTCTATCTACCTACCTATCTATCATCTATCACCTGTCATTTATCTCTCTATCATCTATCTATCTATCTATCTATCTATCTATCTATCTATCTATCTATCAATCTATCTCTGATACTCTACCGCACATGGACAGATCTCAGATCTGGGTAATATTAAACAAATAGAAGTCCTAAGTTGACCTACTTAAAAGTAGGTTTACTCATGTTTAAGTTATTTTGTACATGTCTCAGGTAGAATCGTTTTTCTTTTATTTTGCCTTTGAAAACAGCTAAAGCTAAATATTTTAAAGACAAATATAAATGCAAGAGCAGAGGGAATTTCAATTATTGTACATAAATTATCATTTGCATGTGTGTAATAGTTGCAGAAATAACTATTTTTATCTTGTAATAAATATGTGTAATAGTGATCTCTACTCAGGTTGTCAATTTCCAAGTTGCAGAAAAGAAACTAAGATAACACGATTTTAAATGCACTTGTTGATATTTTCCAGTTCTGTGTAAACTTAACTAAATGCATAAAACATATTTTTCCTGCTGTTTATCTTTTATTGTTCTGAGACTGTAGTAAACACAAGTCTGCTGTGCTTAAGGCTATAATTTTGTGCAGGAAACCACAGTTTGGTCTGGGAATAATTGCCACAAGGACTACAGTTGAAAGATAAAGTTAGCAAAAATCTTGTGACATTCCTATTGAAGTCTATCCTCTGTAAGAAATTTGTAATTATTTCTTCAGGAATGAGCTCAATATTGGAGGAAGTACTATAGATTTCATCATGTAGCATGGCCAGGCAGCATTCTTACCTTTGTGTCAATGTCTAGGTAGGAAAAAAAAAAGTAGTTTTAGATCTTTTATTTGAGTCAAACTATTTGCCTTAAGCCTCACATTTGACCATGCCCCCTGGAGGGGGAGACCTGGTGGCACTCAGAGGAAGGACAGCAGGTAGCCAAGAAGAGACTTGATACCCTATGAGAATATACAGGGGGAGGTAATCCCCCTCAGGAACAGTCATAGGGGAGGGGAATAATGGGAGAATGGGGGGGGGGAATGGGAGGATACAAGGGATGGGATAAACATTGAGATGTAACAAGAATAAATTAATAAAAAAAAAAAAGATGTCACACTAAAAAAAAAAAAAAAAAAAAAAAAAAAAAAGAATAAAGTAATTCTATTTACAATACAGAATTTTTAAAAAGTTCTTCTTTGCTTTGGCTTCGGGCATCTCTATCATATTCCCCAACCCTACACACAGTATCAGGAACCTTTTAGGAACTTTTACTCTATGTTTCTTTATGATATTATAAAAAGTAAAATAAAATTGGGACAAATTATATGTGTTTTGTTATTGTGAAAATATCTAATGGTTCCCTGGGGTACTATAGAGAAGCTCTGAAAGCACGTTTGAGACAGTTTATCTCATCCTTTGTATTGTAAGTAGGAATTCTTAAATTGGTGATTTAAAAATAAACGGTACTCAAAAGTACCCTGTGGTCATAAACTTTAATGTGGGAACCTTTTATCCCATGTATATCTTGATGCAGAAGCTACAGCTACTCCTGAGTTAAAATTGTATATATGTGTAATAATATAAATGTATATGTAAAATATAAAAAATGTTTTAAAAAATGGAGGAAACACTTTGCCTTCACTCTTCCCTGAGAGCTTTCTTCTCATCACGTGTCAAGCCTGGCATTTTAACTGTTCACAGCACCGTGTGTACTGGAGATGATAGTGAAGGCATCTCATGGAACTTAGACTCAGACACGGGTGTGGAAGTAGCCATTCCCCTGTAATGATTGTCTACTTAACCCAGCAGAGCTTGCTGATGGGGGCCGGGGGGCATGGGCATGGAGACGATCACTTCTCCCAGATGTTAACTGCAACATTGTTCACATGTAGCCCATGTATGTAGTGAAGACATTTTTCAAGGTTTATTTCGCCCCTTATTTTATACTGCCTTTGAAACAGTGCTTCAAGCACTTACAGGATCATTGTCTGGAACCCTCCCTCTGTGAAGCTGAGGATGGCTTTGGACTTCTGCTCCTCTTAACTCCACCTTCTGAGTTCTGGGATCCTAGGTAAACACCTCCACAGGGGTTATTATGGGGTGCTGCAGATCAAATCCAAGGATCCATGAATACTAAGCATGCATTCAATGCATTCAGCCAACTAAACTTCACACAGAGTCATAGATTTATTTTAAGCAGAAGGTTCAATTATCTGAATATATACATATGTGTCTACACACACACACACACACACACACACACACACACACACACACACACACACACACACATTCCTATTCCTAATGAGGAAAGCAGAATGTTAAAAGATATGTTTGTTTATTTTTCCAAAGGAGACTTTATATTCTACTGCTAAATTATTTCTAGAAGTATATTATGTTATTAATAGTCAAATTCAGTGGCAAATCTCAAAACAGCTAAAAGGCATTAATTCATGCTGACTCTAACATATGAATTCTTCATTATTTGAAGGGGACTGTAAGTAAAGGCTGATTTTTTTTCCAGCCTTTTGAAAAACTCTACTTTCTTGTTTAGCATTTCGGTATAAGAACATCAATAATAAGCAGAAAACTAGTGTACAATAACCTGAGCTGGTCCAAGTCCAAATCTCTGTTTTCCACAGACACATAAAATTAGCTTTAAGTAGCCAATATTCTAGCCTGTAGTGTGGTCTGGGTGTGCTTACTCAGCCTCCATTACTACGTCCTGTCTGCAAACCAGGTGCACAGAAAGTTGCAAGGAAGTAAAGTCTGGTTACCAATAATTAATGGGGTTGTTTAGTGCATGAAAGTCAAAGCAGTGGCAATATATTCTCCTAGAGAGTGTTAGGAAAGGTTTCCTGAAGCTAAAACAAGGCCTTGCAAAGGAAACCTTATAATTCCAGTGAGCAAGAATTGTTTTTAACACTCATTAAACCTCAATGTCTAACCATCAGCCTCTACTTAAAGAAATGAGGAGAGGAATTTTTTTAAACAGAGTGGATAAAATATTCCTTATAAAAGAAAACAAGGCCAAGCTAGTGATGCTGATGGACTGTGAAAATAATGGCCCTCTAAAGATCTTCCTGTGCTTGACGGGTAAAGCGATGGCCACATCATGCCGTTACCCACCGACTGTATGTCCTGTGAGTAGATTCAGCTTACGATTGGTGATAGACTCTATGTTTTCTGCTTTGAAGTATTTGAAATAATTTTCTCTTAATACAATGAAGATTGAATGACATTTAGTGATGGAGATGTGAGCATTATTTGGCAAAAAAAAAAAAAAAAAAGATGGAAAAAGCTCTTGAACCAGTACTTATAGATTGCCTGATACATTTAATTACCATTATTTACTATGATTAAGTTACTTTACTGTCATAAAAAAGGGAATATGGTTTAGAAATAGAGCTTTTAAAAGGTTTGTTGACCTTATATGTACATACAGTATACCAGCCTCTGTTATGACAGACGTTGAAGGATGTTCTCATTAATTCAGTCAAATTAGTCTAGTTAGCGTTCAAGTCAAATGTCTTACTGAAAATAGTTTTTACACACAGAATATTGTAATAACCAACTCAAATTATTAAATAAGTAATTATAGCAAAAGTAAAACACCAGCCTTTATCAGAGTTAGATCTCTTAAGCTACAATATTGATTTGTCTGATGAGCTGTGTCATGGGTAACAGTGGTACAAATGTTGGGCTTATGATTGCATCTCATGTCTACTACACTATAGGGAATCCATGCCCACTTCCTGCTTTTTGACCATGGACCTGGTCAAAGTCCTGTGTCAAAGGGGATAGCATTGGCAATAGAAATGGGCCTACTACTTTGCTCTGCTGAATGAACACATTGAAATGTGCCTTCTAAACAAATTAACTTTATATCCATAAACTAGTGCTGCTCTTAGCTTTGACCAAAGAAGCTTCTTTCTGCAGAAAACGATGACAACAAAGGCGGCAACTCAAAACTGGTCAGTGTGATGAGAAAAAGGGAATTTTTAAAGATTCAGCCTTAAATTGGACACACACTTTATACCCATCAAGGTTCAGAGAACATTGCAGAGAGGAGACAGAAATAATATAAAAGTTGGATGATGGAGAAAATATTCACAACATTCTGTCTTATGAACATGAGAAGGCTATGGCACTCATGACCTCACCGAATATGTAGTTCTTCCCATGGTGTCTGCACAGTACTGAGTCTCTAAACCTCTAGTCATCAATCTGGGAAGGACTCAGGGGATCCAATGCCCTTTTCTGGTCTCCACAGACACTGTGCAGATGTAGTGTAAAGGTGTCCATATAGGAAAACATTAATATATATATAAATATTTTAAAGACATGCACTCACCAAGAATATGGATGTAGAGTGAATATTTCTTGATTTATTTTTTTGAAGTCAGCCTTATTCTTTTAGTAAAACCAGGGATATTACAAGAAAATAAATAATATAAATTTATTAACATATCATATTTTATGAACATAGATGTGAAAACCTCTAGAAAATAATCAGCACAATAAATTCAGCAGTACTTAATATATTATGGCAACAATCCTGGGAGTAAATTTAACATGAGACATAAAAGCTGGTTCATTGTTCAAATTCAGTGTAATTCAAGAAATTAATAAAAGAGAGAAACTGTGTTTCAGCATCTATGGAGTCAAATGTTTATTTAACATATCCAATATTGATTTATGAATGTAAAAATAACTATTTTAAAACTAACTCTTTAAAAAGAAGAAATTTCTAGATGCAGGAAACTATAATAAAAAACAAAACAAATAAGCAAACAAATAATCAGCTATAATTTTAAAGTAATTAAAGTAAGAACATATTTTTGAAAAATCTGAATTATCTCCTTTTAAATATGGTAAGAGAGGTTTACTCTTAACAACTCCTTTAGCATTAATCTAAGGGTCCTATTCAGAGCAAGAAGTCAAATAAGGTTAAAAGATAGTCAATTTATTAATTCACATAAATTATAAAGAAAGCAAGTCAGTGGTCTTTATAGACATGTGTAATGCCTAATTTATTATGAGGAGTCAAAAAGGAAAGATATTAGAACTTGATATTGAATTTATCAAAATCACAGTAATCAGATCAAATATATAAAACTATATTCAAATCAAAGCAGTTGTATTGTTCCATCCTAGAAACTTAGAATTAATGTAATTATAGACTGTCTACTTATTAATTCAAATAACTCAGTTTTTTATGTGTGGGATATAATTTAAAAACTTGCTCAGAGTCTCATTTGGATTTTCAATGATATTTGAGTAATATAGTGTCTTTCTAGAGTAGGGGTTTTATTAAATTAATTCATTCTTATTTCAATCTCGACTCAAAAATCACAGTAGAGCCACAGTTCATCCACTAATGTATACTACAGAAATTGATGAGAACTCTTACTTTCAACAATAGGTTCTAATAGGTGTGTTAGACTTAAAATAATTTATGGACAGAGATTACATCTGATTTGCATCATGGCATTCATCACTCAATAACACATAGCTAATGAGTGAGATGGAAGGCAAAGACAATTAAAGATTTTTGTAAGAACCGTAGACTGTGACAGTTTAAAAGAGTTTCAGATCTCTTAGCACCTAACACGTCAACATAGATTGACAAAAATGCCTGTCTTTCTAAATTATTCAAGAGGAACACTTACGAATGTATAATAATTTGTAAACGAAGTATTCAGATAGTCTGAGTGTAATTCAGCTTTTGTTTACTTTTAAATTAAATGTAGTTTTTAAACTACCAACTTGAAACATAGTAAGTTTATGTCTCTTAAATATACATTAATATAATAATTTGACAGTTCATTCTATAATTTGCAATGTCCTCTATACAACTTGGTATGGCCACATTCATAAACTGTCAAGATGTTTTTCACAAGCTGCCTTCATGATAAAGGTATCTCTGTCATCTATATCTATCTATCATCTATCTATCTATCTATCTATCTATCTATCTATCATCTATATCTATCATCTATCTATCTATCTATCTATCTATCATCTATCTATCTATCTATCTATCTATCATCTATATCTATCATCTATCTATCTATCTATCTATCTATCTATCTGTCTATCTATCTGTCTATCTGTCTATCTATCTGTCTATCTATCTATCATCTATATGTTACCTATCTATCTAATCTATTTAACTGTAATCTCTCATTTATCTATTATCTATCTATCCATCCATCCATCTACCCATCCATCTATCATTTATCTATCTTTGTTAGAGCTATTAAACATTGAAATTGTTTCTAGACACACACAAATCCTCAAGGCTCTCAAAAAAGGAAGTAATTATTTTCAAATCACCACAATGAGCTAAGTGAAAACATCTGCCACTTCTATTCCAACAGAGTAGAAAAGCAGTCACACTAAAGGCTGTCTGGCTGCTGTTAAATGCTCATTTTACACTGATTGTACAGTGATATCATCTTGCTTTTTATCTTATAAATTTCCCTATATACATTATGTTATTGATTTTTAACAAATGGATGAGGATTTCGTATATTTACATAATTAGGAAGGAATGGATTTAAAAATTGCATAAAAATGTTTTCTAAGTAGTAGTCAGTGTAGAGGAAACAAAAGATTCAAAGCTAAGGTGATGAAGTACTCAGCAGTCTCAGATTCATTTCTTGAATCTTCCTTAAAGATTACCCCATTCTTCTGCTATCGGATGGAGATATAGTGGAAAACAGGTTTCCACCTGGTCTAGGACTATCACAGTTTTATTCTATGGCTTTGAACTTCATGCCTGATTTTATTTCATCATGGTTTCAGAGAAAAATAACAAATCAAACTAATGAAACAATTGAAATATATAATGATGCTCAGTATGCAGAAAGGAAATATAGCTTCCTGTTGCTTTTATCAAAATATCTTGAAAGTATAGCTGAGGTGGAAAAGACTGGCCTTGACATTTGATGAAACTATTGGCTTGTCCCCTTGAGAAGACTTAGCTCAGAAACAAGGAGAGAAAGGGATCAGTAGGCAATGCCTAAGGGGTTGTGAACAATGGTTGGGGTTCGTGTCCTGGAATTCTGTTTACCACCCCCCAAAAAATACAAGGTCAAATACCCCAGAAACATTTCTTGGGAAGCTTGTGTCATTCCAAACCAGTTTCTTGCTCTGGTGGCGAACTCTTTTTAAGCAAAATCGTGTGTTTTTCCAGCCACAGTAGCCACACCATTGTTCAGAGCAGTATACTTTCAGTTTTATAATATTAATAATTAAGAGTGAATTGTTACCACAAATGTGGAAAAGAGAAGAAAAAGAAAGAAAACAAACACATTTATTTTATATGAATGATGCCATTGGAAAAAATTTTACAAAATTAGGGGCAGGACAGCACACATAAATGGCATCTATTAGGTTTTACAAGGTTGTTTTGAACTCGCAGTTTAAATTTTGGGATCTAGTTAGCAGGGCTCCTTGTTAAAGGCCTGCTACCCAGTGATCTCAATTCACATAAGCCAACTGAAATACATGTGAATTATTAATAGGATTTTGGGGTGAACTTATATATTTAAACTGTCCTAGTAGATGTGAAAAATAAAACATCTCTTTGATGTTGTTACCCCATAGTGAGGACGCTTATGTACCAACAGAAATGTATTTAAACTACAAGAAGTTTTCCATATCCCTTGAAAAGGCTATTTGAATTAGCTTGAGTTGTGTCCTAGACATTCTTTATTTGTTAAACACAGGAGGTCATGATATCAAATCGGAGATTTGCTTGGCTATCGGAATGTTTGAGGGCATTAGAAAAAAAATCCATATTGAAATGTAGGAGATTATGTATTTTTGATTCCAAGAAGTTGGAGGTGGAGGGAGAGAGAAACTGGTGACTGATAGACTATGTCATAACTTGTACCACAGTAAGCCTAATTGGAGTCTGAGTTACAGAAGTACATATAAGTTTACCACATCATGAACTGTGGAGCATTACAGTGTAAGTTCTTGCTCTAGGGAGATACACTGCCTCTGTAAATAACCATGCATAGGTTTGAAGCTGGTAATTATAGCACCCAGTGGGCAAGCTATGGAGAGCAGTACCATATTGCTTGATCCTCAGCTTGGGCTCCAGTAGTTCCAGATATGATCTGTGTAATGAAGTGTGGTCTTCAAAAACTAATGAATTGAGAGGTTGGTTGGTTCATTCCTTACTTTGTTGGAGAAAGGACAATAGCATTAGAAGGGTGGAGGTTGGAAATATAGTATCCTAGGTCTTTGAAAATATAGTATCCTTGTTCCATTGACATCCTCTTTCTGTCTCTGTCTCTATCTCTGTCTCTCTGTCTCTATCTGTCTCTGTCTCTATCTCTATCTGTCTCTCTGTCTCTGTCTCTGTCTCTTTCTCTCTCTTTCTCTCATCTGTGTGTTTCCTCTCTGATATGAGTAGACTTTTTATTGCAATAGCCGTCCACTGCTATAGTGTTCTTCTCAAGTTTTTGCCAAAAACCTACAGGCATAGTAAACTTCCAAGTCATTGAGAAGTGAACCATAAGTCACTTATATTTATATTTCCAGCATCCTATCATATGACATATTTTACCTGCATGTACACCAGAAGAGGGCACCAGATCCCATTATAGATAGTTGTGATCCATCATGTGGTTGCTGGGAATTGAACTCAGGACCTTTGGAAGAGCAGGCAGTGCTCTTAACCTCTGAGCCATCTCTATGATATGTTATAATTGAGCTCAAATTAGCAAGTGGGGAACCAATGTTGATGTATTGGAAGATTGTGATGAGTAAACATGTTGAGCATTACCACTATTATATGTTACTTAAAACAGAGTCAGATTTTAAAATGAAATGAAAATTTGAGAACCAGAAGTATTGTTGGAAAGAACTATCTATTCATCATCATCAACAACAAAAATTCATTAGTTTCAGAAGCTCTGAATGAATCAAAAGTATGTTGACTGAGTCCTGTTTGTTCTTGGAAGTCCTCCTGATCTCTTGAGGCCAAATGAGGCCTCATATGTACAACACATGGAATGATTGTGGTAAGTGAATGTTCAGTTGAAATGGAATTTGTTGCTTTAATGTTTGAACCTCTTTCCTCGTCCTGGGGGAGAGATCAGAATAGGACCAACTAGGTCTCAGTTTCTGTGGACTTTAGATTATAGTTGGATTTCTATGATAATCTGAAGTCTGGTTGATACCTACTTCTGTAGCACTCATGTATAAATCTTGTCTTCACAATTTCTTTTTCCATTGATACAAGTAGTTACACCAAATAAAGGAAAGTTATTTGGGTTAAAGAAATAGAAAGACCTGAGCCAAATCTGAAGCACTCATGCAAAGGCTGGGTTGACTATGTGTACTCATATCTACATTATTGGGAACATCGATGAAGACAGGCAGATTCTCAAGAGCTCTCTCTCCTGTCAACCTAACCAAATAAAGAAAGACTTCTGATTTGTTCAAGAAACACACACACACACGCACACACACACACACACACACACACACAGAGAGAGAGAGAGAGAGAGAGAGAGAGAGAGAGAGAGAGAGAGGGAGAGAGAGAGAGAGAGAGAGAGAGAGAGAGAGAGAGAGAGAGGAGAGAGAGAGAGAGAGAGAGAGAGAGAGAGACAGAGACAGAGAGACAGAGACAGAGATAAGAGACAGAGAGACAGAGACAGACAAAGACAGAGACAGACAAAGACAGAGAAAGACAGAATGTGGAGGAATGTCTTGAGTGGATGTAACAGCTGTCAATAAAGTGCTGTTTAGCCAATCAGCTGGGCAGAAGGACAGGAAGTAGAAGGTGGGACTTCCTGGAGGAGGGGTAGAGCCAGGAATTGACATTGGTCAGCTAAAGGTTAACAGTTAATGGAGAGAGTTGATGGTCTGCCTGAAGACCATCTGATGGGCACATACTTGGGATATATGTTGATGATGAGGATTAGAGTAGTTTATTGTTAGATTAGTAGCAGTTTAGATTCTGCCTGGTGTAGTGCTTGCAGTTTTGAATTACAATTCAGTCTCTTTGTGTCAGTTATTGGATTAATAAGCTGGAACAGATACAATTTATTGTAACAACAGAGACAGACAGAGAAAGAGACAGAGACAAAAATTATATATTTCTACCATGCAATTATTCCTTGATAATATTAAACAAACAAACAAACAAACAAAAAACAAGTGCCTTGGATGAAAATGTAGAATTTTTAATTTGTGACTTCAGCCTTACCATGTTATTGTTAGCACAAGTTACACTGGGTCAGACAGGCATAGGTCTCAATAGAAGTGGTTGGAGTCCCTGTCAAGGGAGAAATTGACTAGTAATCGTAAGAATAAAACACAGTGTCAGGTGCCCAAAGCTTACATCAATTTTATACTCACCAAAATTAGTGTGTTCACTTAATTTTTGGTCATACTTGTCCCCAAATGCCACAATGTGAGAAAAATGACACCACTGTACTGTAACTAGCCAATGGACTGAGTTTGGTGAAATTCAGAAGCCTTAAGTGACCTCTACTGTTCCTCTAGCTAGTGAGCTGCAGCTGGATTCCTCACCCTCAGAACCCCTGGTTAATAATATGATGAGCTGACTCAGAGTTGAGATATTTCAGATACACTTACCAGGCTACATGTGCATGACAAATGATCAGTAGTGTATTTTCTAACTAGAACAGTGATTTGGTTACTTAACACAATAAAATCCATAATTTTCCTTAATAGAACACAAAATGAAAACAAAACATGACAAAATAATGAAACTTCACGAATAAAATTTATTTAAAAGGAATCAAATAGTTTAACATGAAGATTAGTTTTTCCTAATAAGTGATATTTATGAATAGTGGTTTATATATTTAAAGATAAAATGATGAAATAACAAAACATATTTTCTAGTATTTTCTATTAAAATAATTAAAATAAAATGATAAAAATACTTTCTTTATCCATATTGTCTATTCTGTTTCCTCTTCTCAGTGAGATTCATGCACACCACACACACAAACTGAAGCCCTCCTTTTTACTTAGATTCTTTGGCTCTGTTGTTTGTAGCATGGTTATGCTGTACTTTATACCTCATATATACATAAGTGAGTATATACCATGTTTGTCTTTCTGTGGCTGGGTTACATTACTAAGGATGATCTTTTCTAGTTCCATCCATTTGCCTGCATATTTCATGATGTCATTGCTTTTAATATCTGAATAATATTCTATTGTATAAATTGCCATATTCTCTTCATCTATCCTTAAGTTGAGGGACATCTAGGCTGTTTGCAGTTTCTGGCTATTAAGAGTACAGCTGCTATAAATGTAGTTAAGCAACTGTCCTTGTGATATGGTGGAATATTCTTTGGGGTATATGGCCAGTAGTGGTATAGCTGGTTCTTGAGGTTGATTTTCTGAGAAACCTATTTCCCTATTTTCTGAAAAACCTCCCAATTTATTTCCAAAGTAGTTTTATGAATTTATGTTCCCACCAGAAATGGAGGAGTGTTTCCCCTTGCTCCACATCCTCGCCAACAAACCTGTCCTTTGAGTTTTTTATCTTAACCATTCTAATGGTGTAAGATGGGATCTCAGACTTGTTTTGATTTGCATTCCCCTAATGGATTAGGATACTGAACATTTCTTTAAGTGCTTCTTGACAATTAGAGAGTCCTTTGTTGAGAATTCTATTTAAATCTTTACCCCATTTTTAATTGGGATATTTGGTTTATTGGGGTGTAGGTTATAGAGTTCTTTATACATTTTGAATATCAGCCCTCTGTTGTATATGAGGTTAATGAAGATCTTTTTGATTGCTGGATGGGGGAAAGGGGATTTGAACAGGAGGAATCAGGTAGGGGGAAGATGGAGGAAGAGAGTACCACTGAGAGACAATTGGAATGGGAAACATCTCTGGGAAGAACTAGAAACCTAGGACAATGAGAACTCCCAGAAAATCTGTAAGGGTGACCCCTGCTAAGACTCTTAGCAACGGGGGATATGGAACCTGAGCTGACCATCTGTAACCAGGCAAAACTTTCAGTGAAGGGATTGGCATACTAATACCTCTGACATACAACTTGTCCTACCTACAATATGTGCAGTGGAATAAATGGAGCAGAAATTAAGGGAATGTCCAACCAATGACTGGTCCAGCTTGAGACCCATGCCATGGTAGAAAGCCCACCTCTGACACTGTTAATGATATTCTGCTATATTTGAAGACAGGAGCCAAGTATAATCATAATCAGTGAGACTTCACCTGGCAACTGATGAAAACATATGCAGAGACCCACAGCCAACCAGGTGGAGTTTGGGGAATCCTGGGGACCAGGAGGATGAAGAATTGTAGGAGCCAGGGTAACCACAAGAGAACCTACAGAATCAACCATCCTGGCCCCAGAGGGGCTCACAGAGACCAACCAAAGAGCATGTTTGGGACTGCACATAAGTAACTGCTGTGTTGCTTGGTTTTCATGTTGGACTCCTAACAGAGGGAGCAGGGTTTGTTTTTGACTCTGTTGCCTACCTTTCGGACCATTTCCCCTACTGGGCTGCCTCATCTATCCTCAGTAGGAGGTGTGCCTATTTTTACTGAAACTTGATAGCCAAGGCTGGTTGATGTCCATGGAAGGCCTCCCCTAATCAGGAAGGATTGGATGGGGGAAGGGATGATGTGGGAGGAAGGACTGGGAGGAAAAGAGAGAGGGGGAAAATTGCTATCTGGATGTACAGTTATTAATTAACTAATTAAAATAAAAGAAAATGCTTTCTTTAAAAGTGTTTTCTTTATTTTCAAAAATAATATCAAATCAGTAATTAGTTATGCATCCAATATTAATTAGTAGTGTGCCACAACTGTAGGAGAAACACTAAGATTTTATCAGGAGAACATGGTCCATTGAATCAATGAAGCAGGGAGGATATGGACTCACAGAAACTGAGGCTGCAAGCATGGGGCCTGCACCGATCGACACCCACGTCTTCTGTGCGTGTCTTATAACTGTTAGTGTGATATTTTGGGGGACTCCTAACTGTGGGAGCATATGTATCTCAGACTCTTTTGTCTACTCATGAGGCTTTTTTTTTCTGTTAGATTGCCTTGTCCAGTTTTGGTCTGAGGGCTCCTGCCTTGTCTTATTATATTTTGTTTTGTTGTATTTGGCTGTTGTCTCCTGGAGGCTGGCTCTTTTCTGTTGGGAGATGGAAGGGGTGGGGGGAATGGATCTAGTGAAGACGGGATGTGGGGCCAGAGCTGGAATAGGGAGAGGGGAAACTGTGGTTAGAATGTATTGTATGAGAGAAGTTGTTACAAATATCTCTTTCTAAAGAATGCCAAAATTAGATTGAAACGATTACTTCACTAAAATTAACATGGTTTCTTTTCAAGGAGTAGGGGCACGGTTGCCTTACAAAACTTTTCACTGTACCTCCCATTAAACAGTTGCGTTTCTACTGAGTTTCATGGAGAGAAAATGCTTATTTTCCACAAAGATTTCTTTGGCCATAGAAGGAAAGGTTCGTTTGTTTGTAAGGAGTGATGTGATCATACTTGGACTAGTAAAAAATATTTAATTTGGTGTTGTATATTTGTATTGACTTGATTTTTAAATTCTTTTCTGGAAATTGCTGTTAGTTTGATTATGCTACCTGCATTGAAATGGTGCAATGAAACCTATTCTCTTTGATATTTAATGCATATATTTAGCATTATATAGCATGGCATAAACAGACTTCCCTTTAAATATAAAAGTTGCATTGGCAAGAATGTAACTTTCTAAATGTTAAAAGTGTCATGAACAAACAAAAGGCTTGGATGACTCCACTGTTGACAGGATTATAGTATATCTTTAGTAAGAGAACTATCCATTGGAGTCCTTGTCTCTGTAATAATGTTGAAATGTGAAAATAATGTTTAAAAAAATATTAGTTTCAAAATGTATTCTTGCCTAAATTTGTCTACTCAAAGGACAACTAGGTGACAAATAAAATATGATTTTGGGAAAAAGGGAAAGGGAAGCAGTTGTAGTAGTTTAATATCAATATTGAAGTTTTTATATGTAGTGTCCACAAAACCTCAATTCCAAACTATGAAAGTATATTTGTGTTGAGAAATTATTAGCAGAATTCATATTTAAAGTCTTTCAGACAACAAAGGCACATTAAAAAACTTGAAATAAAAAAAAATAAAGTTAGAATGTAGATTTGACTTAATAAAACATTCATAATATTTCTAAAGTGAATACAAAGTATCTAATTTCTACGGCATGTCGCTGTGAATATTCATATAACATACACATACGTATTCATGGTCAGTGAATTTAATGTTAATTTGCTTATTGAATAGTTTTAAAAGGTTTAAAGGTACGTCAATAATATTTCATAGTTAGTCTAACTGAATGAAAATACTTTTATAAATTGAGTTTCAACTGATAAGAGAAAAATAAGATTTAACAAACACATGAAAGTACTTTGTTTCAACTAAAGCAATTGCTACTAAATGTTTTTTTAACATCATCATTTTGTATAAATAATGTAAAATTGGTTTTAAATTTTTGTATTCTATGGTGATTTCTATAAGAAATGGCCTCATGTGTTTGAACATTCAGTTTCCAGTCGGGGCTATTTGGAGAGATTATGGAATCTTGGCAGCAGGTGTTGATGTTTTATAAAGTATACCCTGTTGATGTTCTCTCAGCCATCAGCGTGTTGATGAAAATGTGATCAGCTTTTCCATGTCTCCCATTGTCATGCTTTCTATCTTAGAACTGTAAGTTAAAATGAATGCATTCTTCTGTAAGCTCGGTTTTTTTTTCCTGCAATGACAAAACGTGAACTAGAAGATAAATTGGTACCAGAAGTGAGGTATTCGTGAGATAAAATGACCATGTGCCTTTTATGTCCTTGGAGTATCTTGTGGAAGAATTTGGAAGTGTAAGTGGAAAAGCCATTGAATGTTGGAAACAGATTAAGGGTCCTCTCTATGGGAACTTGGAAGATAAGAGTGTTGAGAGAAATACAAACTGTAGAGCCCCAGCTCACATGGTGTCTGAGGGGAGTAAGGACTAGATCTGCAACCAGAGTAGAGGCTACTTATGAAATATTTTGGTTAAAAATTTAATGTATTTTGCTATGGGCCTGGGAATTTAAATGGCACTGAATTAAAAAGTAATTAACTAATTTCTTTGATGGAAAAATTTCTAGACAGCAAAACATTGAGTTTATAGAATTATTATTGTTTATTACTCTTATGCAAGTCTACACTGAAAAATAGCAACAAATGGTCCAGATGGAAATGTTTAAATGTGAAGTATGAAGAGGAAAAGAGCATTTAAAGAGCTTACAATTATAGCTAAGGAGTCTGTACTGAAAGAAGTTTGTTTGTTTGTTTTACAAATGTGGGTGCCCTTGCATTTGGGGCATAGATGATCAAAACTGAGATGTCATCTTGGCGGACTTTTCCTTGTATGAAGAGTATGAAGTGTTCTTTCCCATACCTTTTGATTAATTTTGGTTGAAATTCTATTTTATTAGATGCTAGAATGATTACTCCAGCTTGCTTCTTAGAAAACCTTTTTCCAGCCCTTAATGCTGAGATAATGTCTATCTTTGTTGCTGAGGTGTTTTTCTTTTATGTATTAGAATGATGGGCCCTGTTTTCTCATCCATTCTGTTATCCTGTGAATTTTTATTGGGGAACTGAGTTCACGGATATCGAGAGATATTAATGACCAGTGATGCTGACCTCCTGTTATTTAGATGTTGGTGCATGGTAGCCAAGTGGTAGGGCAATGGTCTCTTAAACCAAAGCTCACAGGTTCGAATCCTGTCCATGCCTGCTGCTGTTCCCTTCCTAGATGTTGGTGGTGATATGATACATGTGGGTGGTGTGAGTGTGCTTCCCTTCTTTTGGTTTTGCTGGTGTCAGTTTACTTATTTCCTGTTTTTTTTGGGGGGGGGGTGTATTATGCCTCCTTGTTTTGGAGTTTTCCTTCTAGCATCACCCAAAAGGCTGGATTTGTAAATAGATATTGTTTAAAATTGATTTTGTTGTTTTCTCCATGTATGGCGATTAAAAGTTTTGCTGGGCATAGCAGTCAAGGCTGATATCTGTGATCTCTTAGTGTTTGTATGAAATCTGGCTTTTAGAGTCTCTGTGGAGAAATCAGGTGTAATTCTGATAAATCTGCCTTTACATATCACTTGGCCTTTTTCCCTTGCAGCTTTTAATATTCTTTCTTTGTTCTGTACATTTAGTGCTTTGATTATTATGTGGCAGAAGGATTTTCTTTCTTGGTCCAACCAATTTGGTGTTCTGTAAGCAGCTTGTATGTGCATAGGCATCCCCTGCTTTACGTTGGGGAAATTTTCTTCTGTGATTTTGTTGAAAATATTTGGAGCTGGGATTTGGAGCTGGGAGTCTTCTACTTCTATTCCTATTATTCTTATATTTGATCTTTTCATTGTGTTCCAGATATCCTGGATGTTTTTTGCCAGGAACTTTTTGGATTTAATATATTCTTTGATTGAGGGATTAATTTCTTAGCTGTGTCTTCAACACCTCAAATACTCTCTTTTAGCTCTTGTATTCTGTTGGTGATGCGTGTGTCTTTAGTTCCTGTTTTTTTCTATAGGTTTTTCATCTCAAGGATTATCTCAATTTGTATTTTCTTTATTGCTTCTATTTCCATTTCATATTCTTCACTTGTTTAATTATATTTCCCTCTATTTTATTTAGGGACTTAATTCATTTTCTTCACATTTGATTGAATGTTGCTGTATTTCTTTAAAGGAATGATTGATATTTGCTCCTAAGGCCTCTATCATCTTTATAAGGTTGGATTTAAGCTTGTCTTCTTTCACTTCAGCTGTGTGAGGGTGTCCAGGACCTGTTGTAGTAGTATACCTGAGTTCTGGTGCTGCCATGTTGCCCTGTGTTTTGTTGACTGTGTTCTGATATTGGCCTTTTGTCACCTGGTTGCCCCTGGTGTCAGCTGGATGTTCCTGATGCTGACAAAACTTCTTGGAGGCAAGGAGCAGGCAGAGGCATGGGCCTGATTGTGGAGCACATGGAATAGCAAACTTCTCACTTCTGGCTGGGTGTTCCTGCGGAGGGACTTGCTGGCTTGAATATTCCTCTCCCAGCTGTGTCCAAGGTAGACAGGAGAAGGCTGAGTGGGTTCTGACCTGGCTCTTCCTGGAGACTCGCAGTCCTGGATGATCCTGGAACTGGTAAGCCTCCTCCAGAGGGAAGGTCATAGCGCTGGGGATGGGGAGGAGGCCAACATGTGGCTCCTAAATTTCATTTTCATGAGTATATTTTACAACAGTAATAAATATCAAACTAGAACAGTAGGATTATGTTTTAGCACAATTCATAATTCAATAGAATTCATAGGTTTATTTTTATAATTCTTTATTTAAGAGACAATTTATTGAGGGCAGATCTGTTACAAGAATTGCCCACAAGCATACTAAATACCTGCCTTTACTTAAATCATGATAATTCAAGTTAAACTAATAATGAATTAATATTTCACACCTGCATATATTTTGCAAACATAGTTTTAAGTTCAGAAAGCTGAGGAGGTGTTATAATGGAAACATTGTATGAGACTAAATATTACCATCACTATGAAAAATTAACTCAAATAATTTTGTTAAGCAGTAAATGTAACTATCTCAGCAGTTTCATTCTCCAGTGTGTAAGCAATATGAGAACTATTCAAAACATCAAAACCAAGCAAACAAAACTTAGAGCATTTATAGGAGTTTAGTAAATAATTATTAGAGTTATTATCAAAATATTCAATAATGGAAATGAAGTAACTTTTGCAAAACCTATCAACACAGATGCATTTATAAATCCAATCGGGGGGGGGGGCGGGGAAGTCATAGGAAACATGTTTGCTTTCATTGCTTTCTTCTTTCTGTACCAAGTAACAAGAAAGCTGATGTAAACATTAAGTTGCCTAGGAGCACTTCTCTATGTGACCGAACTATTTTTAACAGGATATTTGTTGTGTGTGTGTGTGTGTGTGTGTGTGTGTGTGTGTGTGTGCACATGTGCTTGCTGTGGCATAAGTGTGGAAGTCTGAGGACCACTCTGTTGGAGTGTTTCTTTCCTTCCATGATGTGAGCTTCCAGAATTAATTTCAGACTGCTATGATTGGCTCCACGTGCCTTCAATCACTGTGCCCTCTCACTGACTCAAAATGGGGTATTTATTATCACAACACTCCCTTTCCTTTTCTCATGTTCTCCTTTAGATTTTTTCTACTTTTTGTTTCTCCTCTCCTCCTCTTTAAATCCTATCCATATTGTAATAACCAAGTCACAGTGTTATTTCTCCAGGATGGATTCCTCTTCTGTAATATAAGTTTTTATTAAATTATTCATACCATTGTACATGTCACATAATTTTTAGCTGTATATTAGGCTTACCTTTATATTGTGCTGTTTCAATGACCAAAATGATAGATCTTAAGCTTTGTAACCTCAGCAAAGCATTTAGAATATAAACATTTTAACACCTTTAAAAAAAATCACATTTCAACTAAAACACAGAATTTATAAAACACTTAAGAATTCTCATAATGGGCTTTTAGTGTTGATAAATGCTTTGATTTATATTTTCAAATACTGAACCAAATATAAAGTAGGGAAATTCTATGGGGGAACAATATAGAAATTCAGCAGTGATGATTTAATAAAAGCATGCACCATGTACATACACATGTATACACAGGCAGAGGCATCTGACACTTGTAAATGTAAAATCATGTAATTATCTTGATTGGTTTTTTTTTCATTGATCATTAATGGTTTGAAATGTTACTAGCAAGCATGGGAAAGGGTGCAGTGGTTCTTGCAGAGGCATGGAAACTGAGGTTTGGATCTCCAGCAACCAAGCAAAAAACCAGATCCAGCAACATGCATCTGCAACCTAGTACTAGGGCAAGAGAGATGTGTGGATTCCCTAAAGCTCATTGGCCAGTTAGCCAAACCTGGTCAATGAGTCCCAGATTCAATGACACACCCTCTGTGAAAAAGCTTCACATTTGAGACCATTCTAGAATCTCACTGTGAAGAAGCAGTTTATCATTTTCAAAGATGTGTTTTCCTTGTTATGAACTGTAGTGATGGCCGAGGACTCGTTCTAAGAGTAAGAGAGCCATTTCCTACTTTCTAGTCATTTGCTCTCGCTTCTATTAACTAACACCCTCATTTCTCTATAGTTACAAAAATAATTGGGATTAGATAATATAAGCCTTCGAGTCTACTTAACTGGCTCCTGCTAGGTCTACAGTACAGTAATATGAAGCCAACCAACATAGACATCTGTGCAGCCCATTTTTCTCTTGCTGTGGATCACCTCATTATATGCTTCCTCATGATTATCAGAAAGGGCTAGTTTTGCCTGTTTGAGTGAAACCAGGACAGCCTTGTTTTGGGTGGATTCGGCAGATGCTTCTTTTGTTAAAATGTGTAACAATTTTTTTTTCATGCAGAATGTTGTTTTTGTGCTTTTGTAGGTCCCCCTTTTGAGAACCCATGAAACTGATCTAGTGATTGTCAAAGCACGGCAAGAACACGAAGCATTACAAAGAAATTTTGTCAGTGTTGTAAATGTATTAACCACCCTTGGCTGCCTTGGTCAAGTAAAGAATCACCGCCCTAGGCAATAAGTGGTGTTTTACGCTGATGTAAAAAAAAAATAAAGCTCATTCAATGGGCGTCAGTGAAAAGATAACTAACGGTCCAAAAGTTAAAACTATCGGACAACAGAATTTCTCCAGATAGGATATACCTTCTCTGTGATTTCTTCATGTAACTCCCTTCACATCTTAAGGCATGACACAATTTCCAAAAATCCACAGCTTTCAGCTACCCTCTCAACATGTGGATGGAATATGTGGACAGAGACAAGAGCTGGAAGACCAAACCAATGAAAACAGTGGTCCATGGAATTAGACATTCTATTTTGATGGGCCTTTGAGACATCAGCAAACTATAGTTAATGAGTCAAACTATATTTGAGCTTATATTAAGTAATCTGTTGTATTTTTCCTAAAGTGAGTCATTCCATCTAGTTGATCTCTGAGACTCCTTCCAACCTGAACGTTATACAATGTATATTCTGCTGGAAATTTTAGGGGAAAAATCATTTTTTTCTTTTGAAGTAGAATTAAATTTTATAATCATTTAGACATTTATTCTCACTACAACTTGCCTTGCATTTATTGGGCAATTTTCTTTATGTGTAAAATTATGATAGGAACATTATATATAATGTTTCAAATGTTTATAGAATAATCTAAGAACAAATAATAATTATGATCATAGAATTTTATCATATAAACTTCAATTTAGTTATGAAATGACTGTGCCAGATTTGAATGTAGAAATATATGACTCTAATGTCTATATTTTCTTCTAACAGGCCTGTGAAATCAATTATGGAAACGTGTTGTGCAACTTTGACTTAGGTAAAGGACAGGCATTTTAAAAGGCAAAAGATGCTTGTAATTTTCACTGTTTCCTCAGACTCCTGGCCTGGGCCACATGACAAATAGCATGCAAAACATTTCCCATAGGTCTTTGTTTTTTATTTCTCTCTGTGTGTGTACACCATCATGTATATTTTCTCTCAAATCTGTCATTCTATCTAGGTGGCAATAAATCTGTTACATATTTCATGCTCAATTAAAACAAATCTTATGAGATTCCCATGTACTATGGAAAGATCGCCATCTGTCCCCTCCTTAATTAGGACCATCCTGATTATGTTAAACATGTCCTGGCTCCCGTTAAAATTCTCTAAATACACATGAGGAGAAATTGTTAAAAATGAGTTGTCAGCAAGAAACAGAGAGATTAAAAAAAAAAAAAAAAAACTCCAAAGAAAGTTAAACAAAGAGAAATACTCCAAACCTTGAGGCTTAGGTTGAATTGAATAATATTAAATTCCTCCCCCCTCTGCTTCTCATGACTAATCCATACCAAGACGCAAATGTAACTTGAAATGAATCATTCTGGAAACTTCAGGAGTTTGGTTAATTTTTCCTTCCTGTTCTTTTATTTTTTTATTTCTCTCTCTCTCTCTCTCTCTCTCTCTCTCTCTCTCCTCTCTCCTCTCTCCTCTCTCGCCTCTCTCTCTCTCTCTCTCTCTCTCTCTCTCTCTCTCTCTCTCTCTCTCTCTCTCTCTCTCTCTCTCGGAACACCTTTAGGCCTTTGGGATCTGATTGGATCCAGGAAGGGGAAATGCCGAAATCCTATAGGGAAAGCTTGCTCTTGGAGTAATTTAGACCTGATTTGGGGGAACAAAATATTTCTCTATGTTTTAGGTTACAAGATTTCTGAAATCTTGGCTGGGTTGAAAACATAGAAGAACCTTGGGTAACAAAGCAAAATCTAGATAACAGTGAAGAAGAAAGTGAGTGTTGGAATCTCTGTGCTAAAGGGATGGAGTCGGCATGGGATCTTACCTTGTTTGCTCTCAGCTGTGTGATCATTTTCCCATGTTTTTCCTGGGCTTTCCTCTGTTAAAATGCAATCTCAGCAAAATCTAACTCTGCCTGATCAGGGAACGCAATCATTCTACTATGGTGCAAAATTTCTTCTTCTTCTTCTTCTTCTTCTTCTTCTTCTTCTTCTCTTCTTCTTCTTCTTCTTCTTCTTCTTCTTCTTCTTCTTCTCTTCTTCTTCTCTTCTTTTATTTACTTAACTCATCAATTACATGCTTGGAAACAACTGTGTCAGGATACGCTCTGGCCACATAACAATGAAAATGGACTTGCCTTTATGGACCTTATGTTTCAGGGGTAAACAAGACTGTCTTAGACCCTATTAAGTGATGTGTGGAAAAATGAATCCAGGCAATAATTTTTTAAAACAGTAAATATAGGACTGACTTACCTAAAATCAACATTTAGGATATCTGGAGGGAAAGTAGCACAAGGTAGGACCAGTGGCTCCTGAAATGCCTTTCTGCTAGAAGGTGAGAAAAGCAATGTAATCTCTATGGTTGGAGGGGAATCAACATGAAAACGACTTAAAACACACACCCCCCCCCCCACACGCAACATGAGCCAGGAGCAAACACAGTTCCCAAGCCTCTACTCCATGCTCCGTGAGAATAGAATAGTGAAAGCATGCTCCTTGAAACAGCTGCTGTTTTACCATGGTTGAAGAATACAACTGAAAAGATATTAGTACCTGAGTTTGCAATTTATCCTTCTCCTTATATTTGTTAAGGTGATTGGTAGACATAACTTTAGAAATATGAAATCCAGGAAGACAAGAAGAAGTCAGAAAGCTTATTTAAATAAAAGAAGACAATTTGAAAAAAAAAGAACTCTTTTAATAATCAGTGTATTCCTACACCGTATTTCCATATTTCTCATCTTGCCCTGACTCTCCCTTCCTCTTTTTTTCCTATAAACAAAACAAAACAAAACAAAGCTGTTTCTCTTTCTTTGCTTCTGGTCTCCTCTCTTCCCTGTACGTTATACCCTATCTGATTTCATTTGTATAATACTCTTGAAATGACAAAATTATACAAAGAGATAAGCAGTTCAGTGCCTAGGAGTTAGGGAATGAGTTGGGCAGCAACAGCAGGGATTCTTGTGACTATGAATATATTTCATGTCATGGTGATGTTCTTTTGTTCCTGGAAATCCCACCATAGCTTTTCAAAGACAACTCCGATCAGTTGAAGCGTCCAGGAGACCTCTCTATATTAGTCCTTAAAACGTGAGTTCTGAAGTTCCCCAGAGTGTTTGGAGGGAGGAAAGGAAGGAGATAAAGTCCTATAGCTCTCTTTTAATTAAAATTATTAAAAAATAAAAGTCTCATATAAAAGGGTTCATGTAGCCTATTTTGGTGATGAAGTGAAGTTGACAATGATTATTAGTATTGATTGTCAATTTGATTAGAATCTGGTATTAATAAAGAGGTGTGCCTGTGAGCAGGATGGGAAAGCATTTGCAAGGACTAACTGAAGGAGCTATATTCTTCCCTGAATGGGTTGATATGTTCTGTTCAGCCATGAGGAAATCTGAAAAGAAATAAGTACTGCGTGTCATCTGCCTGCCTTACTCTTGCTTTCAAGTATACCCTATTGTTGCTGTTTGTGCTGCTACCATCCTTTCCTGACATTACAAACCAGATTCTTTGTCCTTCTATGGACCTGTAGCCCTCTCTCCAAGAATCCTTGTAATCTTCCATCATGAGACCAGAGTGTAAGCAATGGATGTTGAGGCATCTAGACTCGTGGACTGAAAAGCTACCAAGTTTCTCTGCATTTCCACTGTAAGACAGCCATTGTGAAATTACATGACCCAAATTTTGTAAGCCAATCTAATAAAAACCCTTTGTTAAATATATTTATTCTGTTGGTTTTATTCCTCTAGGGAATACATTGACAAATAGCCATCTGGATTTGTGCCCAAGACACACGATTTTTCATTTCATCAAATTTTTATAGTACCTGGTACTATAGTTTCTAAACTTTCTTGCCTCATAGGTATGCCATAATTTTATCATACTTTTTCTTATTTCATGAGACTTTATAGGCTTTGGGATATTCTGTAAAGCATTTGTTTTCAAGAACATGTGCTGAAAATATAATTTCTCAGTGTAAGCAATAAATGAGTTTCTACATTATACGGTTTATTCTAATTAAAATTTGTGCAAAACTTTTGTTTTCTCCAGCCTTTCATTAATAATCTTGTGTGCACATCAGTAGAAGCACACAGAAGATTTAGTGGATGAGACAAGAGCATTAAAACATAGCTTTGTATGCATCTAAATTATAGTTTAAAAAAACCCAACCTGGTCTTCATTTCCTGGGACACGTCCTGCTGGCCAAGCACAGTTATTAGCAATGTGCCCATTAAACATCCTTCAATGTCAAAGGGTTTCAGATGAGATATGCATGTTGTTTTATACATGGATGAGACTGAAAGTAGAAGTCTGCTATCCATACTCAAAGGAACAACAGTCCATCCTAACCTGTGCGCTATGTAAAAGTGAGCATATCTAAATATGAACATTATTCGTTAAAGCCCTCAGGAGAAATTATTAAAGAATATCTTACAACAATAAGATGAGAAGTTTTTATATTGACATAAAAACAGAAATCATGTTAAATATTAAAAGTTCTATTTTAGATGTACTTTAAAAGTATGTTTGTATGTTCAAATATATATATATATGTATATATATATATATACATATATATATATACACACATACACACACAATTTGGGAGCTATATCTAGACAGGAGATTCTCAGAATAAGGATTGCAACCAGCTATGGGGGCACAGCCTTTACACAGTGCACAATAGCATTATGCCTACAATGTGCTTCCATATAAGTTGCTTCTATCAGTTATTTTATCATGACGAGAAAAGTATCTATTCCATCCTACCTATATGTTATATATTGTCCTATCTTGAGCACTTAGAATTAGTGTGATCAGGGAAGAAAAACCCAGACACATTTTACAATTAAAAACACTGAAGGGTGTTACTTCAAACATTTGTGAATGCAAAGAAGCTTTAGATATCCCCCCAAAAAGGAAGAATTCACCTGTAATGGAAATTAGAAATATTGCTTTTAGTTTTCTTGGGTCACACTGTTATGTACATCCCATAATTATGTCTCTAACACTTGTTTTAACCTGACTATTTTTATTTAAAAAGATTTTTAATTCCTCCCTTCTAGTTGGGAGGTTTTGTTGCTGGAATATTTTCTCTAACTTGTTAAACTAATACCTACCTCTGTCTCAAAGTAGCTAATGCATCTACGTTTAGGCGGAGGAATATTTCTGCTTTTCAAGTGTTGTTTCATTCCTGGTGATGACTTTACCATACTGTTAAAGTGGATGTTAAAAGGGAGGAATGGATGCCTGTCTTCATTATTGTGTCTCTGAAACTTGCATTGTGATTTTGATGCTGATGAATCCATTCATAGGCCAAAATCCAGACCTGCATTTTAAATGAACTCAGTAGGTTGTATATACATACATGTGTGTATTGTCACATCGATATATGTGTTATAAATAATAATAATAATAATAATAATAATAATAATAATAATAATAATAATAATAATAATAATTTTAAAAGAAATCATGAACTTGGGAGGGGGACAAAATAATTTAATTGGGGAGAAACCGTTGGGAAAGGCAGCGTTCATGTATGCAATTCTCCAAACTACGACTAAATTATCAAACAAGCAAACAAACATGAAGCAAAGCATAGTATCCACATTTCTGAGGACAGTTAGTACTCAAGCTCTTTATTCTGTTTTGGCTTTGGTTCTGTCTTTCCGTTGAACCCCCTTCATTTTTCTTATTTCTCCTCCTTGGTTTCCATTTCTACATTCGACAGTTGGAAGTGATAATGTGAAAACAAGTAGGATGGAGCTGCGATGTCAGAAGCCCACGCAGCCTTCATTCCTTCCAGCTCATGTTTTCATGAAGAGGTTGGGTTCCTTGTTGGTTGACAGGGTTCACCTCAGTGAGTCCTTTTATAGTTTATTTCCTATGAATTCAAGGGAGTCTAGTTATATTTTAGCGGGAGAATGTTCATCTAGCTTGCCCAAGGTTTTGGGTTCAATCACCAAACTGCAAAAAACTATTGTATTTCAAAGAAGCAATGGTATTTGACAATTTATTCTTGGTTTCTTCCAGAGGCATCCAGGCTGTGTTCATTAGAACAGAAACTGGCAAACGTTAGCATACAAAATTACAACATGGAGTGTCATTTGAGTCGAGCGATGTGTGGCAGATCATTTGTTTGACTGGGTTTTGCTGTGTAGTGATGGTTAGGGAGACATCTGGTTACCGTCACATACTTTAGTATCCGATCTCATTGCATGACATTTTGTTCTGTGACATTTAGTTCCCACTTGGGACTTGGAGTTGGAAACCTAAAACTAAGTTCCATTCCCAGCTTAATAATAGGGGATTGTCTTCCATAATGATGTTTGGGGTTCTCGGTAAGACATTTCAACACAGCACATTGGAAAACAATAATAGGAGCTTGTTATCACCGACTTTCTTTACAAAAATGTGAGTAAATGAACAAGTCTCAGCAACTATTTTCGGGGATAAAAGGAGGATTTTCTCAGTTTGGGCAATGTTACTCTTTCTGCTTTGTTTCTCTTGTACTGAAGCTCATGTATCTTCCCCATACCTCTCATTTTTCCCTTTTTTTAAAAGCACGTACATGTTTTATAAGGCTATGTTAGAAATGTGGTTTTTGGAATGTCCAAGCATACATTTGGAAATTTGAGGTTTCTGCAACTCAACTGTGCTTATGACAGATCCTCTCTGACATAAATAAATAAGTAAATAAATAAGAAAGAAACTGGAAGACCCTTATTTTTCCTTTTTCTACCATTAGCACATAAGCTTAAATATCCATATATCCCCTGTAATTCATTTCTGAAGCTAGGCTGACAAACACTTTTACTCTTGATTTGTACATTGCTACTTATTTCCATTTTAATCCTAAAAACTGCCCTCCATTGTCAATTGGCTCCAAGAAATTGTAGAGTATCTCTAATACATTTATTAAACTCATATGCTATTTAAGTGAAAATGGAGAATATTATTCAGATGTAAGGCAATTAGCTCTTTGCTACTGTTTTCTCGAATAGACCGTGGTATAGTTTGAAATTGTTCATCCAAAATTCACATGTCAGAAACTTAATCTCCATTGCAACAGTGCCATAAGACATAATGGACAATATTATGTCATAAAGGATATACCTTCATGAAATACTTATGTAACATTGTAATCAGTCTTGAGGTTGTGAGTTAAAGTTCTTGCCACCTGATATTCTCTCTTCTGCCTTCCATCATGGAATGACAAAATAAGAAGGCTCTTACTTGGGACATGACCTTGACCTTGACCTTCCTACTCTCCCAGACAACACAAGTTATTTTCTTTTCTTTTTTTAAATTACCTAGCTTTAGTTATGTTCTTGTAACAGCATGAGACAGACTCCTTCTCCACCTTAGAAACACACAGATTTTCTTTTTTTAAAATTCTTTAAAAATTGTTTTATTTTAATTTTATTAATTTATTCAGATTACAACTAAGTTGTTATTCCATCACTTGTATCCTCCCATTCCTCCCTCTCTCCTGCTTTCACCCTATTCCCCTCCCCTAGGCCTATGACTGAGGGGGACCTCCTCCCCTACTATATGGTCATAGGCTATCAAGTCTCATCTTGGTAGCCTGCTTATTCTTTCTTTGAGTGCCACCAGGCCTCCCCAGCAAGGGGAGGTTGTCAAATATGGAGCACCAGAGCTCATGTCAAAGTCAGTCCCCACTCTCCACATAACTGTGGAGAATGTCCTGTCCATTGGGTAGATCAGAGTAGGGGTTTGATGTTTACTATTGTATTGTCCTTGGTTAGTGCAATTGTTTGATAAGAACCCCCTGGACCCCAATCCACTCAAAACAAATAGACTTTTCTAATAGGATGTCTCAGGGCTGTTTCCACAGGAAACCAGTAGTAATAGAAAGAGTTTTGTGGGGCGTGTCCTTAAGAACGGGTGTGACTAGGCAAAGGAAGCAATGCCGAGAAGCAGGGAAAATCGATATGATATCAAGTGTCAGTAATTTTTTCAGCTGATCCCAAAGGTGATGGCCCTGCTGAGTTATTCTCAGTTTTGCACACTTGACAGGGAGCCTTCACTGGATGTGGCTGCCAGAGGGAATTTACAAGGTGTCTTCAGCAGATTTGGACAGATAATCAGCATTCTGGCAGAACACGTGGTTTTGGTAGAACACCCATACTTCTTCTGTCCTCTCCTAAGGACAGATTTAAGGAAGGATTCATCATTTTACCACAACAAGAAAGCTTCCATAAATGGTCTTCCGTCAAGTCAGGTAGTCTAGTCACCGGGAAACCTTGTTTAAGAACCAAACATATAACAAGTATTGAATAACCACTGTTGGGCACCATTATAAAAAACTCTTAACAAATATATATTATTTAATTGTAGGACTGATCCCAGTATTAGTAGTTATTACTATCTTTATTGTAATTTAAATTTATGTTAAGTGGAGTGCCATTGCCAAGTGTACTGCTAGAAATAGCCAGAACAGAATATTTGTTTCTCTTATTCAAAAGTATATAACATTCCTTGCAAACCAGTGCTAACAAAGAGGACCATCATTAAAATGACATACCTTGATTGCTTTTAAAATTGCATTTCTATACATTGGAAGGCAGTGCTATAAAAGACATAGTACTAGGTTTTTTTCTCTTGTGGGATATGTGTATACGGAGCAGAATGATATTTTGGAGTCTGGAGAGCTTCTTCACTCCCAAACAGTGAATTCAGGGAAAGAAAACAAACTTCAACTTTTTTTGTATAAGCATCTTGGCTATAATAGTTTTTGGGACATTACTATTATTCAAACACTATAATGAGCAAGGCCATCCAGAATAATATTTTGTAAGTATAAAGGTTGAAAACTCATTCCCCAGCTAACATAATCAACAGAGAAAACACACACACACACACACACACACACACACACACACACACACACACACCTTTGGAAAAAAGGGTACTTTGAAAAAAGAGTTCATCTTAATCTTGCTCTGAGGTTTTTAGTCAATATACTACACTTAATTTCTACATCATGTAACACTAGACAGGGTTTCCGCATTTGTTCATCAAAGAGGATGGTGAACTAAAACAGAAATCTGTGAAATACCAAGTTTTAATTTAAAAGCTGTGGTGTGGTGTTCACACTTACGCTGACGCTAAATTTTCAGTAACATGAAAGAAAAATTTTTCAGGGCGGCCCCAAACTTAAATTTTTTTCTGTCTCTTTCCTTTGTAGAACATCTTGCTGGCATTTGGGCCAATGAGAGCTCAGAGAGCACAGGAAAGACAGGCTGTCACCACTATTCAAGGTTATCTTTAGGAAGTGTACCGCAAAGCCCTATTTAGGGGTATGTCACATACTTAAGGCATAAAACGTGGAGAAATCAAGCTGGCACTCACCTCGAAGCTTCGTCCATACCACCTAGCATCCATGATGCTGGAAGATGCTACGTACACTGCTGGAGGAGAAACAAAAGTCTCACTGTGCTATGAAGCCTGCAACAACTGGCCTTGGTAGACAGGCTGCAATCACAGCAAAATGTTATGGGTGCAACGAACCACTTTCTGATCGTATCTACGGCCCACTTCCCGAGATAGGGCCCATACTGACACTGTTAAAGGGACCAAAATCTTGTGGCTAGGTAGGTCATGGCCTTAAGGGATGGGCCAATACTATTATTCTGCTAAACAGACATAGTGTTAAAAAAAAAACAAACAAACAAACTTCTAATGAACTATTGCTATACCCATAGATCATAACACCTTTCAACTCTCACCAGAGAAGCATTTTTTTTTTTTTTTTTGCAGTAGATGACAACAAATTCAGAGACTCCCAGCTGGCTAATATGTATAGAATTAAAGGCTGTGGAGTTCTCAGTCCTAAATGGGACATCCATATTACTCTCCTTCCTACATAGGGCTCGGGAATCTTCAAAAAATAGGGAAGAAAGATGGTAAGAGCCAAAAGTGGTTGGTAATAACAGGGGAACCATGTTTTCCAGGCACAGGGCATTTACAGGTATGAACTCATATTGATTGTAATAACACCCACATGACCTGCTCAAGATCCAGTCAGACAAAATCCCAGCATTGAGGGAGTAGGCTGGGCCTGAAACACACCACTGCATGAGGAGCCATCGTCATTTAATGTCTGCTCAGGGAGGGAGAGTCAGTTTTCTTCAGTGAGTGATTCTTGGAAGGCTGACCACACACCAAAGTATGCCCCCCCTGCCATGATTAACTGGGCAAGTCAAAACAAGCTCATCGAGGAAAAGGCAAAAAAGGAGAAATCTCAAAGTTTGATAGGATGGGCTGAGAGGGTATAGAGGGGATTTTTGTTTGTTTGGTTTGTTGTTGCTGTTGTTGTTGTTTGAGACAGGGTTTCTTTCTTTAGCCCTGGCTGTCGTGGATTTGCTTTGTAGACCAGGCTGGCCTGAAACTCACAAAGATTCACCTGCCTTTTGGCCCCCTCTGCCCTCCCCACCCCCCAGTGCTGGAATTACAGGTGTGTGTCACCATTCCTGGCTAGAAGGATGTTTTTTATGAGAGAAATTTGGAGAGAGCATGAATATGGTTAAATACATTATATAATGTTCTCAGGTAATTAAAAAAAATATTAAGAGTAAATTAGTGAATTACAAAAGATCCCTGTGTTTGGAGGATACAAACACAAGTATTTGTTTTTGCACATTGTTGTCTCTGGACAGACTCACAAAAACTTTAGAAAAGGAAGCATTATTATTAATACGTAAATCTAAAAAAGGAAGAAGTTATAAGATTTAAATGATAAGAAATTATGATATTTAAAGCCAAGGTGCCTATCCTTAGTTCAAATAGTTGTACATAAGATGTTAAGTCATTTCTGAGAATGAAAAATTTGAAAACATGCTTCCTTTAAGCTAAAACATTCCTTCTGCGAGGAAGTAGTGGGGTTCATGGGACGAAGGAAATTGATATGTACAAAGTTCATGAAGCACCTGAAATTTACATGACTTATAAGGCCAGTGCCTGAGCGGTGACTGGTTGATAAGAGACAGGAGACTTTCTGGTGGAACTGCCTTCACGTTGGACAGGGTTCTCTGGGGTTCACCTTTCATGCTGAGGTGGGTTTTTGATGACATCACAGGCACTGAGACATCAGATCTTTTATAAACAACTCTTAAAAAACCCTCAGTGGTTCATTAAGATATACTGGATAAAATGGTTTCTTCGGTTTGTTATTAGTTCCCTATATGGGGTGAATGGATGTCTCTTTACATCTCCCCAAGCAGTTACCCTGCAGCATCCAACTCCTATGATGGAGTCTATTAATGTAAACACGATCTTCTGATGTGTCTTCAAAATGCTAAATATTCACTAGAGTATAAAAATTGTAGTAGGCAACTCAGTTATTTTATAGTCACGGCTTTTTAAAATGTGTGCTTTCAAATATTTGTGTGTAAGGATGATTATTAGAAGATATATTCATTTCATTTGTCTATAGAATCCACTCAGGTTGTGGTGTTTTGTTACAACAGCCAGAAGAGACTCAGGTATTGTTAGTGAGTTTCTCCTGTTCATCATGAACTTGTTTCTAATATTTGAAACACATTCCTGGGACTGTGGATTAAGATTTCAACCAACACTAGTATCTGTGCTTAAAATTTACTCTGTTTCTCCATTAGTCCTGAATTAGAATTGAATTATGTAAAAGATTAAGATCGTTACTTTAATAAGGTGACTTAATAATAATAAAAATAGAATAATAATTCAGGTTCCTTGTGCTAATGGACACCAACAGTCTTTGTTGACAGCAGTATAGAGTTATTCGTTCATTTGAAGGAAGTGGCGTAGATTATCGGTTCCAATATAACCTATCATTTCCTGTGAGTCCAATAAGGGAACACATAGCAGGAAGCTATTTAATATCACCTTGCATTAAAACAGAGGAGAAGCAGAAAGGTGAATGCACTTTTCTTGTGGAAATGGGCTGGCTGGACTATTTTCTAGGGATGAGGAGGTGGAATACAGACCTTTCCTGGTGAGACGGAATGACTGCAGGCATCAGCTTAGAACTACAGCTTAGTTCCATTTGATATCTACGTGAGCATAAACTTGATATGTAAAATGCATTTTGCATCCAGAGCACAATTTAACAGGGAAAGTCCACAATAGAGCATCTTTTCTCATACCTAACACCATCATCCTTTAGTGTTTCCCATTGGAAAACTCCAAAATAACAAATATGTTTCTCATACAAATTGAATAGGTATTGGACTAAATAGCAATGATGTCTCAACATATTGATTTATGTCACAGAAAAAAAAAAGTCTGTTAAGGATTCTGGTTTATCCTTCCTCTGAGTGCCACCAGGCGTCCCCATCCAAGGGACATGGTCAAATATGGGGCACCAGAGTTTGTGTGAAAGTCAGATCTCCTTCTCCACTTAACGGTGGAGAATGTCCTGTCCATCGGCTAGTCTGGGTAGGGGTTCGAAGTTTACTGCCTATATTTTCCTTGGCTGGTGCCATAGTTTGAGGAGGACCCCAGGGCCCAGACCCGCCTGTAGTTTTCCAGGACCCTCTGGATCCTTCTATTTCCTCATTCTCCCAGGCTTCTCACACCTAAAGTCTCAATAGGATGTCCTCCCCTCTGACCCACTTTCCTATAGGTCACCAAGAAGAGACTCGATACCCTATGAGCATATACAGGGGGAGGAGGTCCCCCTCAGTCACAGACATAGGGGAGGGGAATGGGGGGTAAGCGGGAGGGAGGGAGGAATGGGAGAATACAAGGGATGGGCTAACAACTAAGATGTAATATGAATAAATTAATAATAAAAAAAGGAAAAAAAGGATTCTGGTTTAAATACCATATGTTAAAATATTTTAATGTTTAATTGAATTAATAATTGACCCCTTACACTAATGCTTCCCATAACCATAAAAAACCAGTCCTTTTAAAATGTATAATACCTCATGGAAAACTGGTTTTAATTTACTTCTCCTTGAAAGACCTCTTTGAGGGTATTTGCATTGTCAGCAGCTTAAATTGACCACAGAAATGATAACTAAATAATTTAGAAAATTGTAAGATGATTTAGGCATTTAAGATGTGTATAAGGTAATTAAAACCAAACTTTAGGAGGGCTAAGGCCACACTGCAGTTGGTTGTTCTGTAGCTGGGGTCACTGCCTATGCTGTACAAAGGCATATGTTCCATTTAGAGTTGTAATGAGGAACATGACATGTTTTGATTCTTCGTTTGCTATGCTCATCTCTAGAGGATGTAGTTGCCCACGTGAAAAATGAATATAGGTCCTTTTGTAGAGGGTGATAAAAATGTGTAAGATAATGCATGTCACATGCATGTATGGTTGGCATATGGCTTTTGTCGGAGTTTGGGATTGTTGCCTTTAGCTGCTGTCATGATGAAGACTCATGCAAATGTTCACGATTCTCCACTTAGACATATGACCAGCTGCTTTGATCCTGTCAGCTTGATGCTGATTATTCCACTTTAGCTAATGCACGGTGTTTTTAAATGTGCTTCAGGAGATTGTTTGCTTACAAAGGAATATTCGAATGCCTTTCTCTAACCTACAAAATGAAAGGTGAATGCAGGTTGTAAAATTTTCTTTTCTCTCCTGCTAAATATATATAGGATACATTAAAAGATGTAACACAAGGGTTGTTTTTTTTCTCCTTTTCCAATTTTATTCTACAATTAAAACAATAAATGATGCTGGGCTTTCAATTCTTTGCATGTTGATTACTCAAAAAACATTAGCACGTTTCATGGGAGGAGTTTAAAGAAGTATTTGCAGCATCATCATGATTCAAGTTGATACTTACTAGAAGGGCCAGCTTCTTTTCACTGCAAATTTGCAATTGGTTCAACTTATCTTTCTGTAAGGTGTGCAAAACTATAGAAAGCCTAGCTATATTCAGGGCCCCATTCTTGGTTTAAAATAAAACCAATATTTTATGTCCACTTAAAAACTGCACAAAAGAGAAAGACCTTTATATCATTCTCACTTGGAAAATTAAATGACAGATAATTGGAGTTCATTAAAATATATATATGAATAAGGTGAATTGTTTAAAGCACATGTAACTAGCAATTATCCAGTTTTTGTACCTACCTACTACTGCCTTATGTTTTTTATTAGTTGTTTTCATTCTCCCTTTCCTCTCCTCCTCTTCCTTTTAGTGGCTGGTTCTTCGTTCTTGTGTGTGAACTTCCAAAAACTGTCCTTGCCTCTGTGTGGTCACACGACTGAAGAGTGGCCCTCAACGATGCCTAGATCACTTGCTAGTAGACTGCCCCAGAAGCTGACTGGTAAATCATTCAAACCAGAGCAGAAGAGTCGTGTCTAGAAGGCGTCTATATTTTTATCTCAAGGAAAGAGAAAATTTGAGGCTTCATAGTTGGAAAGAACCAACGTGGAGCAAGCAGCCCCTGACCCTCTACAGTCAGTCCCAACTGAGAGAAAAGAAAGGAAAGGAACAAGTGCTAAGCGCTTTGCTTTCTGGTTCTGGAAGAATTCAGATTGCCACTCCTGCCCCCCATCATCCTTCCAAGGTAAATCGTTTTTTATAGCTTACTTTAAATAGCAAAGGTTTCATCTGTCAAGGTAGACAGAGTTCTCATCTCAGCATTTGTTTGCATCCATATGTGCTGTTCTAAAGTGAAAATCATCATCTCTTAAATATTTTAAGTTCTTTATACAGACAGGCATATGTATACATGTATACATATATATGTATACACACACGCGTATATATACACACATATATATTTTTTAAACAAACATATGGATAGCTATGAAAACGTTAAGTTTACTTTATTGAGTAATCAAAACAAGAATTAACAGCATTCTAATTATTAAAAAATGTGTCATAGAACACTGATCCACCACACTTGTGTCCACAAACTTGTTTGGGCCCTGGAATCAACTTGCATTATTGTAGGTTTTTTTTCCTTCCTATTTTTCAAATCAAGTCCACTGGTCTATTCCATGCCCTGGAAGTCATGTTTTTTGCAGCTCTTGGCGTCCCTCCAAAAGCCTTTCCTTGTTGCACAAGCCATCCTTGTTTTTAATTCACTCTTCTTTATCCACTGTGTAAACTAGGTGGACCTGAATAGTTAGGAAAACTGAAAGCATTTGGTTGTTATTAGTGTAAGGATAGCCGACTCACACATGTAAAACATTAAAGAAACCTTACAAATGTTTGAGTAATTTTTTTTCTGTTGTTGTTGTTTGGGGCTGTGGGGCGTTTAACCACATCCTGCCATGCACACAACCCTGGAGCGCCTCTCCTCACCAGGTACAGTTCTGGGCTAATAAAGCAAAACAAAACAAAAAACAAAGACAGTATTTTTATTTTCTTTTCCCAGCATTTTTATTGCCTTTATTTAAATGTAACATAATATACACTGTTCAGCCTTTTCAGGGGGAAGGAGGAGGGAATGATTCTGTGTCTTTAAGGAGTCTTGTATCAGTACTCCTATGCCCTGTAACTGTGGCTTGCACACCTTCGCATGGTGGACCGGTGCCCACACTTCCCACGGAGTCAGAGCTCCCAAAATCTTGATGAGCTTTTCTTTAAAAGCAAAATATATAGGACTGAACTTCTTTTCTTTCGGTAGCTGTAAAAGGGACCAGAATTGTCTACCAATATCTAACAAAAATGCAATTTTTAAATGCAGGAGACTCTCCTCATCCCACACCGAACTGTTTCTGTATTTATCTTCATTAGGATATATTCATGGGAAAATGTAGGCTGGGAGGAGGAGAAAGAAAGATGTTTTCTATTTTTGGACTCTGCAAGCTTCCATACATTTTGCCAGAAGCTGTTTAATGTCTTGAGCACTATAACGATGGCTGTTTACATGTAGGCTCTTTCGTAATCTAAATGGCAACGTGAAATAAGAATCCAATGTCCGACCCATTTGCTCTTACTCTGGTCACTGAATACTATAGTTTGTCTCCCCGAACATTTAATTTTGGTTGTGGGTGGTCCATGTTCATGTGTCAGGTATAATTATTATTTTAAAATAAAACAAAAAAGATACCTAGTTTTTCTAGAGATGCATTACATTAGAGCTCTCAGAGTCAGTTACCAATTAAACTCTAACATACAGAATCCAACCACAAAAAAGTATACATTTAAAAAACCCCATTTGTAACAAAACAAGTTGAAAGAATACCACGAAATGCAACTATACTTATAACCCAGAGCACTGTGCCTCTGCATTTCTCTCGAAATAACAGCTTTTCAAAGAAATTACCATTTATGACATTTGTAGGATTATACTGTGGGAACATTCTCAAAAGCTGATTTTTAAATAACTGATTAACCTTTAATAACAATACTTTAAAGAACTGATTTGCGCTGGCCAGGCATCAGCACAAAGAAGTTAGAAGAGGATTAAAATTGCCAGCCTTGTTAGAGGTTAAATTTTAGTGAAAACAAAAACCAAAAACGTATTTGGTAAGTTTTTTTGCTTGTACCAAAATACTGTATCCAAACAATAAAAATAAACAGACTTTTCCAAACAAGAAAAAGAGATAAGACTGCAGCATCAATATAGTCTTAGAGTTGTCCTTTAAAAAATATTTAGAACAAATAATGTTTTCTACATTTTAAAAAAATCACTACAGACACTGCAAATAAGGCTTATGTGTTTATTTAGTGAAATACAAAGTGTGGGTGAGTGGTACACTTATTTACTGCTTTCTATACCTGCTCTAAGAAAATGAATTTCGATGTGGTTATATTATGGAACCTTCTAGAACAGTTTAAATTTACAGAAGACAAGCTTTATTTGGTTTTGTAAAGACTAGATCATACAGTTTGAACAGGTTTCAATATATCGTTACACATATCCCAGGATATATTTGCTCAGTTTATGGCCCTGGGAGACTTGTACATCATACCAAATTCCTTTGTGGTTTCTTTTGGGAGAGAAGCATTCTGTGGGACTTACAAAGGGATCTGGTATATTCAGATAGCATTTCTTTCATTTGCCAATGTGACCTGTGGCCAGCCATCATCAGTAAAAGACAAGGTTACTTAAAAAAAAATCTAACAATTCATTTTCCTTCTTTTGGTGTATTCTTGGTGATGCAATAATGCAACGAAAGAGAATGTGGCTTTCTAAGTTTTAGGTAAGGAAGCCTCAGGGCTGATATGTGTTGGCAAATGATAACAGATATCCATTCCGTAAGCTATAGCAGAGCCTTGCCATAGCCGTCACTGATGGTTCTTATTGCAAAAGTGTAAATTAGGTCAACTGAGACCACATTGGGGCACCCATTCTCCTTCCTTGATCTCACCTCCTATTTCTAAAGTGTTTGCCAAGTTTGTAAAACACTTTGTCATGAACATGCATATGGTGCGAGAAAGAGAGAGAGACTGAGAGAGAGAGAGACAGACAGAGAGAGAGAGAGAGAGAGAGAGAGAGAGAGAGAGAGAGAGAGAGAGAGAAGGTAAATCAGAGGGCAGCACTGAGGATACTCTTTAAAACCCCAAAAGATATTTAACATCCTATTAAATAAATAACTTAGAAAGAAATAGAAAGGGATGGAGGCAGATGCACAAGCATGACCATACTGTCTGTATTGTTAGAACAGTTTCACACTAATATGTTTATATTTGTAAATCTGATCCAATTCTTCCATGGTGCCACACCCAAAGCTCCTTTGGTTGTGCATATGATACGACCCAAGTGCTTTCCAGTAAATGCTTGCGTGTCTTACTGCCCATTGAATCATCAAGCTTGAATGAGCAACGAAAGTCTTTGATATGTGTTCATATTCCATAAATAACTTTCTCAAAGATCATTCAACAGAGTGGTCCATGTCCCTTAAGTCCTATCTCAGAAGTTCAAAAGCAAAAACTTAAAAAAAAAAAAAAACAGCCACAATGTTGTTCACTTGAGGATAACTTTCATCCCATTTGATTTGCCTCCATCTTGGTTAATAAGGCATGACATAGAGCTAGTGAAAAGAACTTCGTATGTCAGCAGTGAGTAAAAAAAAAAAAAAAAATCCAAAGCCTTCCTTCCTTTAAACAAGCTGAACTCTGTGATACGTCTTTGCCTCTTGCACTGCAGTCTTCAGTGAGGATACTAACAGTTCCTGGCCAAAGAGTCTTTGGTAGTACTGCATCCATCCGCAGTGCCTTCTTCTATGAGTTGACCATCATCGGGAGGAAGTGAGCGGAGGTGTTTTTCCTTCGTGTTTTTTGTCCTCTCCTGGGAGCTCCTTTCCCATTCAACGCCACATACATTTGCCTGCCATTGTGCTGCCAGTTAAAGGATGCGTAGGTGTTGTATCCATTCTCCTCTATCCTCTCTTTGAGCTTACAGTCATTGTTAAATTCTTTCTGCAAAGAAAGAACAGTTAATTGATTCATGTGGTGATGGTACTTGATTCCATATGATACAGACCATAATGTGATCTATACACCATTGTCTTGTTTATAGCTGCCATTTTTACGTAAGTGGCTCACTTTGTATACAATGCTAACAATGGAAGAGTCCAAAATCCTAACCATGAAACAAATTCTGCATTTGGAAACACATGACTCATCTTTGATTAATCACCACAGTGTGTCCTCTGGCCCTTTAAAACACTGATGTGTTTTGAATAAAATGAGATTTAAGTGCCTAGAATGATTGTCAGGAAGTAGACATCACAATAATAGTAGTTATGATGAAACATCTGTAGAGGACAGTGTTATAATATTGTCTTTCACAGTGTTAGCTATAGAGACTGTATGAAAAATGCAATCCCCAGGAATATGGGCTCATCAAATTTACCAAAAAACAGCTCAAGAAATGTTTTAGAGCTAAGATATAGAAATTGTCTTGTGGTAGGATTGGAGATGTAGCTCACTTGGTAGAGTTCTTACATAAATGCACTAAGCCATGAGATCTGTCTCTAGTACCTTCTCCATATACTGGGCATGGTGGCATGTGCCCATTATTCAAACACTTGGAATGTAGTGGCAAGGGGATCAGAAGTAAAACTACATAGTGAGTTCCAGGCCAGCCTTTGCTATGGGAGACCCTGTTTTTTTTTAAGCTTTGTTTTTGTCAACCATCATGTCAAAGTGAGTATGAATATAGTAATTGAAAATGCATTCAGATGTCCTCACTGGGATATCCATCTATACAGCATTTTGACATTGTCCCAAGTGATCAAGTTTTTTGAGAATTTTGATAGGTCAAGAATTTTTCTCTCATCTGTTTCCCAAATTCAGTATCTTATTCTATAGTCAATATCAGACACAAAAACTAAAGAAATATCCCCCTGCTCTTGAAGCAAACTACAGCAGTTCAGAAACCAAGATCCCAGATCTTCTGGGGGGTTCTACACTCCTTATCTACCAAAAAGGCATTATAGCATATCTTTTATGGAAGCTTCAACTGGGAATTTTCTTTCACCTCAAGAATCTTTGTATCTTCTAATTTCAAATTTTAAGGTATTTAATCACCTTTTAAATTTATGTATCATATAGGTGTGTAAGCCTGTATTAATTTGAGTGTATTGTATTCTAGCATGAGCCCACTTAGGTCAGAAGAGGGACTCTGGTCCTCTGAAACTAGAGTTACAGGCTATTTATTTTTTCATTCTTGGAGTTGTACAGTAATGTTACATTAAAAATGTATCGGTTCCGCCTAAGATGGCTAATAAAAGACACAGAGTCTGAAGCGTGCTTTAAAGCTGCCAGCACTACACTGGGCAGAATCTAAACTGATACAAATCTACTCCTAAAACTAGCATAAACAACTACTATAAACCTCATATCATACATATACTCCAAGCATTTTTCATTATGGTGATCCTCCAGCCATTTCACTCCCTCTGTCCTCCTCAACTGTAAGCCATCTTCCTCTCCCAACTGTCCATCCTTACTCTCCCTACTCCAGGAAGCCCCACCTTCTACTTCCTCTCTTTCTGCCCAGCTGATTGGCTAAACAGCGTTTTATTGACAGTCGTTACATCCATTCAAGACATTCCTCCACATAGTAGTGTGATTTTCTCATCTTTAAAATACTAGTAAATGCAAAATCCACACAGTGATATGATAGAAATTAAGAAGAAAAAATAAATCATCTAATATAGTTGTTTTAGTAAAAATTTAAAAGTCTGCATTGAAAGTTTAAATCTTTTTATGAACTTACTTAGTTTTTTTTTTCTTATTTATGTCTCTGAAACTATATGGATTTCAAGCAACATTGTTGTGTCTTATACTTATTAAAAGGGTATACTTTTTATATACCCTTTTAAGGTATATAAAGATATATAAGAGGAAAGGAAGAGGACATCAGGACAGTTTGTTGGTCAAGACTAGCCTCAAAGTTTCATCCCCAGAAACTACAAGAGACTATTTTAGAAAATTCTTTATTGGATGCTTAGTTTTCCTCCCCAAAATGAACTTAAAGAGTAATATTTCTTAAAATGGCATGTGCTTGATTCATCATTCTCATCTCAGTGTTTTGACACGTGGGATATAACTCAGATGTGGCTTAACTGCTCTGGAGGAAGTCTAGTGTTCAAGACATATAGGCAAGTCAAATGCACTAATGTTTAAGAAATGTAGGATGTATTAACCGGGGCATTACTCTCTGCTGGCTAGCTTTCGTAGTATTGGAAGGTGCTAGGCAGGCTGCTGGGGGAAAAGCCATCAGTAGATTTCCTGTCTGTGAATTACAATAGTTGCTAGTTTGGCAAGAGATGCTCCGGGGAGCAATAGTGGCACAAATACTGTGAGCATAACCACTACTTTCTGATTTCTGGTACTGTGAATCTTGGCTAAGGGATTTGTGGCTGGGGAGTTCACAGGCCCATGAGTGTACCTACTGCTCTCATTTTGCTAAATGGACATAGCATCAAACTTCCCCCATGATTGTAAGAGTCAGGGGTCAGAAGGAGTTGGAGAAAAGAATGACTGCTGGGCATCGCAGGACTGCTGAACTCATGAACCCACAGGGGGCATAGCAATCTACAAAGATCAAGCCAGTCAACGTGGAGTAGGAAAGAGTTAATGGGCCCTCACCCCTGACTTGAGGTACTAAGAACAGATGAAGAGATGACAGCTTCAAGGGAGGAGAGTCAGTTTACATTAACAGTGTAGACACCCGTCAGTCTATCACACTCCACTAGATGACTGTACACCTAGGAATGTATAAACAGCATAAAATTGAACCCATGAATTATTTTTGTTAAAAACAAAAAAAAAAAAGGTGGCACCAAATTGGACAGAGGAGATAAAGAAGATGAAGGTGTATCTTGAAGGATCCAGTGGAGGAAACTGGTCATGATTATGATCAAAATACATTGTATGAAATTCTTAAGGAATTAATAACAATATTTTAAAAGAATTAGGTAAAGCAAGAGCTCAAAGTAACTTGGAGTGGATTAAAGAAAGATTTTGAATTTCAGTGCTCACCTGGGACATTTATTTGATTTTTGAATCATGATACTTGAAGACCAGACTAATTCGTCTTCAAGACTTTCTCAGTACTATCATTCTAGAGAAATGTAGGATAGTATTGCTCAAAGAATGACTACTGAATTTGATAGAAATTTAGACATTCCCCCCAAATGAACAGAAGACAGTGTTCAAAGAGAATAGATACAGAGAGGTTTCACAAATCACTCAGGTGTTTGCTCAGCAGAAATTTTTCCAGGCAGGCTTATATAATCAATATAAATTATTTGACAGATGATAATAATAATAATAATAATAATAATAATAATAATAATAATAATAATAATAATAATAATAATAATAATAATAATAATAGGAATCACAAAGTGTTGTCTCCTGGCACACAGGCTTATGCTAGTATGTAATCGTGATTTCTAACAGTTGTTAAGTGGGCTAGAAGCAGAGAGGATGTTTTCTAGTGGGAAGCTACTGAGGGAGGTAGGTAGGTTTGTGCATTGTAGTGCTCTGGAACTGAGCAGCTCTACATGCTGTGCGTATAGTGGGGGAGAAGACCAGGCTGGCCTTCTTGAAGATCACAACCTGCTAGTACAAAGTTGGCGTCAAACACACTAATGATAGAAGTGTCAGATGATGGTCATTTTTGGTAGTGAGCCTCTCTAGGTAATGTGGTAATGTGGTAGGTGTACCCTAATGTGGTAGATGTACCCTAATGTGGTAGATGTACCCTAATGTGGTAATGTGGTAGATGTACCCTAATGTGGTAGATGTACCCTAATGTGGTAATGTGGTAGATGTACCCTAATGTGGTAATGTGGTAGATGTACCCTAATGTGGTAATGTGGTAGATGTACCCTAATGTGGTAATGTGGTAGATGTACCCTAATGTGGTAGATGTACCCTAATGTGGTAGATGTACCCTAATGTGGTAATGTGGTAGATGTACCCTGACGACAAGTTCAGACGAAGGTTGAATGAAGAGACTCACAAAGAATATAGCTCAAGAAGAGGTTTGTCAGCACAGAAGGAAATGGGGAAACGATATGAAGATATCACACTTTTCTTTATGTCACAGTTCATTTGAGTGTGGGTTGTTAATCTCTTGACACCACATTTTAAAATAAACATGGTTTATCATTAAAATTGGTTTAATCATTCCTCACAATTTAAATTGTGTACGTTTACTCTCTTGAGCTAACTTGGGTTATCTGGCTCTGTATTATGCTGACTTTGGCTACATGTATACTTCAGCCCCTCTTCAAAGAACACATAAATACACAGGATCCACCTACTGACGCTGACATGGTGGATCAAGAAGGGACTGGGACTACTTTTGTTGGGATTTTTAAAAGACAAGGATACTTCTCTTTGTGATCAAATTACCTTTGAGCTCATGGGCTCAAGTCAACTTCCTTCCCAAACCGTCAGTACCTGGGGACGAATAAGCAGGCCACAACTGGATTCACACATGTTTCGGAGGCTGTATGTTTGTTTGTGTTTACTTTTAAAGTGATTATTTTGTTGTGTACGGGTGTTTAGCCTTTGTGTTTTTCTGTATACCTGCATGCCTGGCACCTAAGGCCGCTAGCAGAATAGTTTAAGGCCGAGAACAGGAGTTTCCTACGGTTGTGAGCCAACTTGTGATGTTAAAAACTAAACTTCAGTCCTCTGCAAGAGCAGCAAGGGCTCTTAACCACCGAGCAATCATCTCTCCCTACTTACAGTGTTTGTGAAAAAAAATTTTTTAAGTACATTTGTTGTTGTTGTTGTTGTTGGTAGTGTGGATGTATGAGTGTGTGTGAGTGTGTGTTTGTGTGTGTGTGTATGACTGTGTGTATGGGTACATGTATGTTTGTGTAGGTGTATGGGTATATGACTGTGTATGTGTGAGTATGTGTGCGTGGGGGTGGTATATATGAATGTGTATGAATGTGTTTGTGTGTTTATGTGTATATGTGTGTATGTGTTTGTGTGTGTTTGTGTGTTGTTTGTTAGTTGTGTTTGTTGGTGTTTTATTGTGTATGTGTTTGTGTGTTTATGTGTATATGTGTGTATGTGTTTGTGTGTTTATGTGTATATGTGTGTATGTGTGTATGTGTTTGTGTGTTTATGTGTATATGTGTGTATGTGTTTGTGTGTGTTTGTGTGTTTATGTGTATATGTGTGTATGTGTTTGTGTGTTTATGTGTATATGTGTGTATGTGTTTGTGTGTTTATGTGTATATATGTGTGTGTATGTGTGTATGTGTTTGTGTGTTTGTGTGTATGTGTATATGTGTGTATGTGTTTGTGCGTGAATGAATGTGCATGAGTGCATGTGTGTATATGTTTATATATTAGCGTGTGTTTGAGTGTATGTGGTATGAATAAGTGTGTATGAGTGTGTGTGTGTGTGTGTGTGTGTGTGTGTGTGTGTGTGTGTGTGTTTGGGTATGCATGTGGAAAACAGAGGACAACTTGGGAGAGCCATCCTTGTCCTACCATTTGGGTTCTGGAGAGTAAACTCAGGCTGTTAGATTTGGAGCAAGCACGTTTACTTGCTGGGCCATCTGGGAAGATCTTCAAACATGTTTAATAAAAACAAAAGCAAAACACTATCTTCTCAAAAGTGGTAAGCATTTAAAACCTTAAATGAAGCCATTCTTAAAGCTGTTCTGTCACTTTTTTTAGGCTCCTCAGTGTAATAATAGGCAATGAAGAAATTGAACTAAAATTCCTGTGGCCTTCATACTTTTAAGTATTTATTCTGATATGATTGGCTTGTCATTTAACAGTAGAACTTATATGAGTAAAAGACAACCCTAAGCCATTTCTGGATTGGTGGTTCTCAACTCACAACTGGCAGCGTAGACAGCACTTGCTACCTCATTAAATGTATACATTCTTAGATATTACCTTAGACTGAATCAGACAGTCTGGGCCTGCCTGGGTTCCATCATTATGTTGTTTTTAAAAACTTCATATTGATTTTGAGGCTTACTCTGGTTTAAGAACTACTGATTACCCTCATGCTAATAAAAAAAGTAAATTTGCATATTTCAAGTTAAATTTTTGATACTATGGAAAATGTAAAAATGCACAATATCTGGCTAGAAAAACAAGTTTATTTAAAGTACCTGTCTCATATGTTTTATTTCTGTCCATTTATATTACTATATATCCTCCAACAATACAATTAAATTTTTAATTAAAAAAGATAGCTTATATTCCTTAATAATGGAACTTAGAAAAATAAGTTTATTTAGTATGATTTTTGTAAAGCCTGGGATCCAAACTATAAAACATATCCATAATCACTAATTGCCCTGCTTGTATAATCCTTCAAGTGGCAAGTAAGTGATTGACGCAGAGTCCTGACAGTGTCACAAAGCTCCTATACTACCAATCATCTTCTCTTACAATAATAATGAATTGTTCTGTAACTATTTTATATTTGCTGACGTTTTCCTCTATATACTATAAAATGCTTGAAGTCAAAGTTCTCTGTGTGTATGTGTGTGTATGTGTGCAAACATGTAAATTAAGGAGTTGGTTTGCTCTGTTTGGAAACAACTTCTCCTATGTACCCCAGGTTAGTTTAGAATTTGTGAATCTCCTACCTCAGCCTTTCAAGTGCTGTGATCACAGTTGTACACCACCATGTGTGACTCTATACTTTTTCTTATGCATCTTTGGGAAGTAGGCCATATTTGACATGTAGCAGACAGCCATGTGTTTAACTAACCATTTCTTCATAAAAAAAAATCTAAATAGCTAATTGTTATGCTGCTTATAAATCTCTTTTAATTATGATTGTTGTTTTAATTCTAAATAACTATTATTTTGTGTGAGATTTAATCAAATGGATTTGTTCTAAATGAATTGGACTTGAGTTTGAAGAGGTCATAATCAAAGTATTTAACACTTGTGGAGAATACATATCAATCTACTCAAGGCCCCACGCGGACGCTACTCAGCAGTGTCCTCTATTGTTACACATAGTTTTTTTAGATAGCAGACCCTGCTGTGAAGATAGTGCTTTGTCTTTACACAATGTCTATAATGTTCATTCATAGGTAAGTGCAATTCTAGGGTTCACTGAATAGCCTGGAAAACTATGAATCTCATGATCTGTTTCCCCATTTATGATTAAAACAGAACGGACAACGTCTGTGCCCTAGTTTTCTTCTCAGCTGTGGCGGATACTCATAAGACATGAGGTTTCATTCATCTGAGTTCTTTGTTTTAAGTGATTCTTCTCCCGGTTGTCGTCTCCAGTCCCCACAAATGTCTGTGCAGTAGACTTATGGCTGAACAATTCAGGAAACTGTAGAGTTGAAGCTGATGTGCCAGACCTTGAGATGTTATGAATACTATTAGTAATGACTGAATGACCACAAAGCCATTCAGTATCTCCTCTAGGGAACCAGCCAAATCTCTGGTACCAACAGGGCAGTGTGTTTTGAAAACAACATCAGACTACTTACTGAGCCATAGAGTTTCCCCTTCTTGTTCATGGCTAAGTAATAGTTGCTGTTAATGGCTTTGACAGCAACGACTCCAATTTCCACCGATGTTATCTCCAGGATACCTAAAACACACAATTACAAAGGCAAGTTGTAAAGCGTCATCTGTGCTAAGTTGGGAAAAGGTAAAAATAAAAATAAATAATAAAGTAATTTTATATTATCTTCAAAGCAAAAGGCAAACAATGGGATACCCAAACTAAGCCAAAACTGCGTGAATGTGTTCAAACCCCAGTGAGTACAGGAAACCAGTAGTAAGGCTTTGGGAGATCCCCTCCATTTTTACTCAGGCAAATGTTGTTTTAATTAAAATGCTTCCTTTGCATCCTCGACATTTTTCAACCCTATAAATATTGAAACTGCTCTACTCATCTTAGCCTAGATTTCACAAGAAACTTATCAGAGCCCACATCTGTATTGTGGTATTAAATTAAATCCATAGCACATGTCAATGATATGTCAGATTTACCTCAATCTGTAAAAACAACGGTAAACTATTTTTCCTTTGTAGCACATTTAGATAAACTAAATCCCTTGGCTGCATTTCACTGATAAATTCATTTTGTGACCAATGTGTTGACATTCTGGAGGCACAGTGAGACTTGTCTCAGCATCCACACTGTCCCTTACAATAGCAGATACAGAACTCCAGGGTAAAGGGTTTTTCTCTTTTCCTGGAAAACAGAGAATGGGTGGCAGCAGTAATCGACAGACAGGACCGTTTACTCCAGTGAAAAAAAGATAGTTGGGGGTATGTAACGATATCCTCGGGAAAGTCTGTAGGCAGATGTGGAAAGGGGCATTTAATACAGAATGCAAAGGCCTGCACATTTTCTTTTCTTTTCTTTTTTTTTTCCTAAGAAGATCTCAAAACTAAAACTTCTTGTGTTATCACTCTTAATAGAGTTTGCTCAGACCGTATAGGCAGCACGGTGAGGCGAATGTGCCGTTGGGAGCTGGGGTGTATGCATTCGGCTCCTGGCTCCGCGTCTATTGGGAAAGGACTAGAGAAGTCACCAGATTGCTCCTTGCCTCAGTGTCATCTGAAAAGTGGCCAATGCATTAATATTTCTCATGTGAAGACAAACATGTGAAAACACACAAAATAGTTAGAATTTGCCTCAAGCTCGGGACTTCAGTTATTATTAGAGGCACGTTTTCCCCTACTAGTTTTGAGTTTTGGAACTTCCCCAAGAGGCTACGAAACGTTTCCATCGATCAGATAAACTCCCTTTGGCTTAGCCAGATGACGTGGAAGGGAATCATAAGTACCTGGTCCTGTGTATCTCCTGACAGCACAGACACCATGCTTGATGCAGTATATAAGTAATGTCCTCAGATATTTCCCTAAGGCGAAAATGGCGTATGTTCAGGACATGAATGATTTCTCTCCTTTTCCTTCCTACGCCAGCCTACGGGAAGCTAGAAGACATACTAGAATTTTCCAACAGCAAAGTTGACATTAAGAGACTTGTGCTAGGTAACATGTAGCAAGGCCCTTTCAATGTGTGGAGAAAGTGTCTGACCGCACCCAGCACAGTCGTCATTAAGACAGCATCTCACTGTTTTGTGAGGTGTATATGGGATAATGTTTATGTCGCTCACTATCTCTTACCCTATGCTGGATGTTACCCTCAGGGCACTCTCACACGTGCTCAGTTGCATATTTTAAAAGTACTCTCTTGCAGTTCATTACTTTAATATCCATCGCTGTTCTTCAAGGAGGTACTGTCCTCATTGTCAGTTACAGCTTAGAAAGCGGAAGATAAAGTTACATGGCTCGCACACAAGGTCATCATTAGGTCAGTCACGATGGCTCCTGCAGCTTTCAAACTTCTTTTCTCTACTCTTCTGGCTATATCCACTTTTCTTTCTCTTTTCCCTTACTACAGTGGGGTTCTGTAGAAACCACTTAATAATACGGCTCATTAAAGCAACTTATTAAATGACAACATGCTATTCTCCCAAGGATGTTGGGGTGCAACTTGGGAAAATACCTGAGTTTCAGAGGGCCAAAACACAAAGAAAAAAACCCAAACCCTAATAAACTTTGTGGCAAGGAGAAGATACCAAGTAGACAGGAAGTGGCATTCTGATGTAATGCAGGACTGTTTGAGCTGCTGTGCCTGAAGAAGAGGGGGTGCACAGTGTCGGGAAACTGAGATATTCCACACGCATTCTGCCAAGACAGAAAATGGATGGAAAAGAGAGGCAGGAAGAATGGTTTTAACAAAGAATAACAGACTTTCTAAAGCCTAAGCAGTAGGCTGGAGCAATGGTAACGGGGACTAAGCTGAACAAAGGAAACGGCACGGCTGGTTATTTGGGGGAGTTTGTGGCATACACCAGGACACAGTCGAGGACCTCCGTGTTTTACTTCAGATGGGAAGTCAATATTTAAAAGCTTGATCAAACACCCCTTTTTATTTTGCAGGTGGTGTGGGCAAGCATGTAAATGTTTACTTTTAGTCATTTTAAAGTTAGCACGTTAAAGTGTACATATTTAAGTGCCATCGCATGATGCTTGACCGCGTATGTGTGCTGCTTGATGCTCATATCTTGCCTGTATCTTCAAAAGAGATGTATTTTTGAAATATACACAAAAGTATACACTGTACTATCTAAGTAGAAAGAGGGAAGACTTAGGGGAATCAATGCCTTTTTGAGTTCTAAAAATAACTCTTGGTTGTACCATAGGTCACTAAGTCATAATTTGAAAGATTTGTAGGTTACAGAGACTGCATTTATTGCAAGCCTCTGTGAATGTGCATGCTTCTTGGTGGGCAATCAGGCCTGCCCTGTTTTTTCATATGTAATTTCTACAGTTTTGCTCTATTTGACCAAAATTATCAAGTTTGCAATTAAGGCCATTTTTTTGGAAAGGAACTCCAGAATTTTTTGAGCTTCATTAGATCAGCATCTATTACATTTGTATGTGTTCACTTTGACATAACATGAAATGCCAGTTGAAAAAGCTTCCTGCTAGAAGTGAGGGAAGGGTATAGTGGGCCTCTCTCGCCTTTCTTGCAACTTACATGAGGCTATAGTTACCTTAGATTTAAAAGCTATTAAACGCTTTTGAGAGTCAAAGAGATAGCTCAATGGTGAAGACATTTACCACCAAGTCTGAGGACAATTACAATACTAGGTACTTTGATAGTTTGAATCAATATGCTGGAATATATCATGTTTAGTATAATTCCATGAGAATTTTAACCCTTTAAAGCTAAGTCTCTTGCTCTTTCACATGAATTGTTGAGTCCCAAACTGGCCTACTTTATGCGGACATGGAAGAAGATCTTCGGTAGCTGTCACTTTTGAATTATATACATCAGAGCTTAGGTAGCTACTCTCAGTAGTGTGGGGCCCATCATGGCTGTGCATTTGGCCTCCTAAGAAGCACCAAGAATCACTTTGGGTCTCATACTCCTTCATAATTCAATATCATAATTCAAATCGGAATAGACACAATGATGTGCATACTATGTACTTCATATATAGTCATTGAAGGCCAAAAAGAATCAATGACTGTGCAAGGCAAAACGGAGCGTTTCTGAAATCTAAATTTTTATGGTAGTCATAGTTGTGAAATAATGAATTAATAAGTTTATATCTAAATAAAACAAAAATAAAAGTAAAAGAAAAATCAAAATGAATTCAAAGAAACTGTTACTGAATTATAAGATGTATTTGATATCAGTTATAGATAGAGTATTGTAAATCTGAATGGCTTTTATAGCTTTTAAATTTGTTCAACTATTCATTAATGTAATTATAAATAGAGTTTTGAACATGGTGTTGAAAGGGTTGTTTTTTCCAAATAGGGTCTTTGATTTAAGCAGTATTGATTTTTGGTCAACATAAGATAATGAAATAATACAAATATATTTAACCATTGAGCCATCTCTACAGCTCACTTAAGTTAACTTAAAACATAACAAGTAGAACAAATAAGACTATCATAAAGGTCCCTCCTGAATCATCTACTTTTATATATGACTCAAATTCCCAATTAATTTAACAAAATAAATCAAAGTTAGGCACTGTGTCATTTACATACTAAAATACTTAGGAGACATATCTTGTATTGAATATTGTTAATTTGATGTTTGAATACAAAGCCTCTACTCTTTCTGTATTGCTAGGCTTTACTGATTGAAACTGTCACTAGTAATATACGAAAGGCTTAGATAGAGTTGTGAGGGTTAGGTGGGTTCCTAGGATGACATTTGTAGCTAAATCAGCAGTGACACCCAAGGGTGAGGTAGGTTTTTAAGACAGAGTTCATTGCTACATGTGGAAAGAGACCTGAGCTAACTTGTTCTTCACCATGTGAGGCCATCTGCTGGAGACTTTGCCAGATGTCCATATCTTGATATTGAACTTTCTGTTCTCCAAAATGGGAAGTCAAGTAAACCCGTATCCTTACAGGTATGCAGTGTTGGGTGTTTTGTTATAGCTACAGAAAAGATGCTAAGACAGTCCTTATCTGTTCTTCCTTTAAAAAAGCCCAGTCTCCTTTGTCACAGAGCTGAGCTCAGTTTCCATGGTGCTCCTCCCCGTTACTGCCACTGTCAGTACAACTGGCCTATTGTCTAGAGTTAGTATCAAGTGTTGCTGTTTTCACCTTCATCATAACATGGTAATAAAAAAAAAATCATGCAGAGACTACATAGTAAAAAACTCTCACCCAAATCATGAATGTTATCTATTACCAAAATATTTCACAAATATTTGATTTTTTAAAAAAATCGAAAGGATTATGGCAGGCTACTTGAGAAGGGGAGCTAGGCACATTACTGGCTGTTAGTTTACAGCCAGTTTAAACCTGTCTAGGTTTTTAATAAAAATAAAATATCATTTATTTTGTAGTCACATCTGTAATGCTAGAGTGCAAGGACTCCAAAACCGACTTTCCACACAAAAACAGTGAGGACGCATTTTGCCCTGTCTGCGATAGCATATTTGATTACTTCAACAATTTAGCTTAACTTCTTTTGAAAGAATGTCTAAGTAATTGCCATGCTGAGTACAGCTAAAATAATATAATATGCATGGTACTGATTTTGTTTTTGTTAGCTTCTCCTTTCCTTAATTCGCTATTCTCCTCACCACATGTTTTAAAGGGGAGCGCAAGGTCACATGTGAGGTCAAGAGATTTGCAAAGGCACTTAGTATGAACGGAACGAATAGCTGTGGAACCCCAGAGCTTGGCTTTCCACGCCTGATGCTGGGTAGCTAAGTGATGCGGTGAGTCAGTTACGCTCGGTCCTGAAGTCTTTGTTGTTGTTGTTGTTGTTAATTGGGACAAACTGCTCGTAGCTCACAGGGTTGTGTGGTATTTCGGGGAAAGGCTATTACATTTGTGGCCCATCAGTTGAATCACAATGGTGCCGAGTTAACCAGTCTACCCTAGCGGGTCCCCTAGTCAAACCTGCCTAGCAACCATCTGGAAGGTGTGTTGAAACGCAGGTTGGTGGGTCTTTGCGCTCTACAGATCTAGGCTGGGACCCTGGAATTAGATTTTCCAGCATGTTGGTTTTCAGGCAGTGTTGGCTCTGTTAGCCCAAGGACCACCCACTGCTCTGTACTTTACAACTAAGAGGCAGGCGGGGAACAGCTTTGATGCAAAAAAACAAAAAACAAAAAACAAAAAACCGACGCAGAAACATGTGTAGAGGAGCAGAACCAAAGCAGGAAGAGATGCAAATCGTGGCAGCAGTTAACATGCCCAGCAAGAGCTTTTAATGGATGTGGATAAGAAGAGGGTTTTCTTCTGCATAGTAGGTATGGGATTCTTGACAGCTACATAACTGTCAAAATATGAATTTGGGGTCTATGTGCTATGTATGTATCATTTCTTTGATCACATTTTTAAAGACTCGAAGTGATATTATTGTCAGAGGCTTAGAGAACAGCTCAGTGGTTAGAAGCATGCACTGCTCTCGCAGAGGTTTGGAGAAATGAAATTCCTTCCTTTGGCCTCCGTGGGCACCAGACATGTCCACGGCACACATAACATACATGCAGATGAAACATGCATGCACATAAAATAAAAATAAATCTTTTATTAAAGATATTATTATCATATTATCATTTGTTTTCTGTGAAGTTGGAGTGTAGAAACATTAAAGGAAATTTAAGAGACTTAAACAACTTTTATGGACATTTCCAAGTGATTATTATTTGTATTGACAGTTTGTGGATTAAAGACCTGTGTGTTGCCTTTAAGGATATGCTCATGGCTGGGAAGCTGACTCAGTGCAATAGGGATTTTTTTACCCCTGGGCTTTCAACCCAGGGTTTCAGGAATATCTTTTTTCTAGAATGAGTTTGTCTTTCAAAGAAAGACAGCACAGTGGTCTAATAATTAGTCTAGGTCTGGGCTATTTGGTACACATGGGCTTCCTGCTCAGCATAATGCAGGCCAGCTATTTAGTTTTTCTGTCTCCTATAGTCATTTCAGAGACCATTGACCTCTACTTAGAATAACAGATAGAAAATGAGTCCCAAGTGAGAAAATCATGACCAATGTTCCACTAGGAAATGTGTATTTCCCAATTTGGTAAAGGCCAAGTGACCTCTCCCATTCCCACTTAGTAACTCAGGACATAGGATAAACTCAACAATCAGCTTCATCTTTTTTTAATTAAACATTTTTTTTAATTTTACATACACATTTAGATTATTACACATATGTACAAAAAACTGCCTATAGCAAGAATAACCATGACACAATCAGGAATTATATAAATGTTACATTCTTAGTGTTTTGGCTGTTTGCATTTGACCTGATGGATGAAATTGGCGACCAATCCCAAAGCAGTTATAAATTTAAGGCTGTATTTGCCAGGCAATGGAGGCAGAGGCAAATGGATCTCTGTGAGTTCAAGACAGCCTGGTCTACAGAGCTAGTTCCAGCTAAGCCAGGGTTAAAGAGAGAAAGTTTGTCTCAAAAAAACAAAAACCAAAACCCAGCAAAACCCACCCCAACCAACCAACCAACCAACCAACCGACCAAACAAACAACTAACAATTCTTTTAATTAACTGGTAATTTGAAGTCAAAATTAAGCATTGGGAACAGGGATATGACTCAGTGTTAGAGTGTGCCTGGTATGTGCAAGGCCTTGTGTCCATACCCCACATCAAATGCTCACGCGTAACTTTAAATGATTAACCCACTGTCACTGACTTAGTATTTTCAAATGCCAGATATTCCCAATGGAATCCAAACAAATTTTACTTACTTGTTGAATTCTGTTTAAGACGGTTCTTACTGCTTTTTGTTTGTTTGTTGTTTTGTTTTGTTTTGTTTGTTTGTTTGAGGCAAGATTTCTCTGTGTATCCTGGATGTCCTGGAAATTAGTCTGTAAACCAGAGTGATGTTGAACTCACAGTGATCCCCCCCCCCTGCCTCTGCCTCCTGAGTGCTGGGATTAAAGGCCTGTGCCACCGCTACCTGGCTTCTTCCTGCATTTTTATTACAAATAAAATATGATTCCAGGTCTTTATACTGATCACGCGTCATCAAATACTTGGAGTTAGTGACCTAATGTGTCTTTTCAGAATATCAGCTTCATATTTTCGAGCTTTTTTTCCCTCACTAGTTGTTCTATTATCCTTTGCACTGCTGTGACAAATACTCTGACAGAAAGCGACTTTGGGGAAAGTTTTATTTGGCTTAGGATTCCAGGTTATAAACTGTGGTTTCAAGGAAGTCCAGGAAGGAACTCAAGCAGATGGTCCCATCACACCCACAGTCGAGAGTAAAGAAATAAATGCATCCTTGTTTTCCCTCTCTTCTCTCCTATTATTGCTTAGGAGCTCCCAGTCTAGACTCTGGGGACCATCAACATAGCACAATCGGCATCAATTATCAATTAGTATCTTCCCATAGACTTGTTCAGAGGCCAGCATGATCTAAGTAATACTTTATTAAAACTTTCTCCCTAGTAAAGATTAGAAAAAGCAAAACAAGCAAACAAACAAACAAACAAACAAAAAACCCAACCTTATCCTTACCTGAATTTGTATATACAAATGAATATCTGAATCTGGACTATAATGTATCAATTTTGCAAGTGTTGCGTTTTGATACATTAACTTCTGTTAGTATCTATTGCCCCACAAAGGCAGAAATGGTGGTGTTACCAGGCCCAGGATTCACTGACCTTTCTTTGTAATCACCCAAGTAAGTCCTGATATATGTACCTCACAAACCAGGAGAGGATTCGATGGCCAGCCCAAGTAAATTAACTGCTCAGAGGGGTTTGTTTATGATTGACAGTTGATCCCAGTTTGAGATGGGATCATGTGGGGTGGGATTGGTGGGCTGTGGGTACACAAAGTGCAGGTGTTCAGAGCTGCAGGTAGTTCCAGAAGGGCCCATTCAAATGGTGTCAGTCAAAGCTATGAACAAGGAAGTGAGTAATATTTTTTCCTAGAGAAGTTTTACTTCAATACCTGAAGATATATTTGTATAAAGTCAAATAAAACTCCTGGTTAATCCTCCCATTTTCTTTATTAGATAAAAATTCCTCAAACAATGCTACACAATCAGAAATCTTGGTTCCTTTGTTCTTTTCTTTCTTTCTTTCTTTCTTTTAAGCCAGGGTGTCCTAGACCCACCTCACAAGTGACTACAGCCCTGTTATTGTCGATTAGCGCATTTCACATTGTGGAGTGCACTGAGGGAATTAATAAGTGATGAAGGTCTTGCCCAAACACTGAAAAAAATAAAAAGGCTGCTACTCTGCACAGGAAGTGGCTTCTCCAGCTCACTCACTGTGGCACTACTACTTCCAGGGGAATCAGTACATAACTCATGATATTATAGCTGTGTTCTGCCTTAGTGGAAGCCAAAGAACTCCTTAAAGTTGGATCCTACTGCAGTAAGGAGGTCTTAGCAAACATTAATTCTCATCTATTTTGCATGTCCTAAAAATCAAGTTCTAAGTTATTTTTCAGAAATCTGTATGCAATCAAATCTAATTTAAGGAATGAACTTCACAGCCTCAAAATGAGAAAAACATCACTAAATAAAAAAACAAACAAACAAACTAGTTTTTCTTTTAATATGAAGGGCTGAGGGTATTTAAAACTCCAGGAAGGTTAGAGTTTAACACACGGTAAAATCAGAGAAGAGCTTGAAGCGATGTAGACACCGTCTGCTTCATATCCCTTCTGTTCTACAATAGATGACACCAGGGGATCCAGAGAGATTGGGGAGCTTATCCCAGCACCTGTAGAAAGGTCATTCGGGACCAGAAGTAAATCCTGAGTCTATATTCTTCCCAAGGCTCCTGTAAACATTTATAAACTGTTGGCAGCCAGGCAAAGACTTTATATCGACCTTATGTTTTATAGACTAATTCATCTTGTTCATTACACAGAAACAATTCAGTCTATTTGACTCTGGCCACTGCTTTTTATTTATAAATGGGGAAAAAATTAAAGTTAACACAGAGGGTTAGATAAATTACTGCATGGAATATTCCAATAAATTATTATTAAGTTAATATAGATATTTATTTTAAAGATAGTCCAATAAAATGTCTACCATATTTATTATGTTACTTTCATAACATACCTAATTACAATATGGTATTTTTTTTTCTTTTCAACTTAATTAAAAGAAAAATGAGTCATTGGGCCATATCTGGATTTTCCCTCACAAGAAAGTCTTATTTGTTGTGTTGAAGGGTTCATAAATCAGGTAAGCATGGGTATCTCCAAGTAGTAAAATACTTAATATTGAACTAGCTTTAGGGGTGCAAGCTCATGGCTCAAACGCATGCATGTGTTATAAGTTTGACAAGTTCTCACAACAATATAAGTTAACCCTAAGTTCTTTCCACGGCTACTTATAAATATGAATTCTGACTTGACTGTGCAATTTATTAACAAAGATTTTTCAAGTTATAGCCGTAACTTGACAAACTATATTCACTTGTCATTTATAATTAGCTACTACAGTTTGGTGACTCGCAGCATTGGCCATGAAAAGTTATGTCCCCAATACTACAGAAGATCATGTCTTTCTAGAGACTAGCTGGAGTGAGTTAGACCAAGAAAGGAAGCGATACCCTCCAAGTCCATGAAAATGCTCTGTATATTCACAACTCACATGTCAGAGAAAACTGTGCTCCCTGGGCCCTGGTGCTCATTCTGACCAATGCTAACACGCAGCCAGTGTCTTGCAAATTAGGCTGGAGTCCGTACTTTCATTTAAATTAATGTAAAGTGCCTGCTTGGCCCAATAGTTTGAAATAGAATAAAGGCAAAATCTAAAGCACTGTTGAGTCAGATGTTCAAATCTAGGCAAAGTGAGAGAGCAGAACCAGGAAAAGTTCTAGGAATAAACACTACCCTTTCAGAAAAATCCAAGATTTGGAATGAAAGCTAATGGATAAGGGGAAGGTTTTATGGCATGCTGGCTGGAAATAATCAGTAAGAGTTGCTTAGGAAAAAATTCAAGCTGCAAAGAAATAAAGAAGCAGAATAAACATATCTGTACATCTGTGTGTTTACAGCACTAAGATCCACGAACACACACAAACACACACACATACATGTTATGCCACTGGTCCCAAATTTTATGCAATTTTCATAATATATATATATATATATATATATATATATATATATATATATATGTAGTTTTCATATCTTGGAATTATTTTCATAGTTGCTGTCATTCAACAGATGGATAGATAGGTAGATGAATAGATGGATGCCCATCTGTCTTACACAAAAGAACAGCTGGAAAACAATTTCAAATTAAAATGAAGAACCTAACCAAAACAATTGTTTAAAAGTAGAGCTTCCCTCTAATCTAGATGTCTAAACTAGATGTCTTTCTCTTAGTCATAAAGTAGGCATATACCAATATTAAAAACATTTAGTATGTAGGTTTCAGGCTGTTTCACGTCTCTGATCTTTACCCACACGGCAGAGGCCAGAGCTGCAATGAAGGAAGATAAGTTGCTTGAGGGTGGAATGAGATCCAAATTGCTCTTGGTTTGCTGAAAGAAAAGCTCTCAAGTCTCCTTATTGGCCACATCTGTCATCCTTACTTCATGGTGGACTAGCAGTGCAAGCTGACCGCTGATACCCAAATACAACCATGGGAGAAACTAATTAATCTGAAAAACTCTCATGGGAAATATATGTCTGTTTATCAAACTCATTTTCCTTTAGAAAGAAGAAAGAAGAAAAGCAGGAGTTCCTGGTTCCCATCCTCCAAGTTTTGGTCTGAAGTTCCATGGTGAAACTGTGTGAAATGGAAGCCAGATTTCCCCCCTTTAACTGTCTGCAACTCTAAGCATGGTACTTGTTGAGGCTAAAATTGGAAGGCCTATATTTGTCTTCTACACATAGTGGTCTCTACCCTATGAACCAAATCCTCACATAATTTGATGTTTGTATATTTTACTCAAAAGCAACAAGCTGGTATCCTGAAAGACTGATAGCACAGAGCAACTCTAAGAAAACTGTGTTGACACTCCTTGATATTTAGTGCTTAGGACCCTTGTCAGAAACAAGAGAGCCATTGTTAACTTCATGCTCTAGGAAAATAAAAGATAGGAAAATAAAAAATAAAAAAGGAAGAACTCCAAATCTTAATGAGAATTATTGTATTCATGTTTTTTTCCTAAAGCCACTTGTTTCCCTCAGAAGACCCAAGGACCACTTCTCTGTCTTTCATGGCATAGTGTGGAGTCATGAGAACCTTTTAAAAAGAAATTCTGAAAGAAGTCATCTAAGAACAAAAGGCCAGTATCTGAGGCCATACCTCGGTGTGCTTTGTCTGAGAAGCTTGGCCAGGGATGTGAAGGTAAAGAGGCCTGTTGCAAGCATCCAAATATAAACAGTTGTTTGTTGACTTTAAAACAAGATGAGTGTTTTCCTCTAGAGTGCTTAACAGCTTTCTGACATGGTGGCAGATGCCATCTTTCTTCCTCCAGTGAATAAACACTCTTCTCATCCCTCTTTGCCTTCAACAGTCATTCAACACTCTTAACTCTGAGGAGGGTGGCAAAGTCTGTCCGTTTGGGAGACTTAAAAGACATGGGGAAGAATGGAGCCATTTAGCACCCCTCTTCTTTCATTATCACCATCTACTAGTTTTATTGTTCCTCCGATTTGCTAGTTCACAAAGACAGCCGCTAATGGTTACATCCGTGGTCCTGGGCTCTGTGATCTAATTGCACTGGCTTTTGCCACACGTCTTGTCCGGTTACACAGACTTGATTTGCAGATAGCTTGAGAGACATTTCCTTGGACATGTGTACTATACTGTTAGATTTGTTTTCACCTTCAACTAACCTCCTTCAGAAATACTGACCTACATAGAGAATGAGGGGGCCCTCCTTATGGAAACAGGTAGCTTTTCCTTTTAATTTCTCTTTGCTAGCTCACTACTACGTAAGGTACCACAGTGTGGAAAGTCAGGGTCATACTGACAGCAAAACTCATGCTAGCAGAATTTGTTGGCAAACTAATAGAAGTAAAGTATAAAATCAGTTATTTTCTAACAACATAATTTTCTAAGACACATTTGGTACATTTCTCTTAGCCCTTACCGTACTCCAATCTGTGAGAGCATAACCCTTACTGACAACCTCATCCGTGTACATAAAATACTTTTAAATTGAGGAAGAGGATACCCATAAGGAAAATTATTCAGGTAGCTTCCTATCTAAAATATCTGATTGACATGGTTGAAGATTTATGGATGTAGACTTTGGTCTTCTATTAGCAAAATGATGCAAGTTATTGACTCCATTTGGCTTTGTCCAGTCTAATTTTTATTACATCTGTCAAAGCAGATTTATCTCTAATTTGGTTGACATGTTTCATGCTAGCCTTTTAAGTTTGCACCATTTTTTTAAAACCTCAACCAGAACCCATATTCACACGATAATCTAAATGAAACTATCGTCAAATGAATATGCTTCTAATACCGGAAACACTTGGTTTGAAATTTATGGATTAGACTTAAGTGGTTCAGTAAAATTTACCAGTCTCCAATACAAAACAGCTGTTTTCAGGAGCATGCCAGGTGAAAGTGCCCAAGCCTTAAGTATTTCTAGGTGGAAGGCTTTGGTTCTGGTTCCTCTCCAGATCTCCTGAGCCTGTGTGCTGGCAGTTTCTTTTCCTGCAATAGCCAGCTTGGCTTCCCACTGAGACATGGAGTTTTCAGAACCATAACATGCTCAGAATATGTCCACTGCAAAGTTTGTCTATGATAAGCCATATTGATAGTAGTGTTCTCTTGTGACTTGCACGCTGGCCTTTTATATATCTGACGTCCTCTATGAGTTACTTGTTTTAAATGTACTTTTACTATTTCATCCTTCATCTCCTACTTGTTCCAGAACTCTAAATTGCTTAATATGTCAGTAGATAACTTAATTTTTTTTCTGAAAGTGTAGCATTTTCAGAAGCAAGTTAGTTAGAGGAGTGCTATAAACAAGGTGTTAGGAGACACTGGCAGGCGACACTCGCCTTTCTCAAGAGTGAGCTTATGTAACAACCAAGAAAGCTTCCTTCTTTTATCTCTGTGGCTTCAGCTGCTCACGGGTCCTACTGTCTAATTAATCCTTACTTAAAATTCATCTAAGGAAGTTTAACAAGGGTAGGAAGTTGGTTTTTGTTAGCTACTCCACCTTTAACCTTACTGCACATCTGGGAAATATTCAGTTTTAGAACAGGTCCAAGCCTTTTGGCATTAACTACCTTAAAACATTAAGATATCACCAGGAATTTGCCTCTGTTTCAGAAAATGAAAAGCATATTTGAAATATAAACATAAGTGTGCCACTAACATTACTGGTAGTGGCTGCAGGACACATTCCTTTATTATAATAGAGTCAGCGAAAAGAAACTCTTAGATGAAACTTAAGAAAACAGCCTGAATGATTTGTTCTCCTGAAGTATCTGCATATGTGCATCTGGGAATTCTGCAAACAACACATGCTGAATGATACTGTTTTGCTTCAAGGTTTTTGCACTTTCACTAAAAGAAAAATATATACATCATATAATGACATAAAATCTTATTTAACTCTTGGGAAGATATCTAAATTATAATTTAAACTGCTAAAAATTAATAGGTTGTTAAAATTACACATTTGGAATTATTAGCTTAACTGATCAGACAGTTTTCGTTTTTTAAAATAAAGGTTTTCATTAGTTTTAAATCCTTATTTTGCTGTTTTCTTTAGTCTCCGATCAAGCGTAGTATTAGATTTTACATTCTTGTTGGTAATTAAAAGTGATCTTGAGGAAAAGCACATTGTGTAACTACTTCTTGGTCAAATTATGACAGTGTACCTTCACTCATATGCTAGAGTCAATGGCAGGAGAAATGGACAAACAGCATATGTGTGTTGGTTATTTTGTTTGCTTTGAATTTGAAAAATAACTTAAAGATTTATCTGGGAGCTGAATTTGCATTTTGGTCAGACCTTTTCCCTTCATTAGTACAGAAATTCAGGTAGACCAGATAGACCTTCAGATTTTGGGGGATATCTTTTCTTCACTACAGTTTTCAGTTGGGGGCCTTACTCAATAATCTAGATTCTTAGAAATTGTCTGTAAAAAAAAACCTACTAACACCAAAGTGTCTATGCTCATACAACTTACATAATTTAAACATTTATTCAAAAGTTGCCTTGGTAAAAACAAAACAAAACAAAAGCAAAAAGGAAACAACCAAAACAAAAAAGAGGAAGGGGACATTAAAATGTGATTCTATGTGCTTTTAAATCAAAGTTGTTATTTTATTTATGTATGTATTTATTTATTTATTTATTGCCAAGCAATTTTCATTTCTGGTTCATTTATTTATTTATTATAAAAAGCACTGACATTTAAAAACATTTATTTTAAAGGTCACCTTGAATATACATATATTATACTGAGCCTGTTATATGTGCAGTTAGGGCTCTTTTTGTGTGAAGCCATTTTTCTTCCGACAAATGAACAGCTCATCTCCTAGGCCAGTTTCAACAACTTCTGTGTCCGTGCATCTGACACGATCTTATTGATGCCATTTTACTTGCAAAAATCACGTAGAACTCAGGATGGGAAGTGGTTACACAGAGCCAAGGAGCACTAAGAACCACAGTCACGTAAGCATCATGCTGAAAGCAATGTCAGAATGCCATGCTATGGTTACCTGACACTTGGGGAGTGGCTGATATTTGCAGGTGGATATTTTTCAGCGTGGTCTGGAGACATTCAAGCTGTGTTCTGAATGTGCTGCATACGAATATAAATAATGAAAGAAAGATACAGACAGGAAGGAAGGAAGGAAGGAAGGAAGGAAGGAAGGAAGGACCTCTATAAACTCATCTGTGGCGTCACACTACTCAAAGCAGCTTCAGGAATTACGCCCATGACGTACGTCCACTATAGATGTAAACCACGATTTACCAATGGAATAAAACAAAGAAAACTTTAGCATATTTAAAAAAATTTTTTTTCTTTTGGTTGGAACTCGATTGATGATAGTTTAGCTTTATCTTAGTGATCTGTAAACTCTAGTTTTGGAAAAACTGGTTAACTTCTCATGTCCTCCCTTCTTGTCTGTAAAATAAGAATATTGCCCCAGAGGTGAGTATCAAAGCTTTTTCAAGCTTTATAGTTCTGTGACCTATAGAGAGCCAACGTTACAATTGATCATTTAGCGTCTGATTTTTATTCTGCTAGTGAAATGGTACTGCTTATTGCATTAACCCCACATGGTGAATTTCCCCATGTTAACCTAGTATGAGTTTGTTGTTTTTCTTGTCAAGGAACTGTGCTTACATCTCTTGGTAACAATAGGTGATTGTAAAAGAACTTTTTTTTTCTGGGACTGGGTTTCTCTGTGGAGTTGTCCTGGACTCAGTTAGTAGACCAGGCTGTCCTCGAACTCCCAGCAACCTGCCTGCCTCTGCCTCCCAAGTCCTGGCACTAAAGATGCGCACCACAACACCTGGTTTACAAAAACTATGTTTTAAAAATTAATTTATTCATATTACATCTCAATTGCTATCCCATCCCTTGTATCCTCCCATTCCTCCCTCCCTCCTGCTTTTCACCCTATCCCCTTCCCTAAGTCTGTGACCAACCGAGGAGGACCTCCTCCCCCACCATATGATCACAACCTATCAAGTCTCATCTTGGTAGCCTGCTCATCCTTCCTCTGAGTGCCACCAGGCCTCCCCACCAAAGGGACAGGGTCAAATATGGGGCACCAGAGTTCCTGTCAGGGACTTTTAACCCTACATTGAAAATAAAAGCAGCACCAGGTAGTATATATGCCCCACTGCCCTCTAGTGGGTAAAACCATATATTATATATATTACTCATGATCTTGGTAGGATAGTTTCTCTCAAAAATTTTCACAGGTCATCTGAAATGAGGCCTCAATTTCAGTATTTTAAACTCCTGCATGACTTAGTAATCACCGAGAGATGTTCAGATGTTCAGACATTTGTCTTAATTATACGAAGCAATGACTGCTCTACATTCCCCTAAAAGTTCATGTAGATTGTAAAAATCCTTTGCATTTTCTACCAGGTTAAGCTCCAATTTTAGTTGTGTTTCCAGTCCTATCTGCAGCCGTTCGATTGCTCACCAATCTGAGAACTGCATTTTTTAAAACCTCCTTTTAATAAGAATGGTTTGTGAAGATAAAAGAAATTTCAAATTTATGTCTCCCTGAGGATTGTATGATTACCAAACTACCTATCAAATATAATTATGTCATTCTAAAATGTTCATATTGAGGATCAAAAAAGTTCTGTGTATTTAGGTTATTATTTTAAGTTATGAATTTTATTACTTTTTCTATAATAAACTAATTATGGAAGGCAAGCCATCCCACAGTACAGTAATCTATATTCTGTAGGTTTGCTTGTCTGGGTTTAATTTAGTGTTTTCCCTATCAACCATGTATAATATTAAAAAATTATAAAGGAAACTATCCTGTAAACCAACTTGGTAGACTATGCTAGTTAATACAAGCACATTCATCTTAATAACCCATATAATTATTCATATTCAAATATGTAAACGTCAGAATGTAATTTGTGACTGCTACTTAGGAAAATGACTTTATCAGAGATTCGAAAATAAGAGTGGTTCTAAGACTTCATCGTTTAAAAACTAGAAAATGCAAACAAGATGATAAAAGGTGAAACATTTATATTTGGATATTGCATGAATTTGTAGGAGACTTATCTTTTCATGTCACTGTACTCATATGCTTTCCAACATTTTAACAAGCAGTTTTCATCAGCGTTTCATTAACATTCTTGGAAAGCTGTGATCCCATTGCTCCTGGTTACTTTGTCTTACGGTTGTGAGCTGAGTCCCTTATACCTTCCGTTTATTTGTGTTAATTTAATCATTTATCCCCTCTCTCTATGTGTGTGTGTATGTGTATGTATATGCACATGTATTATTTGTGTGCATACATATATGTGTATACATACATACACACATATGGACACATATGTGTGTATACATGCATAGGTGTGTAAGGCATAAAAACTTACCTTATGATTTAGTATCCCTCATAGACATTGTCCTAAGATTACTTATGTACTATTTTTGATATGCCTGTGCTTTAATGGAAATCCTGTCACTTGCAGTCAAGCGTGAAACTCTCTACTTGTGGTATTATATTAGCACTCAAGAGTTCAGATTTTTCAGTGCTTTGTGTTTCTGTTCTTCACATTAGGCATATTCAACTTAAATTTCATTTATTTATTTTGATTCAACAACAGTAGGAGATAATTAGTGCAAAATACATAGGAAGATAATAATAACACAGCACCAGATTCTTTCGTTTGTTGTAACTATGTCACTTGGTCTCCCCAGGCACTCTCCCTCTAGATTAAGGTGGTGGAGTACTTCTCCCTGATTTGTGTAATCGGGGAGACTCTATGGAGCAATGCTTATGAATCTTGGCTTTGAAAGCTTCCGATTGATTGGGTTAAATCCTGCCTTCCCCTTGTACTGTCTCTGTGACACTGTGTGCGTTATGTAACCTTGATAAACCGAGGGGTTTCTACTGTAATCTGAGATAATAATAGGATTTAGAACTCTGCTGAAAATTAAATGGCATGATACCTTCGAAGTATGTGGACCAGTGTTAATGCCTATGTGGTAAAAAATGCTGTTAATGAATCTATTTTACATATTTTTGAGACAAAGTTTTCATTTGAATTGTGGTCTGTCTAATCTGAAGTCCCGAGAGAAGAAGTGATATGGAAAAACAAAACAAATAAACAAAAACTAACCAACCACCAACAACAATAAACCCAAATGTTTACCAGCCAGTTTGTTGGGGAGAGGGCAAGGCAGGCTGGAACATTTGGAAAGTAACCAGAGTGACCCTTAATTTTTCTCTCCTACCACATTCCTCAGCACTTGCCTCAAACAAGAAAAATGACCGTTGCATTAAGACGTAGTAACATCCTTATGACCACACCACTGCAAAAGAATTTTTTCAGTCTTTACTCGTAACAGAATTACCTTGTGATTTTGCTCATAAATATTATTAAAGTGTCTAAAACTGGCAATTCCACGCTCTATCAGTGATCTCAATTAATTTAAAATATCACACAACTGTAGTACTGAAATGTGATAAAGATAATACGTAAGGAAAAATATTGTTGAATCTTAAATAAAATTATAATCAACTGATCTGGGCAGAATTATAGAGGATAATTAATATGAGAAGTCAGATTTATGACAATATATTACAATATAGTTTACAGATAGACAAGCCACGTCAACTCACACATTTTTTTTTTTTTTTTTTTATGTTAAGCAAAAAAGTTCAGGCCTGAGAAATGCAGCAGCAAACAAAATTGTGGAGGGTCATCGCTAGGGAGAAGCCACACTACCATTAACAAGGGGTGATGGGACAATCTGACTAAACAGAGGAACCCACTGAGAGAACTAAGAGTACTTGAGGTTTGCTCATTACAACTTATTTTAAACCAGGAGTGTTGTTCTAGGTACCAAACACTATTGAGCGATTAAAAAGAAAATTATTTATTAAATTGTGTTGAAATCACTATGAATGGTGGTGGCAACTTGAGAAAACCTAAGTGTCCAGCTGAGGCCATGTGTTGAATAAACTGCTGTTCCAACACATGATCAGTGCATTCTGACTCACAAAGTATTGCAGCCAGCATTAATAATTTCAGTAACTGTTCATAATATAAGCTTTAAATGTGCTACGAGATTTCAATAACTCTAACAAATACAACCCACTTTACGTAACACATGTAGTTCTGATATACGATAAAGAAGGAAGACCCAAACTAACACTGACTCCTGAGGGAGTGGCATGGTTTCTCGTTTTGTTTTGTTTTTTGTTTTTTTTTGGTATTATTCAGCATTTTCCTTTTCTAGATAGAATATTCACTAACTTTTTTCCATAATACAAAATTAATTTTGAGAAAAAGATTACTTGGTAATCAAATTTGAAAAAATACCAAAACAAGCATAAGTTTTGTCCTGTGTAGACATTCTGGTCCCAAGTCCCTGTAGTGAGACAAAGGGGTGTCAGCACTGAAAGAGGCCACCCAGCTCCCATTGTGGCTGATAAAGACGTCTTTGTAGCCTCTTGTGCAAGTTCAAAGAAACCTGTACGATAAAGGCTGAGGCTGGTACGAAGAGCCTCTTCCTTGCTTTGATTTAGGATGTAAAATAGCTCTATAACTTTATCAGAAGTTCTCAATTTAAATTCAAGTCCTCTGTCGATTTTCATTGGCTGCTGTGATTAATGTCTTCTGCTTCTAGTACCAAAGACAAAAGGATAGAGATGCAGCTATTCAGTGAAAGGATTAGTGTAGGAAATCAAGAAATATCCACATGGAGATTTTTTTCAACCAGGTACTTAATAACGAATTTGAAGCATGTTAAAAATGCCAGTCAGAATGTGGAAAGATGTTCCCGCAAAGCCAAAACAATGAATCTAATTTCCTGTTTATTTAGAATGAACTCCGTTTAATTTAAAAGCAGAAAGAAACCCTTTCTTCTTATTACTTTTCTTTCAAAAAGTGACCTAAGCACACATGAATATTACTTAAAGCAAGTAAGCCATGAAAATATTCGAAGTATCTAATCTCTCCAGTGAAAAATTTTAAATGGATTTAATAACTTTTATTTTGTATATCTTAGGCTCTCAGTGTTATAAAATGACCAGAATAAAATATTTTAGAATTCATTACACTACTCTTAAGTGACATTAATACAAGAAAGATTGGTCTACCACCACACACGTATTATAATTTAGCTTCACTGTTAAATGTACAGTGAATCTTTAATACTATGTTAAAAAGTTTTCTGGTCTAGGGAGATTTAAAAAAATTACAACCTTGACAGCAAGGAAGTCAGTCTATCAGGAAAATTCTCTCTGTCTGTGTGAGTTAGCTTTGTTCTGTCATGCCAAGACAATTTCCTTGTGTGTTTGCAAATTACCCAAAGCAGAAGGACAACGTCCGACAACACTGTAGGCGAGAACAGTAACCTACTAGGCCCATGCTGAGACCTGGCCACTCATGTCTTTCTCTACTTGGAGCTGCTTTGACTGGTGTCTCCTTATCTTACCGGTTTCCTCTGGACATTTGACCCCTGTCTGTAACAGCTTCCTGCCCTTTGCTCTTCAGCTCCTCACTTCACCACTTTGGGTTATGCTCTTCCTCCCTTTCAGCTCCTATCAACACTGATCTCTCACACAGGAAGACTTAGGTCTCTATTCTTAACACACCGCTTTCAAATAAAACACGCGCCGTCTTGCTTATTTCTCTTGCCTTTCAATTGCTTTCTCTATTTGGTAAGGGGGAGAGAAAATGGCAAGACATTAGTATTTATGGGAGACCAGATAGGAAGAATTTGGGGATGCAGTTGTGTTGGTGCTTTTACATCAACGACCACTACTGCTCTGTTTTACATATCTGTGTGTCTTCAATTGTGGAGAGTTCATGAAGGATGATGTTGAAGAGGAGAGGAGTATGTGAGAAGGGTACAAACAGGTAAGACAAAGAGAGGGAGTGTAGGTATGAACGCAAGTATTTTTGGAAGAATTTGGAAGGCAAAAGAAACAAGAGTAATAATGTTGTTTGGGTTTGCTTTTTTCCTAGTCTCCAAGAATACAGGAGTTTCCGAGGTAGGGTGCCACATATTTGTAGTCAGCTCTTTTTGGTATGAGGCAGGAGAATGGCCATGCTCTCAAGGCCAGTCTGGGCTAGCTGGTCACTTAGAAGTAAATCTGAGCTATGCGGTTATTGAGAAGGCAATCTAGACTACACAGTAAGACTCTGTCACAAGGAAAAACAAAACAAACCAAAGAAGGTGACAGCTGCGAACTCAAGTGAGAATAAAAAATATTTGTATCTACTCTGTATCCATAAAGTGACAACTCGTCCATCTTTGGTGTTCTGCCTTGACTTTTTAAAACACTCCACATTGACTTAATAGAAAAATAATCTGCAGCATAATAAAAACAAGGAAGTTTAAGGGATATATTTGTGTGTATTTCTACATTAAAATAAGGCTCACCAAGATCAAAGCATAGTTCCAGAGTTGCAGGTATTCTTGTCATAGTGTGACATATTACATCTTATTATTTTGTTAGTATTGACACAATTGATTTGAGCTCATATCTCTCACTTTTGGCCTACACAGTATACACTAGATGTGAACTTCTAAAAGAAAATGACTTTTTAAGAATTTAGACTATAATACAAAATGAAAGCAATGGTATTTTTTTGAGATTTTTTTCTCATATTGCCTTGTTTGGATATTTATTACCTTACTGGTATTTTGTTCATATTTTTTTTGTCTGATTTTGTGTTTTTATGGGGGGAGGGGACACTATGTGTGTGTGTGCATTTCTTTGCTTTGTTATTTTTGTTTGTTTGCTTTGCTTCATTCTTTGGGTTTTTTTCTTTTTGTTTACCTGTTTGTTTTGTAAAGGAGAGCAAGAAGGAAGCCCTGGAGTTGTAAAAGTGGGGGGTGAAAGGGGGGTCTGGAAGGAGAAGGGAAGAGAACCATGATTAGAACATATTGCATGAAAAGGTTTTCAATAAAAATAAGAAAAAAATAATTTAGGTTACACTGAGATAGGTTTATTTATGTATTTATTTATTTAGTTTATGTCACAGGTTCCTTTCTAGGATTTAGAATCTGTGAACTTGGATAAAATCAGATATACAGAAAAGACAAGAAAAATAGTTTATTCTTTTTGATTAAAAGGAAAATAATGTCAGGAAAAGAAGAAAGTAAATCACTTTCACACACACGTGTGTGTGTGTGTGTGTGTGTGTGTGTGTACACATATACATGATGTGTGTGCATATGACAAACTAATGTGAAAAATACTCTAAGAATTACTTTATGCTTTGCCTTGAAATAAAATTTCTAACTAATCAGAAAAGTAGTCTAATCAGGTCTTCCTTCATTGTTACTTATCTGTCTGTGGGATATATCTGATCTTAGGCTATAAAATAAAAACATACATGGGCGTTTCAGGGAAAATAAACAGAGGATGCTTGTTGACCAAATAACTATGCTACTATAAAAGTCTGCAATGAATTTTGTTACTTCCCAACTTATGTTATACAGATTCAGTGATTGTGTCTTCTTGGGCGTTTAATATATGAAATACTCAGGTTAATAAAGTGATTAGGTTTAATTTTTAAAGACTTAACAAAGAACAATAATAAAATATATAAATGTAAAGCAACACCATTCAGTTCTACTTTGTTGGGACAAGGGATTGGATTTAGTGAATAGAGTGAAAAATTAATAGAATATGGTTCATTGTTTTACATATTTGGGTAGGTAGATTAAAAATATGGACAAATAGATGGTCAGAGACATTTCTGTTCCTTGTTTTCCATTATGGGTAAGAGAAAATAAAGCTTAAGGTCTTCAAATAGGAGAAGACTTATTCTTTAGGGAGGAAAAATGGAAGGTATGTGATGTCCACGTCCACCTCATCCTTTTATGTGGAATGAAGGTGGAGATTTCGCATCCATTACTGGCAGAGCCTCGCCACTGAGAGAACTGTCATGGCTGCTCCCCACTGCTCTCAGCATGACCTGGGAGAGCAGGAGTGTGCTTGAATATCACCTGAGTGACTGAGAAAGAACCTGCGATTCTGGATTCGTGATGTAATTTAAAAATCAGAACCCAAGTCTGATTTACACTTTAAGAAAACAATATTGAATAAGCCCAGATCATAAACTATAACTAAGGAGCAAACTAGTATATGGAAAACATTTAAAAATGGGTATTCTTATTTTCATATTGCAGCTGACCTAGTAGGCTTTACCAAAACTACACTTGGTAGTGATGGAAGACAATTACTGGTAGGTGTTAGTGTCTTCTCTGTAACTTAAAAAGTGATTTGTACAACCCTTGATAATTCCATTATATATTGAATATTTGGAAATGTAAACCTGTCTGGAAGTTAATAAATGTATTTTCTTTTCCTTCTGCCTCTTACTACATTTTTAAAAGTAGTTGTTACCTTTAAAATTATATTATTTTATGCTAACTTTGATCTTTTGAGCATCCAGACAAATCAATAACTATGAAACTGATAAGTTATGTACTTGTTTGATAGTAAGCAAGGTTTGCATACTTTTCACTACAGAATACAAAGAAATAAAATTAAATTTTACTTCTAGTTCAAGCACAAAATATTACTAAATACTATATATGTATAGATTCTGTCAGTAGATAAAACAATTTCCCAAAAGTAAATAAATACTAGGCAAAGATGTACAAACATCAATACAAATATCACAAATATAAACACAAATAAATGTTCATTTAGATGTCACAGATATGTAAATAAGAATTGACAAATAACTTGTATAAATAGCAACTTTAATAGCCGTTAAAGGGAGTTTTAGATAAGGAAGTACATGTAAGGTTTGATGGGAAAAACGGAATCCATTATTCAAGGTATTCACTGACTGTCAGTGATAGACACTACAGAAATCCTTGCCTCAACCCTATCTAAACATAAAGTGACTCTTTACTGGGGAAGAAAGGTGTTAAGCCAGGTGTCATACAGCCCAGGCTGGACCAGAACTTCCTATGTAGCTGATTATGAGCCTTGAACTCTTAATCTCTCTGCCTCCATCTCTCAAATACTTGAATTATAGAACTGTGCCAGTGCACCTGGCTTTGGGTTACTTATGACACTAAAGCCTGCTACTAAAACCACAAGTCATGAGTCTGAGAGGGACTGGTAGAGGAGGAGAGGGGCTCTGAATAGGGTGGTGCACGAGCAGCAAGGGGCATCATCACAGTCATAACTTACACGGGACCTCAAAGTCTAGATGTCTTTCAAGCCTTGTGGTAATGTCATAGCTCAAACGTAAGAAATTTGGCTAAAGAAAATGAATTATTCAACACGACAGCCAATATTGTTTAGCACAAATTCTCTGATAGTTTCATATTTAATCTCAGTCTAATAAGGTGTGATATGCACAACATTCTGGTTGTTAAATAACATGACAAAGGAACATGAAATATTTCTGAGGTGACATAGATATGACATGAAATAGCGTAAAGTCATAAAATGTAGTAACACTGTCTTTAGAGTCTCCACAAAGCTTGTTTTTAGATCTTATTTTAATAGGCAAAATCTTGACTCTCAAGCTTAGATTATTTTGCAAAACACATTATGTAAGGAGGACTTCATATCTAATTTCTTCATATTTAAATTATTACTTATTTATGGCAATAGATATTGGCTTTCTTTTTGAAAGTAATTACATGAGTGATAATTTCTTTTAAAAGACATCTTATGTTATTAATGCAATGAATCAGTTTAAAGGAAAGAATTTAGTAAGTAATAAGATAGGGGTCTAACAGACATGCCTACATTTGTAACAGTAGCATTTGAAACAGTTATGTCACGGAAACAATACTACTGGTGGCATAACAACTCAGCAGTGGGAAAGCCGACTGGTGCATTCTGATGCACAATCAAGCAACCAGAAAGGAAGATGGAGATGAACTCACCCACTGAGACCAAGAAGACATGGCACGCTGAGTGGCCAGAAGTCTGCTTTCAAGGGTAAACAAAAGTGTGTCCATAGTGACAATCAGCCAGTTGTGACTGAGATGACAGAACAGATATCAGCTTCAAGTCTGAAGCTCACAGCATTCCCCGCCCATGATTGCCACAGCTCAGTTTCACAGAATACTTAACCCCACCGTACCCCAGGGGTGAATTTGGACATATGCCGACACTCTAAGTTTGCTTAGCGACAAGCTGTTAAGATAATCACATTGGGATACCAGTATGTTTATGTATAGTAGATTACTATAAAATTATAGTAAATATAATTTAGAAATGTTTTAAGTATTACATGAATTATTGCTTTTCTTCTAAATTTCCAGCAGTTAAAAAAAAAGTCAGCTTTTTAGCTGAGCTGTAGTTTAGGAAAGCTTTCAAATGAGGTTTTCCCAGCTTCCCCCCGCCACCCCCCAGTTCCCTGGCCTACTTCTGCTCTCACGGACAAATACTTTGTGTTTCCAGTACATGAGATTGAGAGGGTGATGGTCCCTTCAGGAGGATTTTCCGTGGCCTAATGCTAATAATAACAGCGTTTCGACATTGTTCTGATTTTATGGTATGTGCTGGGTCAATGAGTTCTATGGGTCAGTAAAAGAAAGGAAGTTTTTGGACTTTCAAAGGATTTCATCTGAAAAAATAACTCTGAATTTGGATAAAGCTCATTTGTTTGTTCCTAGTAACATCTTCTATTTAGACTGCCTATAATAGGCATTTCTTCAGCTTTTTTTTTCTTCAGCTTTTTTAAAAATTGTGCATGGACCATTGATCTTTGGCTTTGAGTACCAAATGTTTCAGCTAATTTAATTCATAGTTACAGTCTACATTGTGTCTAGCTTTGAAACAAGCATTTTGTATGTGTATGCACTATTTTTTATTCAGTTCGATGTTTCTAGCCATGAAATAATACAACTTAGTTTAAAGCACAAAAACCAACTTTGTACCGTGGTGAGAATTTAATGATTCTAAGTAGTAGGTGAAAACACCTGCATATGAGCAGCTAACTTTGCTGAGCATGCTGGCACATGTGAGCAATCTCAGCACTTGGGAGGAGAAGACAGGGTGATCAGAAACTCAAAGCTGTGCTTGGCTTCATAGTGAGTTCCAGGCTTGACTCCATCTCAAATGTTTTTTTCAAATACTAAAATCTGAGCATTAATGATGATATTTATATAATGTAGAATAGTGAATGATAGAATGAAAAATAGGGTCAGAGTTGATGTAAACAAATGCTGAAGAAAAATATAAGCTTATAAATCTAAAACTCCATCTCTAAAATGTATTAGAGTCCATCAAATTTGTATTCTTTTGCCCATATGAACATTAGTGTGATAAATGTCTCCATAACTATCCAACTTCTAATAACTTTTGCCTAAAAAAATGATAACTTGAATCATTGGTATCTGCCCGTATGTGGGGCTACGACAGCAGCATGTTGGAATCTCTCTTGCGTTAAGAACAATCTTTCTTTGTCCAAGGGTTTCCTGCATTTTTGTTCTATGCTCCCTTTCTCAGGAAAACATGAGCGAGGTCTGTGGGTTAACACTTCATTGTTTCATCCACCCCTCTCCTCACCAGCTCAGTAAAGTTGGGACTTGGTGTGCACTCATCACCATCCATGGCCCCCACGTCACGCCAAAAGTCTTGTATTGAGCCTGCCATGGGAACAGTTTCCTTTCCGGCCATCTTAGATAACACTCTTGACCATTCGGGCATCCTTTGATAACACTTCTTTCTCTCTCTATCTTTTCCCATTGATTACTCAACATGGAGATGCTATGTTGGCTTTGGACTCAGGCCCAGGTGTTCTACAATGCTTCCACAAGTATTTGCTTCATGACTTTAAATCCCAAACACATGTTGATGGCGTCCAGACAGATATTTTCAACTGCGACATCTTTTGTAATTTCATAAATCTCTACTTAACAGCCCTTGACGTTGTAACGATGACCAGTTGCTCTGGAATTAGCTGAGTTGTCCTCCTGAAGTTCCCTGACCCAGGGTCTCTCTCGGCATGAAGGATCACAGGTTCGCTCTTCACAATGTCTGCATTCCAAGCCCCCAACCCCAACCCCCAACCCTAGTCTCAATGAAACCAGAATATCTGCATCACACCCCCTCCCGTTTGCAGTAAAACCAAAAGACTGTTGGATTCTACCTCCAGCATGTATCTAGATACCATCGCGTTCCCTCAGCTCCACCATTACTAACATCTAAAGCCATGTTCTCACTTGCATAGGGCATTTAATTTTCTCTCCTAGTTTCTCGTCTCCAAAATAGCATCATTCACATCCCATAAATACTTCACTAGCTTCCCACTGTTGGGGCAGATGGCGAACAGTTTAGCAGGCTACCTAACACACAATCTGCTTCTTTACTTTTCCTTTCAGTTGGTCTCAATTTTTATTCTTGATTTATTCTTTTGTTTTGTTTTGTTTTGTTTTGTTTTTTGAGACAGGGTGTCTCTGTGTAGCCTTGGCTGCCCTGCACTCGCTTTGTAGACCAGGCTGGCCTCAGACTCACAGCGATCAGCCTGCCTCTGCCTCCCGTGTGCACATGCCACCATGCCTGGCTTCTTGATTTATCCTTAAACTCAATGGTTTTATATCTCTGGGCTTTTGTGAATCGTTTCCCTGATATTGATAATGGAATGGAATACTTGCTTCTCTGCTGCAATGATAAAGACACTGACCGAGAGTAAGTTGTAGGGGAAAGAGTGTAGCTCATGTAACAGTGAGTCTGGAACCTGGAGGCAAAAACTGATGCAGAAATTGTGGAGGGGATGGTGCTGCTAGCTGGCCTGCTTTCTAAAGCATCTTCAGCTTGCTTTCTTATACAACCCAGGGAGACCTGCCACATCGCAGCTAAGCTGGATAACATCCCAAAGGCTGATCTTACAGGGGCAATTCTGCAACCGAAGTTCCTTTTTCCTGGGTGACTCTAGTTTCTGTCAAGTTGACAAAACTAACCAGCAAAGGCTTGCTGCATCCCATCAAGCAGATGCCACAAAAGACTATCCCTTCTCATTGTGGAAACTAATATAAGTGCCCCAGTAGCTCTACCTAGAGCTGTTTACAATAACACAAAATTTTTGATGACCTGTGTTATCCAATAAGTGACCTTTACAATTTAAATGGTGTCTCTTTATATTAGAAAATAAAATAGTTTTATTAAACATTTATTAAGTTAATTAAAATTAAAATAACCACATATCACTAGTCAATACCATTGTTGAGTAACATAGCTCTAGTTCATCAGTGTCTTCCATTTAAAATAATTTTAAAATTGTTTGTGTTCATTTTATATTGATTTATGACTTTTGGAAACCTTTTTTACTTCTGTATGGTACACAGGAGAGGGCTCAGTAGGTAAAGGTACAAGCCATCAAGACTGAGTTCCATCTCTGTGATCACATGCACACGAAATAAATAAATAAAATACTGAAAGAAAAAAAGCTCATCGAGTTGGGTGATTTTGTCAGATCAAGTCTCAACCCCTGCTTGGGCTGCCACTGGCAGTACTTCCTTTTGTGTTTGGGCAAGTTATATTCAGTGTTCAGAAACCTGGAAGCACGCTTTATATAGTATTCTTTCCTGCCAAGCTTTCAGCATCTTTCTAAGACCACTTGTGTGTAGAGACTTGTCCTATCTTGGCCACACACCTACTGTTTTGTGAATAAACTTCATCTGATGCTGATACTGTTGCCTTTTTCAGGACCTTAGCCTAGAGTAAACGATCTGGGTATAGCACACAGTAGGTGATGAGTGGAGAGCTGTTAGTTAATACAGCTCACGCCTTTATAGCAGGAATCCTTTACTGTCAACTAGTGACTTTGTCTTAAGGTTTGTATTATTACTACAGAAAGTTTTTAAAGAAATAGAATCTCACCTTGTGGCACAGGCTAGCCTGCTACTCACTCCATTGTCCACTCCAGCCTTGAATTCTTAATAATCCTCTTGTGTTAGCCTTTCAATAGCTGTGGTGGCCAGCATGAACCAATATGGTCCTCTCAATTTTGTAATATAGGAAAAACGTGCTTGGATAACGATACATTTTTATTTGATTTAGAAGGCAAATATAGGATCGTTCCAGAAAAATCATTCTGCAGTGTAATGTTTTCCTTAAGAATGTCATAATTTGGCATAAACATAAATAGAAATGGTTAGAATGAACCTATATGACAAATATGAGACTGTTCCAAAGAAGGCTCTGCCTGCCTTCTAGCTATACCATAGATGAGGTGGGTAATGTTATAATGCAACATTTCTTCAAAAAGAGTTATGCATTGTAAGGAGGGCCAGCAGTGAGTTATTAAAAATGCATTTTTGAAACCACTGACAATAATAGAATAAAATAATCTATACGTATTAAACAAAGTTAACGCCAATAAAACTTACTAATGGAATCATCTTGCCATAAATGGAAGCAGAAGAAAGGGCACTTGACTTGGGATCTGGATTTCATAATCGTTCTGACACTGTGCATATTTGTGTTCACTCAACCCTCAGAGTTGCAACAAAAGTTCAGTGCAATTTTCTATTGCTCCCATTTCTGATAAGATGAAGCCTGCGACCCTTTCTCATTATCTCTTCTCAGGAGCATGTTGCCAGGATTAGTAACCAAGATGTGGACTATCCAATGAAAGCTGAGCTTTATGTAAACATTGTATGAATCTTTGCTATGTCTATGGGTATCCCCATGTGGTGTTTTGCGCATGTCTGTTTACAGGAAGAGGTGTTTGTTGCTTATCTAAGAATGGAACTCTTCTTTAAGGGAAGGTGTTAACTGATAAAAAAAAATATATACGGTAATTCTGTACGGGGAGGGCACCAGCAGGCAGTTCATCATCTTATCCTTTCAGTAACATCTCACTCCCAGTTTTTATGTTTGTTTCATTCCTTTGGCAATGTGTCAGTTGCCTTGTAAAGCAGGGCTTGTTTTCTGTACAGTTTCCCACAGTTATTCAAGACACTTGTGTATGAAGCTGACTGGGACAAGCATCTGTGAGCAGGGAGCACGTGACGTTATGCCAGTGTGAGCAATAAGATAACTGAGTACGTAACTAATTAGCTAACTAAGTAGTGGCGTGCTTTCCCCCCAAAATACTTTGTTCCTACTCATTCCTCCCTTTTTGTTCTACAATCATCACATTTTCCACTGCCCCCTTGCCTCTGGAGTGCCGGTTCTCGGCCTTCCTAATGCGGTGACACTTTAATATAGCTCCTCGTGTTGCGAGGATCCTCCACCATGGCACAACTTCACTCCTCGTGTTGCGAGGATCCTCCGCCATGGCAGCGCTTCACTCCTCGTGTTGCGAGGATCCTCCACCATGGCAGCGCTTCACTCCTCGTGTTGCGAGGATCCTCCGCCATGGCAGCGCTTCACTCCTCGTGTTGCGAGAATCCTCCACCATGGCAGCGCTTCACTCCTCGTGTTGCGAGGATCCTCCACCATGGCAGCGCTTCACTCCTCGTGTTGCGAGGATCCTCCGCCATGGCAGCGCTTCACTGTTACCTCATAACTGTCATTTTGCTACTGTTACAAGTCATAATGTAAATATTTGATAACAAGATGTCCAATATGAATCCCCTGTGAGGGTTGTGACCCACAGGTTGAAATCCACTGCTCTGTAGTCTTTTACTGTGAATATTTAAACTGCCGATGAACTTATTTTTTAAGTATACATATAAATCTATGGTATATGTTAATGGCTAGGTAACTTATGTACAGGTCATAATAGCTTGTCAAACTAATACACAGGCATTGTTAGTGATATGGAAAAATATCCATGAGTAAATATAAATATAGGTACTATTTAATGCAGTATGCACAGTATAATATGTAACCACTTTTTATATAATTACATAACTTCATGTAAGTGAAAGCGACATTGAGATTCCGTCTCTAATAAGAATGGCTATAGTTAGGAAAACAACCAACAGCAAATGTTGTTGAGGATACAGGGAAGATAGAATACTTACACACCACTGGTAACAATGTGAAAATCGGTAAGAATGTCACTCAAAAACTAGGACAAAAGCTACCAGGTGGTCCAGGTATACAGTTCCCAGAAATCTTCCCAAAGAAATCAGAGTCTATGTGCTGCAGGGCTACATGCTAGTCTGTGTTCACTGTGTCTCTTGTCGTGATAGCTATGGAATCGACTTTGGCGTCTGCCAACTGATGAGTGGGTGAGGGAACGTGATAGATACACACAAGGGAGATCCGGCAGCAGCAACAGGACAAAGTTAGGTCACTTGTAGAAAACTGGAGGAAATAGCATATTATCTTACTGAGAAAATAAGCCAAACTCAGAAACACAAATAGACAAATATTGCCTATTTTCTCACATATACCTATGTATGTGATTACCTCTCCATATATATGTATATAATGTGTACAATATACATATACATATGGCATGAAGTCAAGTAAGAGCAAGGAAGCTAGCCGGTGCAAGAAATAAAGGACTAGATTGTGTGTAAGGGTTTAATACAGTCAAAGTGCAGGTTACAGTTAAGTAAAATATTATTATGAAGCTTCATTTTGTGCAATCAATATATAAGAATAAAAATTGTTAGTTACATAATCATAGGTACAGAGAGAAAAGGAAAGAGAAATTCATCAAAATTCAAAAGCAAGCACCTCTGTGCAGTATAATTTTGAGTAATTAATATTTTGTACTATCTCTTTTATTTTACACACTTGTAAAAATGAACATGAATTATAATTAATAAAAAGAAAATAATGCACACATACACATGTGAGCATGTAAATGGCACATACACCATATATGTCCAATATTTGCTATTCTTTTATATAGTATATGTAATTTATATGTATAATTTAAGAATTGTATTCAGTTTTAAAGTTCTATAGTAACTTTTAGAAATAATTTTTTTATTCTATGTGCAATTCATTTAATGTAAAATCCGTTATTCGATGTTAGCCTCATCAAATTATTATGGTTCATTATTGGGGTTTGTCCCTTGTATTTAATTACGGGACAGTTTGGGTTTGTTTTGTGTCTCAGGTCATGTTTTTTTAATAACTTTTGTTTGAGTTTTCAAGTGGGGAAAAAGACTCCACATTTTGACTGGCATTATTTGCTATCTTAGTAAGTTTCAACATAAACCATTTTACTGTTATTGTAATTATGTTTAAGAGTACCTAAAATTAACCTTGTTAAGTGAATTTGCTTATCCTGTCATTGTTAAGTGAATAACATTGTAACTTAACTGTAGGGTCTCCTGGCTCTAGAACTCTTCAAGTTCTTAGGGGAGCAGACAGTGCCCTTGACCCAAGTTTCTATCTCTCACATTCAAGGTGCATAATTAGCTACATTAAACATGGTTCCATGACGTGAGTGAGGTGTCTGCTCACCTCCTCATGGAAAAGAGGGACTTTCCATCCCAGGACAGAGAGACAGTCAAAAAATGCATAAATGATACATTCTCAGAGCCTTTCAAAAGGCTGCACCAGAGGCCTCATAGGGGCCAGGCCACATTTTTTGATGTGTTCTTTTGGAAAGGATCTAGATTCAATTTTATCTGGAAAAAAAAAAAAAAAAACCAAAAAACTCCCTCCCGAGGAGTCATACACACAGCTTCATTCAAATGGCTTTTCACTGGAACTGGAGAGATGGCTGAGCGGTTAAGAGCGCTGTCTCCTCTTCCAGAGGACCTGGGCTCAATGTCCAGCACCTACATGCCCACTCACAACTGTTTGTAACTCCAGTTCCAGGGCTTCTGACGTCCTCACACAGACGAACACTCAGGCAAAACACCAATGAATATACAATAAAAAAATAACTTTTAAAAATGACTCCTCCTGTAACCAAGAGATGCAGGCTTCCCAAGGCAGCTTCAGCATTAGAATTTATACTCGTGGTTGTGAGCCTAGCCTTTAATGGCTGAGCCATCTCTCCAGCCCCAGTATTAGAATTTAAACTCTGCCAAGGATGACGACTTCCAAGTTGCTCATCACTAATTTATGAATAAGATTTCTTTTTCTTTTTTCTATTGTTACTAGTTTAACATTTAAAAGTGCTATAGCAAATCATGAAAATTTTCATTTTTGCTCAATAAAGTTGGAGATATACAGTCAACAACGTGAGTTAAGGCAATAATTTGAATTAAAAGATATTCACCATTGATGTGCTTTTTCTTCAAATGAAATATAAACATATACATACATACATACATACAAAAATATAGAAGTAAATGTTGGTGTTCATGGTTGGAATTTCTACTTTAATGTCTATGTTTTTTTAACCCACTGGGAAATGTTTAACTGGAATATACTGTAAAAGTTACTAATAGAATCTTAGAATAAATCAGCTATTCTACTACTGGTGATTACATCTCAGACCTAAGTGAGCCAGGGGTTAATTAGGAACTTCGTTCCTAAAATAGGGATACTTTGGGTATTATAAATAATATCATCTCTCACACAGAATGGGAGAAAGTATACTTATAATTACAAGTGCTTTTTCAAATCTTCAAGTGTTATTTCAAGTAAAATATGAACTATTCCACATTGAATTATCATTAATATTAGCATGCATTTTCCCTGACTCTAGCTACTCCATAACAAAGGAACATTGTGATGAATTTTTGAGAGAAATAATTAACTCTTAAAGTCAAATGCATGAGAGCTGTTGCAGAAGCCAGTCCTGACTGAAACATGCATGACACAATCCCTCCACCTATGGCTTAGATATCATGTGGGTATAGGAGGTAGGAAGACAGGAAATCCACTGTGAGATTGTGTCTCATAGAAATGCCAGAGAAGGTACACCCAAGAAGACACATGGCTGCCAAAACAAGACCTCAACAACACAGAAACACTAAACACAGACAGGGGCCCACGAGGCCTCAATGCTACACAAAGAACTACAGGCAACTAAGAAGTGCTGAGGGAGGGAGAGCCAGTCCTCTCAGGGAAGAGCACAGCAGTTAGTTACCCAATACCAAACGATGAGCCTGGAGACATCCACACAGGTAACATTAGACAGATTGAACAGGTTATATCTGGAACTATCTATGCACACACACATAGGCATCCAAAAATAATTTAATAAAAAAGAAAGCCATGAATTTGAAAGAAAGAAAGGAGGTGTAGACACAGGAAGGGCTATAAGGGGGAAAGGAAAGGGCAGATGGCGTGATTATAGTTTAATTTGAAGAAGTAAATAATAATAATAATAATAATAATTAATAATAAGTTGCATATGAAGACATTTGGACTCTCAAATTCTGCTTATTGTTGCAATATAGTTACAAACGCTTTCATGAAATGTTCACATTTCTGTTCTATTAGAGAAAATGTCACGAAGACATCAGTCCTTATGTACATGTTAAAAATCTCTGACTGCGGTGTAGTGTTAGGCTGACCCGGCTCATCATGTGTGGGAATTTGGTCCATTAGAAGGCTGTAATGGCTGTCATGCAGCTGGAGTTTTAATACTAAATCTGTGATGGATAAAACCCAGGGCTACCAGTTCAGCTACTGCTGACCCGAGTCACACTATGTCCTTCCCAAAACATATGTAACATATTAACAAACCGATAATTAGTGCACATTCCTGCTTGCTCCTTATAACCTCACTCCCAGATGCTGCCTTGGTGGGATCTTGGTTTTACTACCTTGCATCACGCACTACCATTCCAACACCGGTTTCTTTTCAACTCATTAGGCCTTCTTCTCGACAGAGCGGTGCTGAGGTAAGCTCAGGCCTTTGCAAATCATTCATTTTCACCCTCTTTGCATTGAAGCCAGTCTCTAGATGATGCCTTCATACAATTAGAACTGTGATCAAAATGGTACCAGTGAGGAAGAGAACATAAAAGAACAGTTATTTTACTATCATCTAGAGTTAGGAAAATGGAGGGAGAAAACATGCAGTTCACTGAGCACAACCATAATCTCCTGGCCTGTATGGAAATGTATAAAAGCCCCATCTTACCAAAGCCCTCTGAGGAAGGAGGCCCCTGTTTTCTAACATTACCAGAGGCTGTGTGAAATCCAAGTGCTTTATCTTTCTTTTATGGCATCATGTGCTTTTTGGAGACATGATAAATGACAGCTAGAACCAAAAGAGAACGTTACTTATGACGTTCTGATATGAAGAGATTCAAGGACATATTCATTACAAATGCATATGCAGCCTATGTTTAATGTAACAGGTTTTAGCTAAGAAGACAGGGAATAAGCATCTGCCTTAGATTTCTTGGTGTAAAACAAAGGCAGAGTAACCAGGTTTTAGTGTACATGAGGCATAGAAACAAGGAAAACAGAACAAGGGGCCCATATTTTTCACAACGCTTTTGCAGAACTAAATCATAACAGGCAAGGCACACCACAGAATTGAGAGCAAATCCATCTGACTGCCTGATATCTTGCAGGCAAGATGCATTATTTATACTTCAAGCATTATGACTCACTGTTCCTACTCTGCATTTGATAAGTAGCATAAAGTGAGATAAATGACCCGACGTGGTACTTTGGGCCAAATATTTGAAGCACGTTACTGCCTTTCCCAAGAGACCTGACTCATTAATGCTTAAGCAATAGATGCTGGTCACAAAATACCCCGAGTCGGGGAAGGGAGAGGGAGAGAGAAATCAGGAATGGGGATTGGAGGGTTTAATTTTCACTCCTATTCCTAAACTTTTACCAACTCCATCCCAGCTCACAAGTTCATAGCCAGCCAAATGGGACAATGCAACATGTTCTTTGCCAACTCTGGTTTAACAAATTTGGGACTCAAAGTCAATTAGGTGACCATCAACAATACAGTTAATGTTGGCAAACGTATTCCACCGAAAGGGAGTGGTTCCTGTGGGCAACATCTAGAAGACAAAGGGCACTCACTCTCTATTAGCAACACAGTGTTGGGTACGTTTCAGCTTATCACAAAAATCAGCTCCCTTTGTCCCTGATGGCAAATTAAACCCAAGTTCAACTTAGATTGAAGTCTAAAATAAGTAATTTTATTAGCTGATCTACCTAACACTTTATTACACAGCAAATTCAACATCGTAAACATGCTTTTTGGCAACCTGTTACTTTAGCTCAGGCACCGACTTGGAAAGCCCTGGACAACATTTGGATGATGACAATCTCATCTTGTCTGCGTTGGAGGAGTAATAGCGTAAACAAAATGAACTCCGTCCCGGCAGCCGAATGGTCCTTCGTGAGGCTGTTTCTGAAGGCAGGAAATACTGCGTGCCTTTACTCAGGGCAAGGATCTTACACAGTACTATCAACTGTTTTCCCTTAGTGAAGACTTTTTCCACTAAGAGTGTTACTCAAGAAAGTCATTCATGTACCTGCTAGTTCTAAAAGCCAGTCCTTAGCTTCTCTGAAGATTTAATGGAGGGAGTGTCCATGAAGAGGTGTCTAGGATGGCTTTGGTAGTTAGGAGGGGTAAGGCAGCCTTATCAAAATGATGCAGTGCTACCCAACTGTCATTCTGGAGGACCAGGAATGAGGTGAGAGAGAAAAGAATTATACACTCGAGTCTAACCGGGTGACCCTGTATCCTTTTTCCTCCCAATATACTTAGTTCTTTAAAAAAAATCTAATGTTTCACTTCTTCCTGTTTCAACTGCCAAAACTGCTGGTTAAAAAAAAAAAAAAAAGAGAGAGACTGTTATAGAGAAAATATATGTCTGTGTTGGTAGGAGATGCCACTTAGATCACTGACACTACCTGAAGCTTTCCGGCATTATAAAAAACAATCTTCAGTCACGGCAAGTTGTTTTGGCATCGGCACAACAAAACCCTGAAGTTGCAGCAGTTGGATGGTTTACCCAAGGGGAGCCGTCCAAGGAACCTCTGATCTCATTTTACGGATGGAAAGACTTGAACCCCGAAAGTTCGGGGAATTGAGCAAAGCCACATTTTGCTAGTTCTGGGATTAAGGCAAATTGTCTCTTGTAGGTTTATACTTTTATTTTCTCATTACTTTGCTGATACAAAAATAAAAAGCATTCTACACATATAGGCTTCTCATTAGAGTTGAGGGGAACTGGGAACTCTCTGTTGGGATGTTGTTTTAATTCTTGTCAGGTGCTGCTGATCCAGTTACTGTCATAGCCCTGGGCAGGATTCTATTTTATAGCAAGATGGCAGGCACATGATGGACTGTAACTTACTTCATAAGTGGTACAGTGGGGGTGTGAGTTATCCTCAGCTCTATATAGTCTTTGCGTTCTAACAAATATGCCAATTTATGACAAAATTCTCCTGGGTCTTGTTTTTCTTTTTTCTTTTTCTTCTTCAACATTTCAGTGAATATGATTTTTTTTTTTAACCTATAGAGTTAGTAAGTGCCTTTTCTATTGCAAAGTTATGAAGACCCTAAAATGTTCCTGAACATTCTTGCCCTGGGAATCTCTTCTAACATGGACCACATTGCAGGGCAGTGAGGCAGCTTCCATGAGAAAAGATGGAGCTGTAGAGCTCTGGACTTAGTGGCATCAGACTGGGAGGCTTGATGGCAGGGAAGGTCTTTCCTGGATGACCTGGCTTCAATCCCTGTCTTTTCTTGCTTAAGAGCAGAGGGAGTCCTTAGACATGGAGATTATAGCTTACTGAGAATAATATTTTACAGAAACTTTAATGGACACATTTAAAGAGACCAGGTCTTTAATCTTAGTGGCTAAGTTCTTTATGCAATTTTTGCAGATTACACTGTTTTCCAAAGTTCTGAAACATATTTTGAAATTTGCTTTTTCTGAGGTGCGATGTGTGTGTGTGTGTGTGTGCGTGTGCGTGTGCGTATTGTGTGTGTGTGTGTGTGTGTGTGTGTGTAGGGGTGCATACTGGTGCATGTCATCTCCAACTAAGAACTATTTGTATATTTAGATTGTTTAAATTAAAGGTTTGGTCTTCTTTGCTATTAATTATTTGGTATTATGAGCACACATTTGGTTAGCTATACATTAAATACAACAGAATGACTATTTGAATCAGAGGCTCTGAAATCAAAAGGACATTATAGGGCACAGACAGCTAGCTGCTTTCCTGTTCTGCTAATAAAGGTCTCCCTCCAGACTGGTTACATAGTACGCACAGAGTGTCAACCGATGTAGGTTGTACTGGAAACTTTCAGACATAATTAACCTCAGTAGCCTCGTAATGCAGTTTCACCTATAATACACAGCTCGGCTCAAACCCAGAAGAATCTAACAGCTATCTTACGCTAGCATTGCAAAATTTCATGAAGAATCTGTGATTAAATCCAGACATGTAGACAGTAAGGAACCATGTGTATTCTCTCAACACATCACTTTTAATGGTACATGCTCTACCCATGACAACACTAAAAGTCAGTGTGTTGTATCTTAAATTGAGATATCTATTTCAAAAGCCAAGAAAAGATGGAGATTTTGTAATTAATAGGATTAGCCTCCTAAAATAGCAATCATAGGCTAACAGTCTCCAGGGTTATTTGTGTCTGTGTTGTGCAACACAACACATGCGTGCGCGTGCACACACACACACACAGACACACACACACAGACCCTCCTGAGTACAAACTCTCAAGCCTTTCAGCAGCAGATTATGTACAGTCTTAGATCCTTCTGAAGCCTCCTAACAAGACTGTAAGTCTCACAGGGCTGGCAGGGCACCATCCTGTGCTTGTTGTTGAATCATTCAGTGCACCTTTGCAGAGGACTGAATGTGATAGTGACTGTTTGAGGGGTTTCTTCCTGCCCTAGGAATGATCTGAACTCTCACCTTTTGTATATAGGAGATTTGTAAGAAAAAGATTATACTGGAACACACTGGATGAATACAGCATGCAAAAATTCATGTGTATGCAGACAATAATATTTTTTACAGATAAACATTTTAAGTGCTTAAATAGATTACTTTCAAGCTCTTTTTTGAAATTGTACTTGTAATGGCACTAATGAACAGCCAAAGGCAATTAAAAGAAAGTTTAGAACCAAAAATGTTCAGATATGGACACATGACAGCAACTGCTATATAAAGTGACATACATTGCTACTAAGAACAAATTTTTTAGAAGATAATTTATCTTAACATGTGCAAAGACAAAACTGAGAGAAATATATATCAGTGCCTACTTTTTCAAAGTTTATTATAAGCTCCCACACAGAATGCAATTGCTAATTCCTATACCTGCCATTTGTTGTTGTGAAGTTTTAAAGGGGAAATAAATGTATCACGAGACCATCCACATTATCTGTGAGATGCCTGGAATACACACATCATTTTCAGGTCAATCCTACAGATTGAATCAGAGAAATAGCACTACATGTTGGGTTTTTCAAGGAAACTAGACTGAATACTTAAATGTATTAGTTTGGAGACTTAGGCAAACTGGCGGAGCATATCAAAGTTGTGGGTTTTCTGACTGCAAAGCGCAGGTGATGACATGTTTTCCTCACTGGTGTATTGTAGGGACACATGTTGGCATTCAGAAATTCTTTACACATGGAGGCATCCAGTCATGGCTCCATACTCCCCTTCCTCAGGTGGCTTGTGCTGTCTGGGTGGTTGGTATAATTTGGTCTAGATATTTTCAATTCCCTACTAAAATATGTGATGTAAGCTCAATGCCATGGTTATTTAGAAAATACCCCTTTCCTAAGCTGAATCCCTTGTGTGAATAACCTATATTCTTTTATGAACTTTTGATCTACCCTTCACAGGCACCCAGTCACCATAGTCCAGAAAGATGCCGAAGAAATTGGACAACTGACCAGTCTTCTCTTATGCTTTTGGGGCACTGCAACATGTCATGACTTCACAGATGACTTTCACCAAGACGCATTCCAATAAGTTTGAAAGCCAAATGACATCTAATCCCATAACAACTATCTTTAAATAAAAAGATAGTATTTAATTGTTTAAAGTCTACTCCATCTAGAAAAGTGCTTTTTAAAGAGCAAAACAATGTGTCAGCTGAACTCTCTGTCATTTGTTTGAGATCTTATGATGGTTTTCCATATGTCTATCAAAATATGAGTTCACCAAATATCTCTGACACTATTTTTTCTGGTATCATTATTCTCTCAGCCAAATGCTTTAGGCATTTAATCCATGCATATAAAAAACTACATTTTAAAAGAGGACAAAGCTATTACCATAAATTCCCTTAAGTCTTTAGAATGTTTGCTTCCTTCAAAGAGCATCTCTGTGTGTCTAACCCCACTGCTGTACTGACTATTCCATTTGCACTCAGAAGTTATAGGTATGTATAGATTCTTATATTACCTTCTTTTGATTCTAAATAGGATGGTTGTAGAGGTTTGAAGCATAGGGCCAAAGTCTTCTGCTTTGTTGTTACAATAAACATGATCATTTTTTGTGACAGAGTCTTTCAATGGAAGTTAAATTGGTCTGAATCTCATTGTTTTCTTGATCCAGCATTCAAAGTTAGGTATTGAGATTCTAGACACTACCACACAGGCACCCATCTCTTTACTATGCCATTAGGTACTCAATAAATATTTGTATTCTATGACAAAACCCTTATTACTCTACTAAAAGAAGTAAGATGCTTTCAGCAATACAATTACAACGGAATTACTATCAACAATAGTAACGTCATTGTGTTGATGATAATACATAATATCTTGATAGTATTTCAAGCTTTGATTCTTTTAAGAAGGTGGCTAAAATATTGGGTAACTTCTTTGTCTTTCCTAACTTAAGGCTTTAGCATTTATGAATGAATGTTATCTAAGTTTTCTTGTTGATTTCCTATAAAACACAAACTGAAGTATCCAGAAATGCCTACATTAAAGGCAGCTCTTGATCCTTAGAAACAATAATAAAGGTTTAATGAAGAGAGTGGCTTGCAGAAGCAGGTCTATGTCAAGATCATTCTTTGGTGTTGGAATCCGGACTGGAATGGTGACAATCAGAGGGGTTGCTAGTTCAGCAGAACATAGTTTTTGTTGCTCCACAGAAGCACCTTGAGTCCTCCTTGCTGTAGTTTATTTTCTTTCTGAGCTCAAAATGAAATTAAGTTGGAGAAATAACAGCTGAGATTTTTTTCAGACACACATGGGAGCCTTCTAGGCAGATGTATGGGCAGGGCACTTCAAGGGGATGTCTGTCTTTTCCCCAATGGCAGCGCCAACGATCTGAGAATCTGACAGTTTGGTCTGTAAGAACTGCTAGGTGCATGGGGATGACCCACTGTGTTCATTAGGAAATCAGGCCTTGGTGCATCACTCTGAAAACTTGGTGGGGAGGAAGGGCTTCACCCCAGATACCTGGTCATCAAATATGAAGTTGGAAGGGGTCAGAACATCTGAAATTGTCTCTCTAGAGAAAAGCCTTGTTTAGGAGTTGAGGCAGGGAGGCAACAGAAATCTGCCTCACATAGCTTGTCAAGGCTTAGACCCATAGGACTTCTACTGACCTGCCATAATTAGGCTTCACTTAACAAATCCGAATTCGCTGTTGTGTATAGGTTACCTGGAGTTTATTTTTTTAACCAATCTTTTTTTCTTTTTTTTTTTAAATTTTATTTTATTTTTATTAATTTATTCTTGTTACATCTCAATGTTTATCCCATCCCTTGTATTCTCCCATTCCTCCCTCCCTCCCATTTTCCCCTTATTCCCCTCCCCTTTTTTAACCAATCTTACTTTGAGTGCTTTGTGCTTTTGTAGTCACAATTTTCATAGCACCTAGATATCATTACTTTTCTCATTTGTCTGAATTCATTAAGCCCTTTAAACACACACACACATCCCCCCCCACACACACCACACTCACCCATGCATGCACATGCACACACATGCAGACATAATGTCACCGCTCACCTCTCTCTCAATTGCTACCTTTCCTGGAAAGGTGATTTTAGTTATTTTTGCTAAAATACATCCACAACATTTCTTCTTTCCACTTCAACTCTGAAAATCTTTTGAGGAGACCATGAACTCTAAAAAGCCTTACTAAGTTCACTAAACACATAGAAGAGACTTGCTATTCTGCAACAGTTAGAATCAACTAGATCTAGCTTTTGCTAACTTCAGTACTCACCAACTACTTTAAAGTTAGCTCTAGTTTTCCTGAAAATTGTAAATGTCATTCCTTGCTGGGTAGTATTTTAGATTGAATTGATTAGGGCAAATGGACAGCTCCTATAGTCTAGCATCTGTCTCTTTACATTTCCCCACATTTGACAGAACTAATATTCCTCACAGGGTATCATGCTGTGAGTCACATATGTTCCTCACCATTCTACCATATACAGAGGTTTCATTTAGTACAAATAGATACTAGCTGTTAAATAATAAACACTTTGATTCTTTTGTTCTCTTATGATAGCAAATTGTTTTAATTCTTTCTGTTATAATGTGTGGCACTATTCTATATTCTCAATCTCTGTGACGCCTGGAAGATGGCCTATATATATCCTTTATACCCTGTCAAGGAGACGTACTCCTTGGAGAAACTTGAGCTGATATCATTTATCTTAACCCAAAATGTAGGCCTTGTTAGGGTCACATCTTGCTCTTCTTTAAACCTTTCCGTCTCTATTATTCAGACAATTACCCTCCTGTGTGGATACATACGATTTTCTCTGCTTCCAGGTTTGTGAGCAGCATGTAACAGATAATAATCGCCCATTCTATTGTCTTAAATGGCTTCACAAAGGCTGTACTGTAGCGAGCTCTTAATGTGTCTTTGAGGAATGATGAACACACTTCTGAACGAGAGGCACTGGAACTTCTCCCATATTCCACAACACTAGTGTGTGTGTGTGTGTGTGTGTGTGTGTGTGTGTGTGTGTGTGTGGTTTAACTTGAACTAAACAACAGAAGAGTTGAATTGACCTAAAAGCATATGTCACTTAAAAAATGTGTCCTTACATGAGATATCCAAATGTCTATTATTTAATGCACTATGAATATAGTTTTCAACTTTCAGTTAAAAGAACAACAGCTCTTTGAATGAAAATCTGACGTTAAGGAATTGGGGAGTCTCAGGTGATGCTCTCTTAGTGACTATCTGTGAATGTCACCTGGACATTTTGGTAAACAAGAGTAGTGAAATAGGAATTTTAAAGTTTCAGAAAAGAGATGATTATACCGCTATGGAACAAGCAAGACATTATTGAAATCAATAGCAATTTAAATGTATAATTGGAAAACCTAAAAACAATTCAGGTGATGTTCGACTACTCTAAGATTTCTGTGAGTTCTTTGAACTCAGCAAGTGTCACGGTTTGTGATTTTTGCGTGAATTTCCTTATTTACCCGCCCCCAAGAAAATGTAATTGGTAGTGAATGTTTACAAATGCATGTTGAAAAGTAAAAGGGGAGAGTGAAATATTCAACCACTTTTAACGAGACATTTCAGTCAGGTCATTGACTGTATGCTTCCCTATCGAAAGGTTTTCTTTATCACGTGAACAAAATATTCTTAGCAACCTCGTCTTTGTATTTTCATTAGCAAATGAATGTTTACGTTAGTGGGGTACCACTGATCAAATCCTGTACTTTAAGTCTTATGTATAGATATTCTCATTCTTCCTTTTCTCCAGATATTTTCTTATTTTCCCAGACACATTGATGTTTTAGACTTTATATAACATAAACTATCCAAGTAAAATTAGCCATGTAGTAAGGCAGCGAATTAGTGACTGTAGTAAAAATGATGTCTTATATTTAAGGTGCATCGTGTAGTTCAATGTTATTTCAAGGAATTGTAGTAGAAAGTAAAGAACCTTCTAGATTCAGACCCTAACCACAGACCAAGGTTTACTGGCTAAGAGACTCTGAAAATAATCTAAGTTACATATATTCTTTAGCGATTTAAATTGTGTACATATGTGTGACACATGCATGTGTGTTCGTGAATGTGTGTGTTTAAGGGTGTGCAAAGGTGAGCATGCGCTGTGAAGTAGTCCTTAACCTTGGTTGTCATCATCAATTACTCTCCATTTTAGTTTTTTAGATAATGTTTGCCACTGAACCTGGAGCTCAGCAATTCTGCTGGACTGGGAAGCCAGGGAGCTCAGGAGAGCTGTGCTCCTCCACCCTTCCCACCCCATCCCTACGCTTTCTAAGATGGGTGCTGGAAATCTGAACTCAGGCCTGGTCTGCAGAACTGCGGTAGACAACCTCTTTCATCACTTTACCAGCCATCTCAATTTACATTACAAAAATAAGCATAATTATTACTGAGACTCATGTCTGTGTGTGTGGGTGTGTGTATGTGTATGTGTGTGTGTGTGTGTGTGTGTGTGAGAGAGAGAGAGAGAGAGAGAGAGAGAGAGAGAGAGAGAGAGAGAGAGAGATTTGACATAAACTGCCTTATTTAATCCAAGTAAAATAGACATGCATGCTGAAGAGTGAAAACAGGTAATGCAATATGTATGCATAATGAATACAGCCATTAATATATATCTATATAGGTCCAGATATTTAACCAAATGCTAGACCTGGCCCTTAATGAAGACAGTAGAACCTCCAGCTGTGACTCTTATTGCTAAGAGTGGGAAGGAGCTGTCTGGGATAATGGGTATGGTTTGCACAGTGAAGAGGAAGCTACCTGGAAAACTACCCTGTACCTCAGAACCTGCAGTCCGACTTTATGCTCCAAGATTAGCTGTTAACACACGTTAGCCACATGTCTTGTAGAGTTCCACACATTGTCGCATTCAAAAGCTCTTTAGTCACTGTCTCTTTGGGTTTCCTCATGCCTCATTCCCGATGGCCAGCTCCATCCTCAAGGCATCTGACTACAGCAACAGCAGCAAAACTTAACTCCTTATTATTTTCCCCTCCTTCATAGATCCCTATTCTGTAATGTTATTTAAAAATACATTTGGGAGGAAATTCAAAACCTTCCTGCCCCTCCCCCTTCTTACTCCATAAAATTCCTACTCTACTCCAAGCCATGACTAACATGTACAGTATGCTTGCAATGAAAAGTTTTCCCTCCTAAATGCCCTAACTCCAGACATTCACTTTTATGACTTTAAGCTTTGATTAAGACATACGTTGAAGGCTCAAATCTGTTTCCATCTCAGCCCCAGGTATCTCCCTTTGTCATTAAGACACTTTAGAGGGCAATCTCACTCAGCCATATTCAGTTGCCACAAATAGCTAATGCTACTGAAAAGGAAAAACACCAAGTCAAAATAAAGAACCAACTACAGACACAGTTAGCCACAAGGGTTAGAACATTTGGCATGCTTTTCAAAGTACAAAAATAAATGTGTATATGAGAAGAGTTTAAAAAAAAAAGATACAGCCTGGGCACAATAGATGGAGGTTGGACAATCATGGAGTGCCAACAATAAAGACAAGTCATTTCTCTTCCACCTCTCAGGATTATGCATACCCTCACTTAATCTCTTGAAACTTCTCACCATCACTATGTAAAAGTCCTGGGTTTTAGCTAAGCCAATGTAGGAAGTTTACCACCTCAGTTTTGTATCGCTCCATTCTCATTTTTGTGGCACCTTTATTTTTTCCACCCTCTCCCTGATGGAAACCAATTAGAATAACGAGGGCAAAAGGTTATATACACATATGGCCCCTGCATTTAACATCCTGGTTTATCTTTTTATGCTCTGTGGAGAACAGCTATGAAAGGTGGGCCAGGGTACCCTTCTACTTATTTTTTGATGCAAGGAAAAAAACAAAACCATGAATCGTTCTCCTTTTTCACATATGTGATATCTGAAAGGATTCAGACATGGCAGCATTAAAGAGATCACTGTGTCTTAATTCCACGTACAGTTGTCAGAGCCAGGAAAAAGGAGGTGAAGAGAGAAGGCAGTGTTTGGACAGGCTGAAGCTTCTTGAGGGGCTGGGCGGAGCAGGCATGGCTTTCATTACATGTAAGTGAATTAGTCTGTTTCCTTTAAACAGGGGAGATTAACAAGCCACCAAGGGCCTGCTGTGAGATTCTGACACTTTTAGTGGCTTGTGACATATGATTTGTGAATATCAATTCTCTTTCAAAAGCAAAAGGCAAGTCAACCATTAGCATGAAGCATGCCAAAAGCTGATTTGGAGTTCATTTGGTTGAAACTCATTAGAAAAGTCATTTCCTAAAACCTGGGTATAAATCTCTCATTTGATCCAGAGTTCTGATAATTCTTCAATTATCCTTTGGATTAAGGAATTTAGATTTCGGCATTTACTAAGTACAAATTTTTTTTTATAAAGAGAATGGTTGGGGCCTTGCACTGGAGAACTATGGAAGACTTAAATTAGAGAGAGAACACTAGCAATACCAGAACAATTTTTTTCAAAATTTTACTTTTTGTTAATATATACAGGGTTTCACTATGGAGTTCTGGTTGTCCTGGAACTCACTATGTAGACCAGGCTGGCCTCAAACCGAGAGATCTGTCTGCCTTTGCCCTTCAAGTGCTGCTCCTGGCCATAAAATTTTGCTTTCTTTCTTTTTCAAAAAAATTTTTTTTATTTACTCACTTTACCTCCTGGTCATAGCCTCATCCCAGAGAGGGACTTTGGCAGAGAGTCCTAGTAGCAGGAGCCATAGAGACTGAAGAGTATAGACACCCTCTAACTAGACAAGCCTCTTACACCAACCCACCTACAAAAACTTCGACTTAAAATTCACCCTGCCAACAAGACGTGCAGGGATAAAGACAGAGCAGATAGAGCAGAGACTGAGGGAATGTCCAACCAACGCCTGGTCCAACCCAAGACCCACCTCATGGGAGAGAACCAACCCTTGACACTATTAATGATACTCTGCTATGCTTGCAAACAGGAGCCTAGCAGAGTTGTCCTCTGAGAGGCTCCACCCAGAAGTGCCTTGAAACAGATGCTGAGGCTCACAGCCAAACACTGGGTGATATGTAGGGAATCTTGTGGAAAAGTGGGGGTGGGGGAGAAAAAAGGTTTTGGAGGTGATAGGAGCTTCACAAGGAGGCCAACAGAGCTAACTAACCACGGCCCAGAGAAGCTTGCTGAGACAGAAGCTGAGACTACACCCAGGACCCCGACAAAAATGTTGCTTTCTTAATGAGAAAGTATGTCTACAGGCAGTATGTCACCTGAATAAAAAAAAAATCTTTAACTGAAAATAACAAATAACTTTTCCTCATATGTAAGTGAAATAAACTTTCATATTAGAAAAATCACATAAAAATTTCAAGCTAAAGAACTGACATAAGAAAAATAATTTACACTATAAAACTATCTTTTAAATTATCACATTTGTCATGCTTTGTAAAGGGCACTATATGGGAAATACAGATTTTTTTCTAGTCTGTTTCTTTTTTGAGAATATGAAGACAAAAACAGAAGCCAGATTTTTGTAGCTGAAGGTAAAAATAGCTAGATAGCAAAAAGAGATATTCTGTGGTATTTACGTAAGAAAAAATTTAATAAAGAAAATCGAGTACAGCTTAAATTCCATTACCTATAGAGCTTAATTTATGGATGTACAATAGTACACGCCTGATATGTGCATAATGGATTTAAATATATACTAGTTAAGGATAGCACAGTGATTAGGTGGATAGAAACAAGACCCACACTAACTTGGCAAAATTCCTAGAGCCTTCCCTAATTAGCTATAAAATTTCAGTGACATTATTCAGTAATCATGAATGTTAACATCTATAAAGTGGGTTTTTCTATATCTATACCATTTAGGATTTTTTTATGAAATGAGTACAAAAGTGAAGTAAGTGGAACTAAATATCAAATACCAACACCTATTGTTCCTATTTTATGCACGTCTAAAAACAACTGAGGAAATGTTTAAAACCGGGGGCTAGGTAGACACCTGTACTCGAAATCTTTCAACCAGTTTGCAGCAACCATTCTGTGCTGCCTAACAGGAATCATATACTCATCTCTTCTCAAAATTGACCTGCTTGACAAACTGATTCTGCAGGTATTCACAAAGATAAAAACAGAAATTACAATGACACACGAAGAATCCATGTTCTGATTAAAACTGGAGTGGTATTTAGAGCCTGCATTATCGCTCCACTACAAACTTATGGAAGCCATAATTTTTCATCAAATCTAAGTGAACACAGGTTTCGTTACTGAACTCTTCATTTGTTTTTACAGCAAAATAAAAATTGAACAATTCATTCCAAGCTCTCGGTTTTTTACACCTTACTCCATTTCATTAAAAAGTTGCTATTTTATTAATGCATTGCTATTTTGTTATAATCATCGTTGCGTGAGTGCATGTGTGCAAAGGATGAGAGGGGTACCTGCTCCATAGCACATGGCAGAGGGTAACTTTGATTCCCTTCTCCCTTTACTTGATTAGCCATCTTTATAACTTGCTTGAGTTTATTACCACTGTGGATGCGTGTGAGCGTGAACATATGCCAGTGGAGGACAGAGGACAGAAGACAACTTCCGGCGGACAGAAGGCAACTTCCGGCGGGTGGATTCTTCTCCTCCCACCATAGATTCAAGGGCCCGATGTCAGGTCATCAGGCTTGTTTGCCAACAGCTTCTAGAAGTTGAGCCATCTCTCCGGCCAAAACACCTCTATTTCTGCTGCCGATTTGGTTCAGCTGGTTGCCTACCAAACAGAAGCACTGGGTTTGACGCCTAACACTAGATTAAGTTAAGCTGGGGCTACACGCATGTAAGCCTAGCACTAGGGAGACAGAGACAAGAGCATCAGAAATTCAAGGTCATGCTTGGCTATGTGGTAGTCTGGATCTACCCTAGGCTACCCACAGAAAGTCACCATCGTGGGGAAATTAAAACGTGCGGTGTCCGTGAACAGAATCGTAAGAAGGTGGGATGGTTGAGGGCAGAGAGGGTAAGTTTTTTGGCATATCGTCATTGTTTCCAAAAGGTGAACCACTATTCAATATGACAATCAACAGACGGTCTTTTTCTGGTGACTGAAATTAGTGGCCGCAATTTTTTTTTAAGTAGGAGAAACAATTTCAGGCCTTCCTTGGATCACAAAAAAGGCCTGAGTTATTCACAATCCACACAGTCTACATAGGGGATTCGTTATTTGTTCTAGACTTTTCTGTTGGCTATGTACATGCCAAAAGCATTTGTGCCATAACTTTAGGGTTAAGACTGATGAGTTATGGTCAGGGCCAATAGCTATAAGTGCTAGATCAGCTGAACACATTCTAAATAACCTTATAAGTTAGTTTACAGCCTATAGTAAAGAGGAAAAACTGCTTGTAAACACGTGCGGGAAAATAAAACGACTCACTGAGGTGTGCTGCATGCTGTTATTTCTTTATTAACTATCTCGGATTCACCTTCTGTGTGACTTTATCAAAGTTATTCCCACGAGGAACACTGGTCTAGGTCTAGTATAATGTTATTTTTGTCAGTATAAAAAAAAATGCCATAGATAGATAGATGCCATCATTGGTGTACTCAAGAAACACCCCAAGTGGACAGAGTAATTTTTTTTGTTAATCCTCAGTGACAATCACATTTGTTTGAGAGGGGGGAAAAAGTTGTATACCGGAAGTAAACCCCAGTTCTCACAAAGAAAAGAAAGAAATTCTCAAGCACAGAGGTATGCTCCAAACAGTCCAAGGAACGACTACCTTCAAAGACAGAGCCCAAAGCAGCTGCAGGCTCTAGCTGGTACTGGCATTCCTTCTCAACACTTCGAGCTTTGAAAGTTCTACTTCAATCTCAAAGGGTCACTTGAAGAGCTAAGGTGCTGGCAGAAGTTTTAGGGTCAGAAGCACACGTGCAGAAATTCCTGTGGCTTCAAAATCAAAGAAGGGAAAAGCCTGAAATCTCTAAAGTTTGTTTACACAGTGTCGTCTGGTACAGCAGCAGCTCCAGCTCTCACTCATAAATAGCAGTGGCAAAGCGCATCGACACGGCGAGGAAACCGACCTTTCCAACAGAGCTTCTCATCTTCCCCTACCGCCTCCCAGCTTTAGCACACATGCGCACTCAAGAGAGTGAACCGGAAAACCCGACCCAAGCCCAGCTCCATCTGAAAACCTCCCTCAGTAAGCAAGGAGCAGGAGCGGCGGAACGCAAGCATCTGTTTTAACTTACATTAAGAATGACTTTCCTTTTATAGAACATACTGGCACTTTCTCCCTTTCCAGAATATATGTAAGAATGGAAAGTGTGCCAGAACGGGAAGTGTGCATGGAGATTTTTCTGCCAATTTTTCAAGTTATCCCAAATTCAAAACAACTTGACCACTCCCGGTGTGTTACCTTTCATAAAAGTTGACTGGCATAGTGAGATCATGTGAATGTGTTTATTAGGGTTCAGATTACTGTATGTGAATCTGTTTTGTCCCCCACCCTACTCCATAAATTATCTCTGGACTAAGATTCATAATTTTCATAATGAATAATCACACTGATACATTCTTGTCATGTTGTCTAGTCTATAAACATAAGTTGAGAAATACTAATTATTGCTCATTTTTATAATGACATATCTCCAGTCTGGCTTCCCTCTCCTGCTTTTTTTGCTAAATGCTTATCAGAAACAACCTTATACATCATTAAGAATTATGAGTAAGGCGGGTGTGGCGGCACATGCACTGGAGTAGGCAGAGGCAGGTGGATCTCTGTGAGTTCAAGGCCAGCCTTGTCTACAAAGTGATTCCAGGACAGACAAACCTACACAGATAGACCCTGTCTCAAAGAGAGAAAAAAGTAATAAATAAGGACAACATCTAAATGAGAAACCTGACTGACTCTTGTAACCATTTTACCACTGAAACAATTTAGAAAATGGCCCCAGAGACTTGAACTATGATTACCTCATGGTATACGACTGTATAGAACTGTAGAGCATAGAACGGTAACGCTGAGTTAAAAAGGATTTCGGATTGCATAGCTTACCTAGTTCTTTTTCATCATAATGTTGTCCATAATTGTAGTCCCCCTTCTAAGTATCTCTACCATTTTATTCACCCCCCTCAACTTTCTACAGGTTTACTCTTGCTTAGTAAGGACTGTTAAAGAGAAAAAGCAGGAGCTGTGGCAGTCAGCTTCAATTTGGCAAAAGTCCTGTTGACTTAAGGCTGGAGGACAATGTTTCTCTTCTGTCTAGATTCTATAGCTTCTACTGTAATGAGAGAAGCTCGTTTCTTTAGGAGGGAATGTTAGTTGTAGAATTATAGTGCATTTCTAGAACCTAAAAATTCAAGTGGTTATGAGCATATATGATTATGAGTTTCAGAAGAACTACAGTGCTATGAAAGCACCTTGAGACAGGCAGGTTTGGGTGCAGACTATCATTTGTGTTAATGCATTTTGGCATATTGAGAAGGAGAGATAACACATTTAATTTAGAAAAGAACAAACACATGGTAACCTCAGCCAACTATTTTAACATTGAGGACATTCTTCAAAAAGTACTACTAACTGGAGTTTAACTTGCATTAGGTAGCTACTTTAAAACATTTTTATTTTATGTGTATAGGTATTTTGCTTGTTTGTATGTCTGTGTGCCATGTATACACCAGGTACACAAGGAAGCCATAAGACAGCGTCCAGTCCTCCCTGAAACTAGAGTTAAGGTGTTTATGTACCACCATGTGAGTGCTGGGAATTGAACACAGCTTCAACAGCAGAGAAACAAGTGCTCTTAACAGCTCAGCCACTTCTCCAGCCCCAATTACCTACTTTTATAATTGGGTCTTCAGTCACCTTCATTTACAAAGGAGACTTTTTCAATAGGAAGGGTTTCCATCGAGTTGGCAAGTGCCTCAAGAGAACTGATCTTGGAACCAGTCAAGGGAAAAGCTTTCAACCCAGCCAACATGAGTTTACATCTCTGTAAAAACAGACCACCTGGATAGTAAAATTCTGCATCCAATATGCAACAGATTTTTAAATGTAGTAACATAAAGGCCACACGAGAATAAAACCAAAACAAAACAAAGCAAAACAAACAAAAACCATCATTTTAAACAATGTCTTAGAAACTTGCAATCATCTAAACATATCCACTTTATTTAGGCAAATCTGGGGTACCTCTCCGAGTCCTGTGCTTTGCCAGGTATTTCCCACTGAATCTTTACAGAAGAGCAAAGGAAACAGATGTGTCCAGGCATCTCCGTCATCCGGTTAGGAAGTAGATGAAACATTGTACTGTACTTGAATTTGACGCCATGCTCAGTGCGGCCCACCATAAGATACAGCTTTGTTTGCTTGTGTGTTCTTAATTTGCCCCATAGAAGTCTGCCATAGTTGGCTGTAACATAATAGTGGCTTAAAACAGCAGTAGCAATCTGTTATCTCACAATTTAGGGCCTTATAAACTCAGTATCAGTTTCCCTGGGCTCCACTGGTGCTCCAAGCCCTCCAGGGGAGGCTCTTGTCCACACTTCCCTCAGCTTCCGGATCCACAGTTGTTGTTCTTTTTTTTTTTTCATGGCCCATCTACTGTATTCAAAGCCAGTGGTACAGAATTTTCCAATCCCTGCACCCACTATTGGATCCCATTCAGCCTGGTGTGTATATATCTAATCTCTTTTCGCCTTCTCTTTCAAGGTTATTCCTTGTGGCATTTAGGGTCTACCTTGATAATCATAATAGTCTTATCATAATATTTTAATCATGCCAACAAACTATACCATATAAGGTAACATTCACATTGTCAGATTACAACCTGTTATCTTTAAGGGTGTCTATTGTCTAACCTTTGAAGGCTTCTTGCTGTCCCAAAATGTACATGTATTTTGTAGTGTGCTTGCAAAAGATGATCATCCCTTAATGCTCATTCAAAGTTTACATCAATTTTAGCATATTTTCAAACTCAAATACCAGCAGTTTAAATATCTCCAATTTCATATTTTAAATAATATGATCCATCCAAACACAGAATTATTCTTCACCAATGTTTCTATAGAATCAGAATATAATTAATTATTATCAAATGCAATGGTAAAAAAAAAAAAAGGACACAGAATAGCAGCTATAGATACTAAAACTCCCCAAAGAGGACAATGCAAGGGAAAAAAAGATCCATCACAGTCCAAGGCAATTTTAGACTCAGAAGAAGAAACACTGTTAGTCTGGGGCAGTTCTTGTTCACTTGCAGGTCCAGCCTTCGGACCCGCAGCTGGGAGATTCTTGCCTATATCATCAAAGTGTTGAGTTTGCATACAAGACTCCGTAATCTTAGTAACCTTTCTTTTTGTTTTTGAAGATAGCATGTGTTTGTGGCTGAAAAGTTTTATTCACAGGAATTCCCTCTTCCTGGCCAGAGAATTTGTGTGGCACTTGACAATCTTGCTTCATCTTGTCTCTTTTTTCTTTTACCTATTTTAATCTGAAGTGGCATTTCTGGTGACTTGGTATTCTTACAATCATTGTAGGCCTTTTGCATGCGTCACGGGCAACCCTCACCAACCTGGTTCATCATTGCTGTTCCTAGTTACTAGTGGAATGACACAAATGTCACCTCTTTAAGAACAGCCTAAGCGTATTTTAAGGCTGTCCAGCAGCTAGTTGGGCCAGCTTTTTCTAAAAGTGAGTCTCCTGATGTAAAATAAACTACAACTGAGTAAGTTGAGATTTTCCCCCAAGTCATCAAATGCTTTTTCTACTTAACATGCCTCTTTCTTTACTTTATCCTTGCATTTTATTATAGCAACAACAACAACAACAACAACAACAAAGCACTCTGTCTGTCAACATTAGCCTTGGGGATGATCCCAGATAATCAAGTTTAGCATTTACACATTGACCCTCCCACACAGAAAATCACCCATCCTCCAGTTTCCAACCACACACCCTCATTTCCCCCTAGACTTTCACCAGGAGCATTGTTAATAGTCATATTGTCACCAACGGCAGGTTATTAAGGCACGGCTATTCGTAGATGACTTAAGCGTTACCACGCTCTTGTCTTCCATCTTATAACCAGAATGTCTTCAATGCCCACCTTTCTAGCAGGTATCAGTTTCAGAAAAACCTAGGAATTTTATTAAACACATATCTAAACGTTCTTCCCTCTTAAGCCTAGTGGCAAATTCTGAAGTCACTTTTACATTTTTAGTCATTTCCTGTAGCAGCCTTCTACTTTGCATGTCAAGAATCTATGGTTTCTGTAGCAAAGGACTGCGAAGATGGGTATTTTAGTGCCGGCGCATTACTTTACTCTTCCGGGGAGCAGGTGTCCAATATCAATATCACTTTCAGGGTCTACATCAAGGCATCAGAGGGATGGAGCTCCTTTGTGGGATTTAGAAGGGAACTCGGGGCTTCTCCTGGTCTAGGTACAGGATTCATGCTCCTTGCCCTGTGGCTCCTTCTGTCATACTCAGAACAAACATTTTATCTTTGTCTTTTTATTTCTCATCAAATCATCTTCCACCTTCTCTCTTTAATACTCCTTTGCATCTCATAATAAGAACTTCGGCAATAGCATATAGGGTCCACATGACTAAAGAGACATAATGTCCAGTTGAAAGTTTGTAGTATAAAGTTGCACCCACAGGACATAGGGGTTAGGACCTGATGTCTCTGAGTGACTACTGTTTAGCATACTCTAGTTATGTCCCAGTGCAGGTGTGCTTCTGAAATCTGTTTCTTAATCCACAGGATGAGTGTACCAAACCTGAAGAGTTCATGGTGATTTAGCTCAGTTCGGTGGCACTCATTTTGCAGATAAGTCTCTGAGGCCAAGATAAAGTAAATGACCTGACCAAGATCTCACAGTAAATATTTTGACACAGCCAAGACTGCATGCCACATCCCTTTACTCCCACTATTTGCAGAACATTATTCTTTTCCTCTAGAGGAATTACTAAGAATTTCTAGTTACTTAACAGCCACCATATTATCCAAGAGTATAAATAAATAATTTGAAATCAGAAACAGCTCTCATTATCGGCAAGAATTGTAAAAGGGGGAAAGTCCAATATTAATATTCATAGAACGTAATAAAAAATACTCTTATAAAAGCTAGGAAATATTAAAAATTATTAACTTCATGCTAACACAATTTTAATTTAGAGATTTGGATGAACTTATGTATTTCAGAATCAGATAACAAACAGTGACCCTTCCATGTGTTTTCTCATTTTTCAGAATTGGAAAATAAAGCTGAATGAAATTTCATGAGATCGCTTACACCACTCCTGCTTTACAGGCACACAAAATATTGATCACATTTTCCAGAACATATGACTGACCCTAAAAATAGTGTCAACATCTGGCTGGAGACATGGCTCAGAGGTTTAAAGCACTGACTGCTCTTCCAGAGATGCCGAGTTCAATTCCCAGCAACCACGTGGTGGCTCACAACCATCTATAATGTGATCTGATGCCCTCTTCTGGCCTGCAGGCAGAACACTGTATACAAAATAAATAAATAAATCTTTTTAAAAAGTCTCAATGCCTTGACTAAGGCTATAAAGTGAGAATAATTAATTTGTTTAATAATAAATGTGGAGAAAACTGATTATATAGTCCAGGTACTGAATTAAGTGATTGTATCAAAGACCAGTGAAATGTAGTGTACACCCATAACACTTGTATCAATTAAGGTAAAACTAGAAGTAGGCAGGGACTAATCAAATGTAAAGTTGTACTATGATGCATGGAGTAGAGTTTTGTAGGCATCAGAGTGGTCAGACAGGCATTCTAAGACATTATACCTGGTTAAAATCTGAAAGGATTTAGAGCTGGTAAAGAGGGCAAGAGACATAATTTTAGAGATGCCTTAGAGTGTATTAAAGTGTGACTGTAGGGATAGGCTTGCAATGTCTGTAACGGGGCTGAGCGTGCGAGGGGAAAGAAGTGTAGCCACTCTACATGAAATGCTGAGAAAAGGGCACTGGAAAATACCTGAAATATCTATTAGACAACTGGCTTCTGTGGATGTGCATCTTTTATAGACTGGAACTAATAAATATGAGGAAGGGTTTTTAATAGAATAATTTAAAAGAAATATGGTAGTGTTAATAATTATTAGTCCAGGAAAATGGTTATTATTGGGACTGTTTTAGGAAAACCAATGTTTTTCAGGTAGACCACCCTACCCAGGACCAGGCAAGGTTTGATAATGACTCAGAAAAGCTGTGTATCTTCAACATGAACACAATTTTCAGGCTCAAATTTTCTCACCCCGAAATAGTAAGTGGTAACAATGACTATTTTACTTTTATACTCTTACTATTTTGAGGATCAGCTGATGAAAGCATTAAAATGTTGTGTAAACTATAAAATGAGGCTTGGTAGTATATTATCAATGCTATACCTAATTTAAAAATGTTACCTAATTCTAGATAACAGTACCTAATTTTAAAATGTTACCTAATTCTAGATAACAGGAAAACAGTAATGATACAAGTTAGTCATTGCTAGCTGGGTGTGGTGGCGCACGCCTTTAATCCCAGCACTTGGGAGGCAGAGGCAGGTGGATTGCTGTGAGTTCGAGGCCAGCCTGGTCTACAAAGCGAGTCCGGGACAGTCAAGGCTACACAGAGAGACACTGTCTCGAAAAACCAAAAAAAAGTTAATCATTGCTTCAAAGACTGATGTAAGCTAACACCTCTGGGTCCTGTATTAGCAATTTATACTTTCAGTCCCAGTTGTAGATCTATGAAAACAGCTTTGTATCAATAATAAGGTAGGTTATTGGTAACATATTTTGCTTAGGTATAGAACAAAGCCTTGGGTAGTAACTTTGCCAAGATCACTCTGCCATGAGATTTCAGAATTCAGATAACCTCTGACTACAAAGCACACAGTTTCATTGCTGGGTGTCATTATGTGCACACTGTCAGCACTTGGATCCTTGTTTGTTTAAAAAACAAGACTGAAGTATTTCCTTTTCAGGGGAGTGAGCTGTAGCTAATGTTGTTTTGTTTTGTTTTTGTTTGTTTGTTTGTTTGTTTGTCTTTCCTCTGATCAAGTTTGTCAAGTAAGTCTAAGCCAATATGGGAGAAAAATGAGTGCACAGCCCGGCAGGGTAAAGTGGCATCTCAGTAGTCGTACTGGGAAATCTCCTCCTAAGTGTGCCACTCCTTCCCAGCGACCCGCACCTTCTGAACTTAACAGCTGGCTCTGTTTTAAATTTTAAACTAATGACCACATGACACATGAAGACCGGGTTCATGTCCTCACTTTAAAAAATGTTCTGAGTTTTATCTTATTTAACCCAGCTAAAATCGTGTGTTACTGACTATATTTTCATTATGTCAATTATAATCCTACATAAAGACTTTTTCCCCCCAAATGTTTCTCTGCTTGCTTGATTCCTGGGTTTTCTTTGCTTTCTAAAGTACATGAGGGGTCTGGAGAGACGGCTCAGAGGTTAACAGTGCTTGTTTATCTTGCAGGTGGCCCGGGTGCAGTCGCCAGTCCCCACGTGATGGCTCGGTGCATCATCTGCAGTTCCAGGAGACCGAAGATCTTTCTCTGACCTCTTTCAGCACCAGGCGTGTCCATAGTGCAAGTACAGGCATTCAAGCAGGACGCTCACGTATGTATACATATATATGTATTAAACCCCAAAATAAAATTAAGTGGGGGTAATGTCAAAAAAATGAAGAAAGTTGGTTTTAAGCCAAACTGTGTTCAGGTGATGCTTTGACAGAAAACGGAGGCCCTAAAATGTAGGGATATTTACACACTTGCTTCTTAAATGACAGCAAGTTCTAATGCTGTGTATTCTATAGCCACTTAGCCTGTAAGCCAGTCACTCTGCTGCTATGTATTTTCCAGAATGTCTTATTTTTTATTGTGAATGCACATGCTCCAGTGCCCCCCTTTGGGGTACTCTTACCTTTGCCTTAACTGTGTCACATCCCTCTGAGGTCCTTTCCCACTGTGCCCTTACATCACCAATCTCTCCTTGAGTTAGTATTTGCTGCTTAATGTAAGTCTGCCCTGCTTTTCAGCTCCAAGTGTAAACTGTGTTCCGCCATCTTTCGGCTCCCTGTGATGAGCTCTTGTCGCCAGAATGAAAACCTGCAAGGGAGCAGCCCAAAGGCTGAAGCGAAAGCGCAAGGAGTGAAAGCCAAGGGCACATCATCTGTGAAAACCCTAGCACAAACCCATTTCCCAGTGGCTTAAGATAGTAAGTTTAGAAGACAGTGTTGCCTTTCCTGCCTTTCATTCTGTAATCTTTCTTGGCTCCTCCATGCTACATGACTTTCACTATTCTTAGTTTCCCTACTTAGCCTTCAAAGTTCAAACTCTGTAAGCAGTCTCTTGAGGAGCCCCTCCTCGTTTCTCAAGCTTAACAACACTGTGAGCACCATAATTCAAATCAAATTTCAGGCTTTCTTATGTTACCTCAAATCATCTTTCTTCGATGTTAGTGTAGTCAACTTCCATTCTAACAAATAACAATTAGTTGTTTTCCTTGGAAAAATATGGAAGTACTATATTCATTTTTAACTACTGTATTTACTTCATGGAGACCGAATATAAGTCACATGAGCTGTCCATGTATCAACTCCCATTTCTGTGCACTTTGGTCAAGCCCGGCCTCAGTGTGCCTGCTCCTAGCGTCCCGCAGTTCCCTCACCAGCACCCGTCCAGGGCCTTCCCTAGCCACAGGGATCAGAGCCCTCCTGTGCTTTAAGTCCAGGCACCTACTTTTTCCTCCCCTAGCTCTCATGTTCTCAATCTCTCCATTTAGTTGTCTGCTGTGCAGTGTTAGCTCCTTGAAAGCACATACTTTTCTCAGCTTTCGCAAACATGGAACGTTCTCGGTATTTGGCAGATCTGGCACAAAATAACTAGGTCACATTTCTATTAAGTGAGTTACTTAATGGGGGATTTCTCTTTTTTAATCTGTATAATGTAACACTATGACACCTTGCACAAAGCTATACACTCCTGTCTTCCACTTTGCACCCAAGCCTGTGACTTCTGAGTTCAGGCTCACTCTATGCCCACATTTAATTACATTGAGTCAAAGCCCATGGTTTTTCTCACCGCATCATTAAGGTATAGTTTCTTTAGCAAGACTTGGGTTAGAGCTTTCTTTCTGCTGATACACAGCCTATTGATGACCTCTGTGGGCTTCCTCCTAGGTCACAGGTTCTCATTTCAGTTAATTTAACATCCAGTTGGAATGCTGAGGACTGGGTTATATTTTCTTGTCAGATCAGCCCTTTGCAGTGTAATCTTACTCATCTGCCTGAACTCTATCCTGGGAGTTAAAACTGTAGTGTTTGTCACTCCAGTAAAAAACCCTACTCCCTTCTGGAAGTGTACATCTACATGCCCTAGGTCCTGTTGTGCCCTTGTCACTCTCCTCCAGCTCCTAAAATGTTCATGACATGTTGTACACCAGTTTCCTGGCTGGTTGGATGCCTGCTTTATAATGTTAAAACACTCCTGCACTTTTGTTCATTGGGCTTTTATACTGTGGTCTGATTGGTGTCTTTCTCACTCTTTCTCTCTGATTGGTGTTTTTCTCACTCTTTCTCTCTGATTGGTGTCTTTATCACTCTTTCTCCACATCTATGCAATCATAACCTTGTAGAGATACATTCTAAAAGTTCCCTGGGGAATATGGCAAGTATTGTTACCAATATTGTTTAAAAATGTTCTCCTTTTAGACATAACTAGTCATGTCATGCCACATTTGCTATATTATTGAATATGAACTGTCCCTTTAAGTCTACTGGTAAATCAGTAACTTAGAACTAGAAACTATTGGAAATAGACTCTTAGCTTTTAGTTGTTATTACAGTAACAGATAAATTTGGTGTATACAAATGACCAGACTGTGTTTATAAAACAGATAGTTCTAATTTAGCAGATAATTCCCAAAGGCATTTTCTTAGAAGAATGTGAATACAGTTATTGCTAGAGAGTCTAACTACCCAGAATATTGTTAATAGAGGCAATGTCTCTGTATTTGGATAAACAGAAGTACAAATGTATATGTTTTCCCCACCAATAACCAGAACTAACAAAGGCATGTGAATTTTGTTTTAAAAGCCATATGCATGTGCCAAATCTATACAAAGGATTTGGTAATCTTTGTGACATTATAAAAGTTGGGAGTATCAAGTAGCCCCAAACCAGCATTTATCCTCTCCTGGATTAAAGGAAAAGCATTCATTCTTAAATTATCTTTCTCTTATATAAATTTAGAAAAGATATGAAGACAAGAAAGGTAGCAAAGGATTTAGGGAGTGGTATAAGTGCAAGAAATAGGTGAAAAGAAGAGTTTTTGTTTTAAAAATGTGCAGAAATGGGTATCTGGTAGAGTTTAACCTGGAAATCAAATATAGAACGATGTTCTAGTAAGGTCCTGTTATAGGCAGAGCTTAAAAGGACGTGGCCTAAAAGCTGGGATTCACAGCGTTTCTAGGGTAGAGTTGTCGGGTGCCTCAGCACAGAGGCAGCAACTAGAAAGTAATCAAGCCTTGAGTTGAGTTGCAAAACTACAGACGGCAAGTTATTCTCAACACAACAGCAAGACCTAAAGAAAAACTAAGACTAAAGTAACAATTATGCTGATCAGGAAAGTGAGTGTTCAAAAAGGTACCTGAATGATAGTATTTTTTTTTCAGAAGTATATTATGGCTTTTAATCTCTTCCCTTATCTTTTCGTTAACCAACACTGCAGAACTATAGTTGTAGTAGAATTATTAGGTCTATCTAATTAATTTATGTAGAGTTTAGGGTATATCAGCTTAATCAAGACATTACCTTCTACTAAGCTTACTTGGGTAATAAATTAACATTTCCCTCACATCATCCATTGCAGGAAGCACACCAAACATCTGAAAGTTCCTCATTAATGATAATACACATACTGACAGGTTGGGTATAGGTAAAGGTAGACAGATTTAGGCAGAAGAATTATTAGGTGAACTATACAATGAGGTAATGCTGTGCTGCCAGCACTATGAATCTATCAAATGGTAATTGGATGCACGTGTTAGCAGCAGTAAAAAGTCACTGTCCAGTTACCCACCTTACATGGGAATCTACTCTGAGTGTCTTCTCTGATTTATTGTCCCAATTAGAACACAGTGTTCAAAGAAAGAACACAAGTGACCTGATTTAAAGGCAAGGAGCCTTGAAGGACATTATTTTGTAGGTGACCTGGCTCCCTGGTAGATACCGTGAATTTTCATTTTAATCTGTTAACATTAAGTCCTCAGTTTTTAAAATATCCTATACAATATCAAAATCTTGCATTCACTAATTCAGTATCAGAGTGTAACTGATGGATCCTAAGACTCAGATGTATTTCCTTCCTCTTACTTTAAAGAGACACCTTTATGCTGTTCTTACTTGCATCCATTGACTGGAGAAGGTACAAGTAACATTCGGAGAAAGAGGATGGGCTGATATTAGAATGTCACTATCTTAAAGCTGAAAAAAATAAAGTTCGACAATATTGCAAATGGTAAATAAAGAAAAATCTTAATTGCGGTATACCTTGTAAGGTTAGGGTACACTTATGTAAAGGATTTGAAAGAAAGTGAAGCTTGTTATGTCTCTAAACTGTGGGAAACTGTATTAAAATTACATGAACGGGGAATATACAGTTCATCCCCCTGTACAGTTACAAGAGGTTTTTAATTTCTTCAATTGAAATGTTAATATTTTACTTACTTATATTAAGCAAACATCAACTATTAATGTTGACAAATGTTGGAACAGTCATAGTAAAACTGTCACTTGAATTAGTATTTGTTGCAAAGTTCAGAGAATTAGCGTTGAAGTAGATTAAAATCACTTTGAACACACATGTACGCTGGTCCTTTGGCAGGATAGTGAATATCATTTGCTATGGAGCTTGGGAAAGATGTGGCGAGATACCCATGGGCAGTTCATCAATGTGAGAAACATTAGTCCTACTTTAAATGAGCTGTCACCTTTCCCCCGTGTTTTGGTTGGTAGGAAGGTAGACATTTGGATAATAAATGGGGTTTGCTTCTGAACATTAAGGTAATTGTACAGGAATTTAAAGTATTTATTCATGTTCATTCCAAGCTATTTAATTTCTAAGGAAACACACTAGAATAAAAGTTTATTTTATAGCCTATTTAGTAACAATGTAGAAGAAAATGTGCAGACAATGGACTTTGACTTAATAGGACTTTTCTTTTTTTCACAAATTATGTGTTTAAATACCATTTTGGAAACATGTGCTTTTAGGGAATGGTATGTACCTTTAGGTACCAGGTTACTGAAATTCCCAAGACTTAGGAATTGGAGCCTGAATTCTCCACCTCCAATACCAGCACGCTATTCCAGCCAACTGGTTTGTTGGGTTCTTCTAGTAGACGGTTGTAAATCAGGTTTATGAAGAGGAAACTCTCAAATTGTGCATTTTAATAGATTTATGATAAAGCCATCAAAGTGGAGGGTCCACATGGTACGAATGCAGTAAAGGTAATAGGACAGTGTCGTGTAAACATTAAATACAGTGCCTTCCACCTTCATAAATCCTCGGTGCTGATGACTAAATGTTTCTGGTTATAAATTTTGCAAGCAAATTCTAGAAAGAACCACGATTGTAAATAAGACACCAGCAGAAGCCATAAATTGCCCATAGGATTCCCCCACATTCTAGAAACTCTTCAATATTTATTTATTGTTTAACTTCCTTCAAAGATAAGCTGCACTCCTATTAAAAAGTAATAATGCAAATCTTTAAAGCCATTTCTAGTATTATCATTTCTAGTATTATCTAGTAAATACCTATCATTTTTAAGTAACAAAGTATTTTTTATTATTATTTACACATTCATTTTTTTTTATAGCATTCCTACTGTCTTAATAGCTTTAGGTCTCTATAATTTCACTCTTTGTAGAATCATGTGTTGGAAGTTCCCACAACAGCCTAAGCTCCCATAGCTATTTACAATCAAATTATTTTATTGCACGTGGGAACAATTAAGCATTTGGCCCTCAGCTGTAAACAATTACTATATACAATGACATTCATGGATTTTCTCAAATAGTCATGTATTCCTAATGACCTCTGTTAACATAAGTGAGATTGATGCATGTGTGCTTTGTGTGCATCCATGAGCGATTATATTCTCAAACGTAATATCAAGAGCGAGGCCTGACCTGGACGATGGGCTGACATTATCTGGTACCGTGTGGCTGCCTGCAGGGATGATCTCTAACGTTCAGTTTTCTTCTTATAGCATTTTTAGTTCTTTTCCAATTAAGTCAGAAATTGATTAGTGTTCCCAGCAAAATGCAACGTGAGCTTTGGATGATTTGGTTTTTGTTTGTTGGTTTGCTTGCTTGTTCTAGGAGATCTGGAGTATCTTCCCAGCAAAATGCAACGTGAGCTTTGGATGACTTGGTTTTTGTTTGTTGGTTTGCTTGCTTGTTCTAGGAGATCTGGAGTATCTTCAGCTAATAAACTGAGAGCTACAGCAGCATCAAGGAGAGATAGCCGGACAAAGTGAGATTTATATTATGCTTTTGTCAACTTCTGGTTGAGTGATTGAAAAAAATCTACTTCTTCCAACCTTAATTTTCATATTTTCAAATGTGCATAGTTTTATCAAAGTTATGTGACTGCTAGGAATATTAAGTGGGATACATTTTTTAAAAGATGGATTACATCCTCTATATATCTTCCTTGTCTCTCATATTCTTTTTTTTTTTTTTTTTTCTTGCAGAAAGGCCCATAAGCTCTGGGGCTCTGTATTGGAGCATATATTTAGCTGTCTCTAGTGTTTCAGGATATATTTTTCTTTTGCGAGATTCTTCTTTTCTTCAAGTGACAACCATGGGAGAAGCTCACAGCTGTTTTACTCATGTCTAGAAATAAGTCAACCAGTCCCATTTGCAAGGGGACCTAACAGCTGTATCCAGCCTTTCTAGGAGGTCAGAGCTGGAGCTGAGTGGTAATGTTTCAAGGGCAGAGCTCTAGATGTAAGGAATGATAAAACAAAACCTAAAATGAGCCTGCACATATCTAGTGACAGATACACCATAGCTAGTCTCAATTATCCAAGCGTTCTCAGTCCTCCAGCAGGAGAAACCTAATTCACCCCTCCTCTCCTTATTCTACTCCCATATAATAGCAAGCAGCAAAGAAAATATACACCCCCATCCTCCTCCTAAAGAAAAAACAAGCCACAGCAATCACTCTGTTTCAGAAGAGTTTCTTTAACACATGTCAAACCTTCAGAACTATTCTATTCAAGACAGGGCGTTAGCTTTAGAGGAAGAAGTTTGAAAAATCATTTTTGCAATACTTAGGAGTGAGTTCCTGTCTCCCCTTTGTTAGCATTTTTTTTTTTTTTGCTGGCAACGAGCCAGTGAAGCAGCTGTTTAGTCACCAAAGGCCTCACAAACATATAGCCCCTTAGGTAAGCTGTGATGGTATTCTAGCAGCTATAATAAGGGTCAAATGTAACAAAGAAAATCAGTCTTTAAATAAGCAAACCTCAAAAGAACAGCTTTGTGTACTGAGACTAATTAATATCTTGTTCAGGGAAACGGTACTGAAATGTGGTTTTAGACAAGGCACTGACACTCTTCAGAGATTAGCTATCTTAATAGTTAACAGGCTACTATTTGGTAGGCTGACTGACTGGCTACTCTGTGGGTGTGGCCACAGAGCAAGTGTAGAGCGTTTAAACAATATTTTAAATACCATTTATTGCAGCTGAGTCAGTCCAGCTGGAAATGATAATCTCATTCTGATTACTGGGCCACATGTGAAATTAAGACCTTTTCTATCTATACTTTTCCTTTGCTGTGTTTCAGTACACATGTTCTTGGAGAGCTTAAATTAGTTATGGCTTGACAATATTTAGCACTATAACCACCCTCCTTCCCTTTTAGACCATTAATTAAGCCAGTATTCTTATATTACATATTTAGCTTGTAATTTCAAAAGAGACTATTGGTAATTAGCATATGTTACCCCACAAAAGAGATAATGCCTTTTTTTTTTAAATGTTAGGGTGGAAATTTGCTGCCCTTGTTTATGCAATAAAAGTTGCATAATTTTCTCATTTGGGATAGTTCATATTGTAAAAATAAAACTCCACGTGTTTCCTGGGAGTCATTTTGCTAAGTAGTTCATGGCACAAGGATCATTATTTTACAAAATAGTCATCTAAGTACCAGGAACTAAAATAGCTGCAGGTTGATCATTATGTCACATAAAAAAAAAAAAGAAAAGAAAAAAAAAAAAAAAAAAAAAAAAAAAAAAAAAAGAAAGAAAAAAAAAAGAAAAAAGAAAGAAAGAAAGAAAAAGAAAAAGAAAGAAAGAAAGAAAGAAAGAAAGAAAGAAAAGAAACCACTTAGAGTAACAGCAGGATCAAGTTATTATCAAAATATTAAAAAGAAGAGAGTAACCTCAAGGTTAAAACTCAGAAATTTTATTCAATTTCCTCATGTTTTCTATATGAAATAAAGAAACTTAGCCCATGGGGATTAAAAAACAAAAACAAAAACACTGCAGCCCAGTGTGGAGGCTACTTCTTCCTTTAACTAGGCACCACCAACCAGAATTTATTTTAGAAGTAGGCAAAGATATTAACTTAGGATAATCAACCCAAAAAGGCTGGCTACAGAACCTATAGTGCTCACAAGGCAGGACACTTTCAAGGAAGCGCAACCATCATTAATGACACCATTTCAGCAACTTTCTAAGCACCAGAGTGAAATATGTACGCGCATGCAATGAGTTGTTTAACATTTCCAATGCTAAACTGTATCATAGATCAATTTCAAATGCTTCTGCAAATGTATCCCTGATAAACATTGCTAATTTTATCAAGCCATTAGGGTGAAAGCAGGTGAAGACGGACAGGCAAACGTTCATGTCAGATGTTTCTAGGTCCTCCAAGAAGAAAACTCAGTGTTAATCCCTGTAACCTTTATTGGAAAATAAAATTCTTTATTCTGGTCAGTTGTCATTTTCATCATGACCTGTACACACTGGGTGAAAAAAAAAAATCCTGTGATGTGTGACTCACATATTTAAGTTTGCTGGCCAGCTCCCAAAGAATTAACACAAAAGTTCCCCTTGAAAGGTGACTTGGAATTTACCAAAGAGATAAAACCAAGTGGCTATTAAAGATGTTTAAATGTCATTGTCTACTGTCTTCAGTGTACCATTACGTAGTCTTGGGATCCTTTCAAATATCAGTCAATAAAGGATGATTAAGTCTCTGCTCTTGAAAGGGACCAGGAAAGGGTTGAAGAAGAGACATGGTACCCACTTCTTTCCTCATCCTTCCTCCCCTCATTAACTTCCCCCCACCAGCAACCCCACCCAAAACATAACCATGGAAAGAAAGACCAGAGAGAAAGGAAAAAGGAGAGAAAGAGATCTAGGGATCCCCTACAGAATGTGTGCTGGGGAGACAAACCTTGCCCTATGGGACACACAGCCTTGGAAACAGACTTGGGCTTTTACTTTGAAAATAAAAGAATGACAATGAAATTTGTGTGAGGTCTGTGCGAATCCAGTCCCAGATGTTTACAATGCTGTAGTACTATGCCTCTGCAATATGAGAGGTTTCAGAAGAAACAGTACAACAAGACACCACAAAGCAGCGCATATGCTATTGACAATGCAGACATGAGCATCGTGTTACCACGAGAAGCCAGGCAGGAGACAAATAGCAGCGGTGCTGCCCGAAAAGCTAAATTCGCGGACTGCAATCACTCAAACCAAAATGAGAGACCCAAAAAGAGGGGAAAAAATTAAAACCAGGAAAAACCTCTTTGGCTTCTATATACAAGTGGTGGGGCGAAAGATGGGGGCCAGGAGACAGTGGAAGTGACTTTTCTTCCTTCAAGTTCCCATAAAGCCCCTATAATTGACAGTGGATAATTATTTTCAGCTTGAGGAGTCTGTCCCAAAACTCTTAAAATTGCCAGCGAAAAGAAACAAAATGTGTTTACTTGAGCCATTTCCAAAAAGGGGGGGGGGGGCGAGGAGACCTTTGGATGCGGTGGGGGAAGGTACTGGAGACAGAATGGAGCATCTCCTAGCATCAACAACGTCAGGGCACCCGGAGTGGTCCTGTGAGTGAGGAACTAGAGAGAATAGGGTGCCAAGGGATATGGAGGAGGCTTGTATGGTGGAGGGAATGCTGCGCACAACGTATACTGTCGGGAGGGGGCTGATTTAGTGTGAAAGTATCCCACTTCATCATTTTACAGGGGTTGGGGACATAAATATTTAGCTGGCCACATCTGGAACAGATTCTGTGCCCCCCCACCCCCCCGCGTGGGGTGGGGGTGGATAATTGGAAGGAGAGGAGCACGCATTTGTTACTTACTGTAAGGACAGTTTTCCTTCTTGGTACCGCTGACCTTGCCGTTCTTCTCAATCTTGAGAAAGTACTTGGTGAAGGAGAACAGCTTTCTCCAGCGGACATCTCCTTGGAGGTGATTGTAGCTCCGCACATGCCTCCCCGCACTGGAAGGAGAGGACAAGGAGGAGGACGAAGAGGAGGAAGAGGAGGAGGAGGAGGAAGAGGAGTTGGTGGCCTCCGGTGACACCATATCCTGACCAGGAGCTTGGCAGGTGACAGGGACAGAAGACACCAAGAAGAGCAACAAGAAGCAGCAGCAGCAGCCCGGCAGGTGGGGAAAGGCTGAGGCACAATGTGTCAGTATCCATTTCCACATTGTACTGAAACTCTCGGCACTGGAAATTGTCTCATCAGAAGGAACATACTGGAAGGGTAAGACCTGGTGCGAGGCAAAGAGACAGCTGGAGGTGGTGGCTACTAGTTAGCTCCCTCTGGGTAAGGATCTGGCCAGAAGCGAATGCACCAACATCCATAACTCCTCAGAAGGGCCGGCTGCCTGTCCTCGCTCGCTCCGTTTTGGGATCCGCTGCCTGCTGTCTCTCCAGTCTCCGGGTGAAACAGTGGACGTGGGTGGCCACAGCAGTAGGAACTGGTGGTGTTGGTCACCAGAGCTCTTCGTTTCCCCCGGGGGTTACTTTGTTCTCTTCTTCACTCCTTTCTTCACCATGTTAGATGCAAAAGAGGTCTGAAAAACAGATGACAGCACGGTGAACAAAACCCAAAGTGGGTGGGGTGGGGGTGCAGGAAGACATCTGCGCCCCTCTGCGGTTGGCACCTTCTGGTCCTTCTCTGCAGAGTCCCAGCCTGTTGGCCACTTAAAAAAAAAGTGTGTCTCTTTGGAGTTGTCAGAACTGGAGGCAGCTGCCCAGGCGCTGTTGTTTTTCCTCTCCTTCCTTTCTCTTTTTGGTGGTGCCTGTTGATGCGAAGTCTCCTGAAAGCCACTTCTTGTTTGGGGGGCGGCTGGCGGCTGGTGTTTTATTTGGCCCTTCCCTCCACCTCCAAGTCCCCTTGGAAAGCCGCTTGTAAACAGGTTGAAGCCTGGAGTCTAAATGTCAGTGCTTTTCAGCCAGTGGTGGGCTCTGCCTCTGCTGGTCAAACCTCATTTGCAGGGGTGGAGAAGGGGGGAGGGAGGGGGGTCAAACGGCGGTGGGACATCTGAAACCCTAAGCTGCTGGGAACGCCAGGGAAAAGGGAGGGGGGAAGGGGGCCTGGTATGGGGGGGGGGGAGAGCCTGGGCGAAAGGAGTGTGCGATGCCTTTGCTCTGAGCTGGGGGCTGAGGGTCCCTTGCTCTCCGCCTCCGTGGGCGCAGCCGCCCCGCAAGCAGCCTGCAGCTCCAGCTAATTGCAGCTCCAGCGTCCTGTGCTTGCAGAGCTGGCCACCAGCACGAGAGCTGTCCTCCTGCTTTCCGAATTTTGCTGCCCTCAGGCAGGAACCACTCCCCTCCGGGGAGCCCCTTTCTCACTTGTTTTCTTTCTTTCCTTTTTCTTTTCTTTCTTTCTTTCTTTTGGCCGCGAAAATAGATTTGGAGCTTGGCTTTTGTGTGTGTATGTTTTTCCCTCCCAGGTCCCCCCAGAAGTAAGGAAGAGGCTGGGGAGATGCCAGTGGAGGATGCTCAAGGCAAGGTCTCCCAAGAGCAGATAATAAACTGATAGGAGCGAGGTCGAGAAGGGAGACTAATGAGCTAGCTTCCTTTCCTCCTCTCCTGCCAGCTTCCAAGGAGGTCTAGGGTTTTAATGAATCATTGATTTCTCGCTTCCGTTGCTGAAGTAAAAAGCTCACACTTTGGCCCTCTCTGTCTTTCTAAGCTCGGGGAGATTTATCGTCACCCTTAAACATCGCCTCTCTCTTGGCGCAAATGAAATCAGGGAACCAAGTTACTGATTTCTAATTGCTAACATGAGTCCTTTACAGAATCACACTGGGACTTCAAAGCCTACGCACTTCCCTGCGATCGCAGATTTTTATCACACAATTTGACCAAATCCCCTGCTGCCTGTTTTCTTCTCTATGCAATTTCCTCTGCATTTTACCCATAAAGAGCCCCTCCCGTCTTCAGATTTAATGTTTACAGGGCTCTATTTTACAACGCAGCTTCACTACCCACCAGTCTTCCACTAATGCTGCTGCTGCGCACACCAACCCCCAACTCTACCTCTGCTCTGCTCAAAGAAATGGGCGCTCTGTCCAGATACAGGCAGAAGTCACCACAAGACCAGGAAGTTGTTGCCCTGAATCAAAAGGCACAAAGAAAAAAATACTGTGTTAACTCATTTCTACCTGAGTAAGATACAGCTCTGAGTCTCAGAGGACCACTTCTTCAATATCCTAGACCAACAAACAAACAAACAAAAAGCTAGAGAATTATTAGCTAGAAGGACTGCATGAACATGTATCACTCTGTTGTTGTGTGAGGCAGTTAGACATCTGTGTTCTGTCTAAGCAAAATAAATTGTCAGTATGTTACAGCTTTCCATTGAAGAAGGTGGCGATTTCACAGGGTCCAACCTGAATGGCTGCCTAAGATGCAGACATGTCAAGGTGAACTCTAGAGTTAAACAACCGCAATACTGATTCAGAAAGAATTTTCAAAACGAGCTTCCACACACAAGCCAGAGGCCCCGTCATGTGCACCCGGGTTCAGTTCCCACTGGGAACTGGAGAAAGAAAATTAAAATTTAGAAGTTCTAGAGATAGACATCATTAATGATTACCCAAATACATTTTAGTGACTTGGATGAGTACTCTTATATTTTTGTGTGTCCACTGCCTTTGAAATAGAACTATTTAATGCCAGAATCAAGATTTTAATCACATTATTTATAGCACTGCAATGCTTATTCAAAAGATTTCACCAATGTGACGAACATCACAGCAGATTTCTAACTTTAATATAATTAGCTGATTCCTGTAGCTATTAATTGAAAAGTTAAGCAAATAAAGAGCATGCGTCAAACAAGTCTTGCTTCTTTAATTAAAGCATGGATATTGAAAAATGAGCCCACAGTGTTAATTTCAATTTCCTATTTCACAGCTTTATACCTGAGCAGACAAATGAGTGAAATAGTAGACAATTTCTAAGGGACTTAAGTTGCATCCTCATGCAAAGAAGAATCCCAGTGTTTGAACTGACAACTAATTGAAACTCATTTTAAAAAGATGTTTGATGGGACCATACAAGGAAGACTCTTTTGTAAAAAAAATTATGAAACTCAGGAAGTAATTAGTTTTCTGTTTTTTTTTTTTTTTTTAACACTCGGCACCAACACTGTTGAAGCCAAGTTGAGTGGGTTTTTTAATTCACATCAGACACTCCTTCAGCCTAACACCCCCTTTCTCTCCTACACACACACACACACACACACACACACACACACACACACACACAAACACACAATCACCTCTCTTCAGGACATCTCCATAAAAGTTTGAATTTAATTCTACCTAAAATGATGTCAAGAACATCCTCAAAACTTTTATACTGCAGCTTACGCGCAGCAGGTGCAATGTTTTGAGAGTTGCAGAGTCCTTTCGCCCCTCCTCTGTATAGTGTGATGACAGGGGGTGGGGGCACTCACTCGACAGCCCAAAGGAAAAGCTGACATAGCTTTTTAGATTACGTCTCACTCTTCATTTTCTTTTCTGTACTGCCTTTCTTCTACAGCACAGCGGAATCCCTGAACCCCCCATCACTTTGCATTGTTAAGTCACCCCTTAGCTTAGCCCCAGAAAAGCCTGAGAAAAGTTCCACAGGAAAGATGCGCTATTTAACGGAATCCAATCCCTCCCAATAGATTTGAATCGGTAACATAAATGTATGAATGTAGATTATATCTCTGTAATGAGGCCTGAGTCATTCTCAGTTACTTCAAAGGACTGAAATTCTACCTTCCTTTTTTTTTTTTTTTTTACCTGCAATAATCAGGTCTTAATGGGTTCCTTTATTAATTGTTTCTCTGTTAAGATTGAAAGGGCAGAGCAAGCTTCAGGTTAGAATGGTACCCACTATTCTAAAAGGCTGTCTGTCTCTTTCATCCGATCTTTGGAAAGCGTGCTGTGTTTCTATGGCCTAAGCATATCCAGTGATATTAGCCTAAATCTTTGTTGAAAGAAACAGAGGTAAACTTTTTGTCAAATGTGATGATCTGAAAAATTATAGACTTTTAAAAGCAAGATCCTGAGAAGAAAGCATTAAAGACTTCTCAGATGTGGCACTTCCATGTAGAAGAGGCAGCACAGAGGCCTCTCCCAGACCATTAGCTAGTCTATTTGAGCGGGTTACACTTGAAACATGCATTTCCTGGATTCTTTATGTTGTTCAGCTCTGCCTGTGGTTCAATTTCAAGACGTGTGTTCCGTGAATGTGAGATGTTATTGGCAGTGTCAGTGAGCTGCTTCAAATAATGCTAAATCAGGTCAAAAGTCAGCCAGGCCGTTAGACAGTTATGACATGGGCAGGCCTCATTTTTTAAGCCTGTGGGACAGCCCTTAGCAACACACCCCTGTTTTCCTATTCACATACAAGAAATGCCAACAGTAAGGTACTGCTTTCTGCTAGCTTTTTTTTTCAAAGCTACAGCTAGAAGTGATAGCCACATCAACCACCTCTAAGTACAGACGCAATAGTTTATAATTATTGCTTTCAAAGGAAGAGCTTTGAGTGAAATGAAAAGAGTTTATTTATTTATTTATTTATTTATTCGTTCATTTATTTTACAGAGAGTAGGAGTGCAACGCTTGCGGGCCAGTGAAGAAGCTTGGCAACAGGCTCTGAGCATCCCTTGTTGAGATGAACAGGAGCGGAAGTGTTTTAGATTTCAGAGTTGTTGAACTTTTTTTTTTGTAAAACGATTGCAATGCATTGAGAGGTCACTTACAGGCTGAATCCAAGTTGGTGAGTGAAATTTATGTTTCCAAAATATTTCGTGCAGATAGTCTGCAGGTCATTTCAGTCAGTACTGTAGTTAATTGGGGCAGGAGGACCTGGTTTGAATCCCAAGCGCCCCCACGCATAAGAAAGGACAGTTATTGCTCTGAACACCTGGCTTCCTGATGCTGTGACTGTGGAAACAGGCTCATCTCTGGGGCTTTCTGGCCAAGGGAACAAGGTAGCAGGACAAAGCCTTTCCCTGACCTACACAGAGCTCACTCTGCACTGCACACACAACCCACTCACAGGTTCACACACAGCTATAGGTGAACCAGTGCCTGTCTATTTAAACTGCAACAGCGCTTTTGAGGTCGGATGAGGGATTTTCCTTTCGTGGTGTCACGGTGACCCTCACAGCTCAGGTGATCGAAACATCTTTTGGACTTTTGGTTTCTCAAGTAAAGACAGCCAGCCAGACTTTAAAAATAATTGTTTATATGAATGTATATACATTTTGAAGTACCACATTGATTTGGGAAAATTCAACATGATGGTGCAAAGAATTGAGTCAAATTAATAGATTATTTTTCTAAATGGTACCAACTGTTTGGGGGGAGCAACTTAAAACGTCTTACTAAATCCCAAAGAACCTGTGACTATCTTGAAAATGTGTGGTATAAGTCACTTTAGACTGTGTTCATTTCATTTAAAAGAGTCTGCTTTACCCAAACCACAAAAACATTTATTTCACTTTGTCTAATCAACTGCTAGTTAATAACCCAACACTAAGGTATTTTATTGCTTTTCTCTGGCTAATCAATTGGAGCAGAGATATACTGGGCAAGAGGTGACAAGGAGAAAAACAGGAGGAAGAAGAAGAAGCACACAGGTAGAAGGCTGTTGCAACCCTAGGGTCACCTTTCAGGCCTGTTGCTGGCACTCCTAACTGCTCTGTCCCGGAGTGACTTCAACCAATCCACAAAATGCAAGAGTTGTATTCATCTTCTGGCTGGCTGTCTTTACTTGAGAAACCAAAAGTCCAAAAGACGACCACCCGAGCTTTGTGAGGGTCACCGTGACACCACGAAAGGAAAATCCCTCATCCGACCTCAAAAGCGCTGTTGCAGTTTAAATAGACAGGCACTGGTTCACCTATAGCTGTGTGTGAACCTGTGAGTGGGTTGTGTGTGCAGTGCAGAGTGAGCTCTGTGTAGGTCAGGGAAAGGCTTTGTCCTGCTACCTTGTTCCCTTGGCCGGAAAGCCCCAGAGATGAGCCTGTTTCCACAGTCACAGCATCAGGAAGCCAGGTGTTCAGAGCAATAACTGTCCTTTCTTATGCGTGGGGGCGCTTGGGATTCAAACCAGGTCCTCCTGCCCCAATTAACTACAGTACTGACTGAAATGACCTGCAGACTATATGCACAAAATATATTGGAAACATAAATTTTGCTCATATACATATATATATTTCTGGTTCACTGACATGAAAATATTCACAGTATGGTCATTTTCATATATTTTTCTTAATTGTTTTTTATTCAAGTAACATTTATTGAGTGCCTCCTGTGTACTAGTAGTCTATTGTCAATATGCTAGGTCTAACAAGGAAGATAGGGCAATTTAACTCTTAAAGACTGTCATATATGTACACACGGGTGAAACTTTGATTTTTGTTTTTGTCATTAGGGATGGGAAAGCTAGAATTCCCTCAGGACCTAGCAAACACTTGGAGAGATTTGGATCCTGTCAATTATTTATGCTGCCTTTCTCTACAAAGGAGCTAAGGGAACCGGTGACTCCTGCCCCCTGGCTTCCTGGAGGATTAAGGTTTGATCATGAGGCACTCTGTGATTACAGCTCTAGACTCCTCCCACAGGCTGAGGATTTGGGCAAAAATCTCTGGCAGCTAGCTCTGAACTTCTCTCCTCTGTTTCTTCTTCCAGGAAAAAAAAAAAAAAAAATCTATGTGTTCTAAACAATTAGGTTAACTATTTCTTGGTAAAAATCCCCTAACCTGCTGTGCTTTCTAATTTTTGGTCAGATTTCTTATTAAATAATGTCTTTATGTGAGTTGCATGAAGAAGAGACCATGTTGAATGTAGTACACGTGGCCAGGGACCCTCGAACGCCAGAAGAGCAGCCCCTGAGATAGTTACAGGCAGTTGTGAGCTGCCCGGAGAGTGCTGGGAACTGAACCAAATCCTCTCTCACAGCAGCAGGTGTTCTTAACCACTGAGCCCTCTCTCCAGGCCCATGTGCCTGCTGTTAAAACGTAAATCTTGTGAAACTGATTTTGACCTAGTACCCACTCTCAACCTGACAAGTCTTGCTCCTATTCAGTAGACCGAGGCTCGGAAGATGCGCTGACTACCAATTAGAGGTAACGGAAAAGGTGTGTGTGTGAGTGTGTGTGTGTGTGTGTGTGTGTGTGTGTGTGTGTGTGTGTGTGTGTGTGGTGTGTGTATGTGTTGTAGTAAATGCAATCATTGTTGTCCTGACTTTCCTTGGATTCTCCCCTGGGAATCCGTTCTCTTCCTTTCTCTGGCCAGCTCTGTGCTGACCGGCCATGCCTCTCCAGCACTCCTGTGGCAGCTGACTTACACTCAGCTTATACTGAGAAAACGAAACCGCATGGTATTTCTCCCTACAGTTCGTTTTGTTTCCCTATCACGATTCTGATAGGAGGTGTATCCTTCCAGATTTGCACTCCTCTTCCTCCAGGTCGCTCGTTATTCCTGGAGTGACCAGGCTGATTTTTTTTTTTTTTTTTTTTTTTTTTTTTTTTTTTCCCTTCTCTTGCTATTTAAGCTCCTGGAGTTGTATTAGTGCCTCCTCACTTCCGGTTTGTCAGCATCCTCACCTGTTGTCCCTTCCGTTGTGCTTTGTAAGGAGTAACTTGGTTTAAGGTTCTCTGCCTGTGGGTTGGCTGAGATCCTGTTTGCCTCCCTTAGGACAGCACGGACTCTACACCGGAATAAACATCATCTTCGAAGGTAAGCGCTTGTGATAATGTGTTTTTGTGTTTATCCGAGATTACAAGGAAGTGCAATTTAACACAAAGCTTACTGTAAAACAGCTAATGTTTGCTTGAGGATGTCCTGGCTTCTTTTACTGAAAGAAAGATAAGGATAACAGGACATTTGTGCTACTGAAATGCATAGTGTAGTTACATCAAGATCGAAGACTACAAAGCTTTTTATTTAGCAAATGAATTTTGAGGTTCAAATAATCAATTATTTAATTGTTACAGATTTGATAAAAAATGCTTTCATGTATAATGAAAGGAGCTTAATAAAGTTGAAATTATATCTGTAAACAAAGTGCATTTCTAGAAAGCTTATAGTTTAAAAAAAACCCTCCATTTTAAAACTATTTTTTCTATGGTAACAGGGGTTTAAGAGAATTAAAATTCTTTTTTCTTTCTTTTTTTATTAGCCAAAGGACATACTTTATTAGATACTTTATTAGATCCTGAGCTCTAGTTCTCCTTCTGTAAAGTTTTGGTTCCACGCAGTCGCCCAGTCTGGCGGGCAGCGATGAGACCCACTTTACACCCAGCAGGGACATCTCTTCGGATAGTGGAGGGTTTGCCAATGTGCTGGTGGTTACCACGTCCAAAGGGATGTCCCGCAGGATTCACGGCCACACCGCGTCCATGTGGCCAGCAGTTCCTCTTTGCCTTGTACTTGTGGAATGTCCGACCAGCCTTCAGGACAGGCTTGTCAATTCTGCCTCCACCAGCCACAACGCCGACCTTCTTGGACCCTGAAGGCAGTTTCACTCGGGTCTTCTTGGTTTCTAGATTGTGGGAGATGATGACTGTGGCGTGGTTCCCGGAGGCTCCAGTGCCAGCTTGGCCCTGTCCGCAGGCTTCTCTAGACAACACAGGACGGTACCCTCCGGCATGGTGCCCACGGGCAAAACTCTGCCGATATTCATCTAGGCCTTCTTGCCACAGTACACGAACTGTCCAGTGTGGGTTCCCTCTGCGGCGATGAACAGCTCCGTCCGCTTCTTAAATCTGTAGGGATAACGAAAGATCACTTTAGCGAGAGGCTGCGCCGCGCCAGCATCATGAGTGACGTCCTTTACCATGCCCTTAAAATAGCTGTGCTGCTCAGCCAAGTCCACAGCACACAGGCGCGCAGTGCCCTTAAGGTGTTTCATGTGCGCAGGGAACACGGAACCGGCACCTTTCTTCTGTCTTTGGATCATTAAAAAAAAAAAAATTAAAATTCAGTCTATTCGTGTATGAGACTGCCAAAGAATAAAAAAATAATTTAAACTTATTTTCCTTTCCAGTTAACTATGAAACTTTTAAATTTTTCCTCATGTTAATATTGCATCTTTAAAATAATTGCTTTTGCAATTAAAAATTTATTAACATATAGTTCATATTAGGAATATGAATTAATTATGTCATTTTTTCTGGGACACTTAGTGTTATTATCTGAATATTTGTATTCATCTATGGATAATTCTTTTTAAAATGGAGAGGTAGCCTCATCTAAACCTTTTCTTTCTTTTTTTTTTTTTTTTTTAGACAGGGTTTCTCTCTGTAGTTCTGGCTGTCTTGGACTCACTTTGTAGACCAGGCTGGCCTCGAACTCACAGCAATCCGCCAGCCTCTGCCTCCCAAGTGCTGGGATTAAAGGCGTGCGCCACCACGCCCAGCGCCTTATCTAAGTCTTAAGGATAGGCTTAAAGCTGTTTCATGCAGAAAAATCTCAAGAAGAAATACGCGTGGAGATTACTGTGAAGTTCGTGATGGTACTTCTATGTAGTTCACAAGCAGTTGGCTTTCCTAGAAATCGATATAAGCCAGGGCAGGCAATGCTTGCTTCTCCTTTGCTCTCTCACCTTGCTGTCCTTAGGCAAGACAGGGGCTCTCCCCTGTCAGCTTGGGAAGACCAGACTTTTCCTGTCATCATCCAGCGCTTACCTCACAGGTTACAAACAGGAGGGTCTGGGAGAGGTTGAGTGCAGTTTCTCAGGCAGTCAGGTTGGTGACGACCTTCTCCGTGTCTTCCGGAGAAGCGAATAGAAAAGGGTTTCAGCCATTCACACAACAAGGACACGAGCCACTTCCAGGAGAGCAGATGCAGACAGGAAGGGAAGACACACTTTAGAATTCAGTGTCTTGAGGATGAGAGGCTTGGACACTTCTCAGCATCTACTGCCCCCCTCCCCCCGCCCCGAGCGCGCCTTTAGAAGACCATGCTTTCTGACTGAGAATGTACGAAACACCCTCTAAATTAGGGAGGATCCGGAGGGGGAGTCCCCTGAATCCCAGCTAAGGCCAGCTATTCACGACCGTGCCGTTTTATAACCCGTGTTTGCGGAAGATTCTTTTCAATGACTCCTTGCTGCCTCCACTGCTAGGTACCAATCCTTGTTCCCGGTGAGGTTAGTGGAGGCTGGGATAGCTTGATAGTCAATACATATATATGTATATATTATATATTATATATATAACATAAATAATATATATTATATAAATTATATAAATATATATTTATATAAATCTTGGCATCTATCTACCCACTGCTGTTAAACGGAGGTTGGGATACTCTGCTACTAAATTTCGATTAGTAGAGGGAAAATGAACTTAACTGGCATTTGTGATAAAGCAGCAGTCTTTGCCTTTAACCAGTGAAATCATGCTCATTTGTAAATGGATTAGTGCAGAATTTCTCTGGTTGCTTTTTTTTTTTTTCCTTTTACTACTTCAACTACACTTTCTATGGCTAAAAATCACACAAGACCTATTTTATTCCTATTTTTCATATTAAAAAGCTTGTTGTTGGAATTTCCCTTACTTATTCCAGTTATTGATGCACACAGACACTTTCAAACTTTCAGTAATCTCTAGCTAAACATCCAGTCCTACGTTGAGCCTTGTAAATAGGTGGACTTTTAAAATGTGGCTCTGGTGGCATTGCTCTGTATTTCCAGTTAATGGGGATATATACTCAGTGGCAGAGTACTTGCATAGCATGTATAAGACCCTAGGTTCAACTCCAGGACCACAAAAACTAAGCAACTCAAATAGAAATCAGCCAATAGATCGATAGCCAGGAATCGGTGGGAACACAGAAGCTGAAGTTCTGTGCTTAGAACACTTACCTAGCATGAGCAAGGCATGACTCAAACCAAAAATAAAATTTTTTAAGAAAAAAAAATAAGCTGAAGATTTAGAGAGCGTTTAACCTGTAAGTATTAATATACGTCACATAGAACTAACTGGGAGTGGTACAGACTTTTGATCCTCCAAACCCCAACTTCAGAGACACATCTCCTACAACAAAGCCATACCTTCTCATCTTTCCAAACATTTCACCCACTGGGCACTAGATATCCAAATATATGGGAGACATTATGGAATTTATTTTCTTTCTCTCTCTCTCTCCCTTTCTCTCTATCTTTTCCTTCCTTCCTTTCTTTCTCTTCCTTCCTTCCTTCCTTTTTTTCTTTCAGACAAGGTCTCATGTATTCCAGGCAGCCCTTGAACTATTTGAACAGCCAAGAATGATTTTGAAGTTATGGCCCTACATCTACCTCCAGAATGCTGGAGTTGCGTGCCTTTGTCACCATGCCTGGTCAATGTGGTGCTGGGAAATCTATCAACTGAGCTTATCCCCAGCCAGACACTTTCTGAATTCTCCAGTAATAGTGCCCCTAACCCTCTCTTTAAGTCATTCCATCATTAGATAGGATTAAATTTGATTTCTCACTTCATAAATTTCTCAACTTTTATAAAATTATCTAGTAATTAATTTTAGCAGCACTGCATTGCACAATTTTGAGGACCACAATTCCTGTGTTAGTCCTGGAATTTTGCAACGCAGAGTTTCTGTAGCAGACGCAGTTGGTGTCTATCTCAGGCCTATTACTAGCTTTTTCCTTTGTGGGAGCGCCACTGACTTATTTGGAAGGCCCACTCTCCTCCTCACGCCATTAAACTCACCAAGCCAAACATAACACACCATTGTTTCTGCTGGTGATTGGTTTTAGGGAGGACATATGACACAGGTCTGGCATAAAGGACAGTTTCTGGCAACATCATTGATAAATAGCAAGACATGTCTGTTTTCTCATGCCAGCCATTGTCATATGCAGATGTGGTCCCTGGAACTAGGAGAGTTTGTGGCTATAAAGGGAGAAGCCTGGGGGCAAACTACATTTAGAGGCCATGTGGCATGGCAAGTCTGTGATGAAATGCCCCAACTTTCTGGTCTAAAGCCCACAGTGACAGAATGACAGCACAGAACAGCAAGAGGCTATCACACAAGACGACAGCCGGACAGTGAGCTCATCCATGTCTTCCTTACATTTCTAGACAATTGTCTTGCTAAGCACTGGGACATGTATGAGTGGAAGAGACCTCAGCTACAAGATGAAGGGATGGAGCTGAGATTTTGGCTAATACAAAACTGATGGTATGAGTTCAGCCAAATTAATGAGCTATAGGACTACAATGTAATACACAACACGTCACCTGCAATGTCCAGAGTGCAGCTGTAATTCTTCCAACACATAAAGGGTAGGAAAAAACAAAAAAGAAAACCTGTGGCCCTATCTCAAGAGCAGGACGGTCCACATGTGCCAGCATCAACGTGACTCATTATTATAGCATGGAAAGACTCAAGGAATCTGTGCTAACTGAGATATATTAGGATGAAGGGAAACGCATCCACACTGTCTACAGAGCAGAGACGAACAGATTCAAAAGGAAGATAGAAGAACCCAAAAGCAATACAGTGTTCTAAAGCTTTTTACTAAATAAAATAAAGTGTACAAAGGAAAGTCTATAAACCGAACTTAACTCAATGACAATTATATTTTATTTTTATTTTTTATACTTTCCAAAACAGGGTCTCTCTGCATAGCCCTGGCTGTCCTGAGCTCACTTTGTAGACCAGGCTGGCCTCCAACTCACAGCGATGCTCTTGCCTCTGCCTCCCAAGTGCTGGGATTAAAAGCGTGTGTCACCACTGCCCAGCTACATTTTTAAAATAGAGAGGAAAGTTGTTGATAATAAAAAGAAATTTTAAGACCAGCGCCACAATAATATAACTCACAATATCCAAGAGGGAAAAAAATGCCAGTATGTGGAAACAGTGAGAAGAAATGATGAAATTTCCCCAACAAGGTAAGAGACAAAATTTACAGACATGTCTAAGGTAATTGCTCCTTAAACGTGTGCAAATAACAGTGCAGCATCTCTTAAAGAAATCAAACTTGCTATAGAAAATCTCACCAGAAGAAAACTGTAGTCCCATTGGTGCCACTGATGAATTCTAACCCTGATAAACAATCCCAATGCTGTATATTTCCATATGAAGAAGACAAAGTGTTTCTCAATTTATGTTATGAAATGAAGACAAAGTCTGACAAGAATTGCAAAAAAAATATTAAAGAGCAATATCCTTTCTGAGTGCAAGATAACTTAAGAATTGCCACATGTAGCCAAAACAATATATTCAAGAATCACATTTAGTCTCTTAAATCTGACTAAGCATACTTTATCCCAGAAATATCTTTGCATTTTCTTTCTTCTCCCTTTTTCTCTCTTCAGTCCACTTTTCCCTTTTCTTCTCTTCCTCACTCCCCTAAATCTTCTTTCCTTCCTTCCTTCCTTCCTTCCTTCCTTCCTTCCTTCCTTCCTTCCTTCCTTCATGTGTGTGTGTGTGTGTGTGTGTGTGTGTGTTTATGTGTGTGCAAAACATTTGTCCTACCACAGCCTGATAGGAAGGTGCTGTTAGTGGACAGACAGCAAGAATTGCTTATGATGCAAACTCACAACCTTTGACTTCGAACACAAAACAACACAGCAACTGGTGTGACCACTGGGAAATGAAATGCAATCCTAGAAAAAGGAGGGTAAGAGCACCATAGTCCCAACTTCTCTCTATAGCGTCTAGACCATTGTAAGGCTTTACCATGAAAGGATGTGTGTCGGGGAGGGAACTGGACTCCATCCTTCTAAGCCTGTGTATCTTGCATTTTTTCAATCTGATGACACACCAAGAGAAAAAAACTTTTAGTTTGTGCATGATGAAAACTGAGAACACATCATTATTTGTAAGTTTGAGTACATACATTTTTAAAAGGATGATCTGAAATCGTATATCTATCTCAAGAAACAAATTCAGAGTGAGCAGAGAAAAAAGAATGAGGACCGCAGAAATTGATAAAAATCAAAGGCAGGAAGTCCATAAACTCTAGTCCTATGAAAAAGTTAATGAAATTAATAAACGTCTAAAAAGCTAAGAATAAAAGAAAATCTTATTTTATTAACAACAGAAATAAAAAAAGATTCATTAAACATCCTATGAATTTCATAAGGATAATAAAGGAACACTAAGAATACTTCACTCATAAATTTGATAAGCTACATAAAACTAGTCAGTTCTTTAACTGACGTGGGCTATCAAATCTCATGCAAAATCAAATAGAACAATGTGAATTGACCTATATCTATTTTTAAAAAGTAATCAATAACTAATAACATTTAAAAACATAAAGTACAGGAACATATTTGTTCAGTGATAAAATCTACCAAGCATTTAATTATGAAAATAATTATACTGATAGTCTGCACTCTCCTTCAAAAGATGTTCATAACTCAGTCTACATCATCATCATTAACCACATAACAAAGCCAGGCAAGAATAGTAGAAGAAATGAAAACTATTGACCATTATGTTTCATTGGCATAGATATAAATATCCTTAATAAATTTTACAGATGGAATCTATCATTGCTTATGTAAATTTATACAAACTTATCAAATGGGTTCTATCTCAGATTTTTAAGGCTAGTCAGTATAAGTTGATAAACAGTATATTTTATCAATAAGCGAAATAAGAAAATAACATGATCAAACCAACAGATACAGAAAAAGCACTGGTCAATGTTCTAAACCCATTCGTCGTAAATAAATGCTCTTAGAAAACTAGTGAGTAGAAAGGAACCGTGAGGCTGATAAAGACCAGGCTTACACAAACCATGTGGAGGTGATATAATGTACTCTGGAAACATCTGAAGCTTCCCTATCGGGACTAGAAAACAAGAACTGTGTCTTCTCTCACCACTGTTTTCAAACACTGCCCTGTAACTAAAAACTCAGACAAAAGTAAAATAAAATTTCAAATACATATAGACAAATTAAAGTAGAAAAAGTGTCTTTGCAGGTACTATGATCATCTATGAAGGTACTAAGGAACTGACAGATGCACTAACAAGTGATTGCAATAAATGTTGTTGGATATAACGTTAATATATTAATCACAGCTAATCAAATCCCTACCTAGGAACAAGAGAAAAGCAGAATTTGAAATAAAAAACACAATTCTACTTACATTATTATCCACACAAATGAGATTAAATCTACCTAACCTCATTCAAGAGGCACCTGGTAGAAGCTACAGCCACAAATTCTCATGAAATATAGCAGGCTACCAAGAAGAGACTTGATACCCTATGAGCATATACAGGGGGAGGAGGTCCTCCTCAGTCACAGTCATAGGGGAGGGGAGTAAGGGGAAAATGGGAGGGTGGGAGGAATGGGCAGATACAAGGGATGGGATAACAATTGGATGTAATATGAATAAATTAATAAAATATATTTTAAAAAAAGATAGCAAAACAGAACTTGAGTTGGAAGGTAATCAAAAGTCTATGATGTGGACACTCTGAACTGTCAAGAGGACAGTTGTCAAGCTATTCTACGTTTTTCAAAGCAATCCAAGGTCCCGCTCAAACTAAGGCACCAGCCAAGGACAATACAGGAGGTAAACTTTAAACCCCTTCCCAGATCTAGCCAATGGTCAGAATATTCTCCACAGTTGAGTGGAGAGTGTGATACGACTTTCTCACGTACTCTGGTGCCTCACATTTGACCATGTCCCCTGGAGGGGGAGACCTGGTGGCACTCAGAGGAAGGACAGCAAGTAGCCAAGAAGAGACTTGATACCCTATGAGAATATATAGGGGGACGTAATCCCCCTCAGGAACAGTCATAGGGGAGGGGAATAATGGGAAAATGGGGGGTGGGGGAGGAATGGGAGGATACAAGGGATGGGATAAACATTGAGATGTAACAAGAATAAATTAATAAAAAAAAATGCAAAAAAAAAAAAAGTATCCTCAAAAACAGTTCTTTGGATATTCTCAACTGGACTCTATAATTGTTATAAAGAAACAAAACAAACAAGTAAAAAAGATGAGTTCCTATAATGTCATGATAATTAGAACAGTATGCTATTGTTAAAAGAGCTAACAAATGCATCAATATAATAGAATAGAGAATCCAGAAATAGACTCACATCATTTTTTCCAACTGTACATTCATGAGGGATAACACATTGTGGGAAGAAAAGATAGTGTTTTGCTCACTGGTAGGAATAAAAAAAAAAGAAAAGAAAAGAAAGAAAGAAACAGTCACTTTGGAAGAGTTTGGCAGTTTCTTAACAAAAGTAAACATACCCCTAGCATATAATCCAGCAATCACTCCTTGGAATTTTCCCAAATCAACAGGAAAGTCATGCTCCCACAAAAGATTCCACATAAATATTTATAGCAACTTTATTCATAATTGCCCAAACTTGGAAGCATCTAAGATATTCTTCAGTAGGGGAGTGGATAAATAAACTGTTGCATTCAGATGCTGGAATACTACTCAGTGCTAGAAGGAATGAGCTAATACACTATGGTGAGCATGGGAAAGGCATGATGAAAATGCGGAGGAGGGCAGAGATTCCCGAGTGTGAGGCCAGCCTGGTCTACAGAGCGAGTTCCAGGACAGCCAGGGCTACATAGAAAACCCTGTCTTGAAAAGTTGGGAAGGAAAGAAAGAAAGAGAGAGAGAGAGAGAGAGAGAGAGAGAGAGAGAGAGAGAGAGAGAGAGAGAGAGAAAGGAAGGAAGGAAGGAAGGAAGGAAGGAAGGAAGGAAGGAAGGAAGGAAGAAACACAGAATGACCATTGCATGTCATTACTCATTTGTAAATACCCACAGAATATAAAAATATAGCCATTATGTAGATGCGGGCATTGGGTGATGATACATCGATCCATCTTAACTGATTACTATAGGTGTGTTTTTCTGGTGCACGATGATGAGTTTTCTTAAAATGAAATGTATGAATGAACAAAGGGCATTTTGCATGTTAAAAACTAGTAACAATATAAGATGAATGATCACACACACAAAAAATAAGTTTTACAACTTAGGCAAAATGAGTGGATTTATCAAAATAAAGAAAATGCTATCCCCTCTCCACAAAAATAGAGAATTTGAAAGTCCTTTTATTAAAGATATTGTATTCTTAATGCATAAACCTTACCACCAAAGAAAATTGCAAGCCTAGTGTCCTCAATGGTGAATTGCTTCAACTATTTTAAAAAGATATTTTGATAATCCTTTACAAATTATGCAAAAAATTAGTATACAATTTCAACTAACTATGTAAAAGATAACCGTTACCTGTCATTATTCATACAAGGAATTCATGACTCATATATTTACATGTAAAAGCCCAAATCATGAAATATTTTGTTAAAAACACAGAAGGACCTCCTCATGATGCTCAGAAAAGGAACTGTTTCTTGGGCTCATAAATAATAACCATAAAAGTGATCATTTCTGGTTTTTTCCAAACTAAAACTTTAGAATTGTCAGTACATTAATTAAAGAAATGAAGAGGCTGTCCACAGATACGGATCAAAGATACATAAGCTGTGCATCTGAAAAAAAAAAGAGATGTTGCCTAGGTATGTGACAGAGCTCCACATCATAATAAGCAAAAGACATGACTAAAATTATTAAATTGTGAAAATATTAAAAGATGTATTAAAGGATCACAAACACATGAAAAATGCTCAGAATCATTATATCATTAGGCAACATGTGAATTACACATGAGATCTCTTGTCAGCAAAACTAAGGGGCTTTTTTTTTAGCAAAAGAGAGAGAGAGAATTCATTTTAAGGTGAGCAGGAATTATTCAGGCTATTGTGTGAAGGTAGAGTTGAGGGGAATAAAATATAAACACAGAGAGATCATTTTTTTTCTTTTGTTTTTAATTAATTTATTCTTGTTACATCTCAATGTTTATCCCATCCCTTGTACCCTCCCATTCTTCCCTCCCTCCCATTTTTCCCTTATTCCCCTCCCCTATGACTGCTCCTGAGGGGGATTACGTCCCCCTATATATTCTCATAGGGTATCAAGTCTCTTCTTGGCTACTTGCTATCCTTCCTCTAAGTGCCACCAGGTCTCCCCCTCCAGGGGACGTGGTCAAATATGAGGCACCAGAGTACGTGAGAAAGTCATATCCCACTCTCCACTCAACTGTGGAGAATGTTCTGACCATTGGCTAGATCTGGGTAGGGGTTTAAAGTTTACCACCTGTATTGTCCTTGGCTGGTGCCTTAGTTTGAGCGGGACCCCTGGGCCCAAATCTGCCTATCATAATGTTCTACTTGTAGGTTTCTAGGACCCTCTGGATCCTTCTACTTTGCTATTCTCCCATGCTTCTCTCATTTTGACAAGTAGAATCACATTCAAGGAAAACAGTGAGGTGACAACCTTAAAGGTGTTGGAAAGTCCCTGTATCCTTACTACAAAGGATATGGTTTGCTGTTCCAGGGAGGGAGGAACACTGGATTTTTTTCTTGGAGAACTATAAAAAAATGAATCAATTTAAGATGCTGAGAAAGGGTAGGAAATAGCTGAAAATCAAATGTTCTTTAGTAGACGGAGATAGTGATGTATATTGGAGAGGGAGAGGATATATATATATATATATATATATATATATATATATATATGGTAAGAGGACTTGGCCTATGGTTGTTGATACTGGAAAATGCATTGGTGATTCTGTCTACAGAAGCTTTTAAAATTTGATTTTGATTGTTCCTGTTCATGCAATGAAATACCAGGTCATCAGTTACATTTTTAGATTCTTAAATTTAAAAATTTATACATTTACTCTAGAAACTCACCTTCTGGGGACACACTCTTTAGAAAGAAGTCACTGACAGCCCGGTGTGGTAACTTAGAACTCCCCTCAGAGCCCTTATATGGTTGAGGCAGGAGGATGGCCATAAATTTGAGGACAATTGTGCTATAGATGGAACTCTCTTCCTGGTTAATAAAATTGTATGAGGAGAGGGAAGAAATAACATACTGAAATAAAAGGGCATAGGTGTCATTTAGTATTGATAGCATTAATATCATTTAGTAATATTTTAGTATAATATTTATGTATAAAGTTTATATGAATATAGGTAGAGATAGTAAACAAAACCAAACAATTTTAAATTGTTTATTTGATTGTGAGCCTAGCCTTTAATGGCTGAGCCATCTCTCCAGCCCTTAAATTGTTTATTTGAAAGTATAGGAAAGGAAATGATTTATGGCAGGAATGATTTTATTTTCTTTCTTTCTTTTTAATTATATTGTATTGTTTCAGTCGTGGAAATAGTATTGCAATGGATTTTAAGTGAGTGATTAATCCATCAGGGCTTTAATTCATGGATGAGATTAGAACTCTCATAAGGCTCAGGGAAATTCCTTTGCCCTTTTCTTCTTGGCCATCTCTGAAGCCAAGTGAATGTTCAGCAGTGACTTTTCTGGCAATTTGATCTTGGACTTCCCAGCCTGTAGAACTGTAATCAACACAGCCCTACTGTCTAGAAACTACCAGTCCTTTCTATAATTGTTTTTGCTATAAAAGCCCTAATGGATTTTGAGATATAGATAAAATAATATCTCCAAATCTACCACAATTATTAGCCTCCTTTCCAGATATCTAACACATTTCCTGATTCACAGAGTCCCCTTCCAAGATTTGTTGCATTTTTGTTTCCGTCAACCACTTTCACCTTCCTATGAAGAGAGCAAGAACATCTCCTGTAGGTGACTTTCAATGATGGGTTAGTGCGATGCAATAATATGAAAGCTGTCTTTCTTTTGCTAGGGTAAGATAACCCTTAGGTATGGCCCATAATGAAGCCGCATTGTATCCGGGTTTTAGAGCAGGTGGCTTTGCTTGAGATTGCCTTTTACTTGGTTTATTCCCCTCCCGGCCTTCTTCTGGAGCCCTTGTTGTTTTTCCCAGAGAGCGTTATCCTTGGGAGTCACTAGCACAGGAATTATTGTACTTGAGTTTGTTTCAGGGAAACCCAATCCAAGAATGTTACATATGCATAATGTCATGTGCCTTTACCCCTAAACCTTTGCTCTAAAAGCCCATCCCACGTGGGTTTTTGTTGTTGTTGTTGCTGTTTTGTTTTGGAAGGTTTCTGAGTAATGACAACTAAGCTATTTAAAAAAGACGTTAGTCAGTTGGTGTCTTATTATAATCCTGATGTTTTATATTAATAATATGTTATTCTATAGGAAATATATTATTGGTCAAAATGCAACTCTATTTAGAAACTGAATCATTTAAAATATGATTAAGAGGAGCCACCCTTTTCTGCCTAGGGTCCATTTGCTATTGCATTCCTGGAAATTTGTTACATTCCTAGAAATCTCCTCTGGTAGAATTAATTTCTACCCAGGCTACGTTTTAAAAGCCAATTTGCTTGCTATCTACCTTGTCCCAAGCCCTTTCAGTATCCTGGCCTGTTTAACCCTGTGTTTCACCTAGAACAAGGATGGCCTAGGGTACGGTACCCTGCTAATTACCTCCTGGTTCCAAGCTGTGACCCCGGTGTTTCTCCGTGTGCTTCCCCGCGTTAGGCTGGCTTTGTTTCTCAGGCTTCTTAGATTTGATGGCACATTTGGACACATTTCTGCAAACTGACCCTTGGCATCTCTCCTTGGAACACAGCTTGGCATTCAGACTCTGGCACTGTGTGTTTCAGATGCAAGCAAGAAATACTTGTGCCTTGTGAGAATGCCCTCCGAGCCCAGCCAGAGAGGCCAGATTCTTCAGCTTTTCCGCAGCAGAGCAGAGGGCTGGAGAGCAGCTGCTCCCTGAAATGTACATTACTTAAAATCTCCCAAAGACCATACTTTAGGGTCACCGGGTTCCTTCCTGCACTCACAATCCCTTTTTAGCATTTTGATCATGTTTTTCTCTCTACTGACTTTCCCCAAATCCTCCTCACCTCCCTGCCCACCCAACTTCCTTTTCTCCTGACTCTACTCTCTCTCTCTCCCAAATAAACCACCAAAAGAAAAAGAAAAAGAAATATGGAAACAAACAAGCAAAACAAAAACAATAAAAATTAACTAAAAGCCACCCAAGTGAAATTATATATATATATATTTAGTGTTGGCCCCTGACCTGGAGTGTGGTTGATATGTCAGTGACACTGCACTGGAGAAAACTGCCTTTGCCTCTCCCAGCAGGTATCATAGCTTCTTGGTTACTGGTGGGATTTGTTTCCACCTCCACTTTTTCTGCTTTGAACTTGTGCAGGTCTTATATATCTTGCCACACTCTCTGTGAGTTCTGATGCACTTCTGTCCTGTTGTGTTTGGAAGACAGTGCCCTTGGAATCAATCATAATGTCTGGCTCTTACAATCTTCCCAGGAATCTTTTCATAGATTCCTAAGCCTTGAGTAGAGGTTTAAAAGTGACGTATTCACCTTACGTAATTGTCATCTCCAAGGCTTACTGCCATCATGTGCTGACCTAGGCCCAGTCCTGGAAGCTTCTTTCCTCTGAGCAGTCTAACCTAGGCTTAGAGTGCTTTCATTCTCTAAGAATTACTGCTAAATAAGCAAAGCCTTTCTAGTTCTATCTGAATTGTGGATGGCAGGTTCATCTCAGCTGTTCTGGCTCAAACTCCTCTCCAAGCTGACTAGTTCAAATTGGCTTCTCTCAGCTTCTGACTGAATTGCTCTGGTAGGCCTCAAACTAACTCTAGGCATCGGTTCTAATCTTCTGGCTTCTTATTTTCTGACTCCTGTCTTCACCTGTGTTTAGCTTGTTTTTTCTCACTACAACCTGTCTCTGTAAAACTGTCTCCTCCCCTTCCCTCTCTCTCTCTCTCCCTCTCCATCTCTGTCTCTCCATCTCTGTCTCCATCTGTCTGTCTGTCTGTCTGTCTGTCTCTTTCTCTCTCTCTGTCTCCCTGTGTGTGTGTGTGCTGCTCTTCCTCAAGTTGTCTCTTTTTTCTTTGTTCTCATGAGAGTTGAGCAGAGCATAACCCATTCTATCAAATCTTTCTTTCTCTGATTTGTCACCCTTTTTTCTGCCTCTGAGTTGGACATAATTTTCAAATATGGATGTGATAAAAACAGCCATGTTGGTGGATTAAAATTCCTCTACATAGAGGGGTTTGATAAAGTCATCCCATTTAGGATGGAATGCTCCAAAGTCTTTTACTCTGTGTGAGTTGACCAGTTGTGGGTGTCTGTGTTAATTCCTAACTGTTCTTAAATGTATCATTCTAGTCTTACTTTAGTTCTTTACTATTTTTTGTCTTTAAAACAGCCATGGGGACCAGCAAAAAAAATGTCTCAGTGGGTAAAGGCAGCTGCCACCAAACATGACAACCTGAGTTCATTGCTCTGGAACCACACGGTGAAAGAAGAGAACTGACTCCTGTATGTTGTCCTCTGACCTAAACACACCTCTGTACATATGTGCCATGTTACACACACACACACACACACACACACACAAACACACACACTCACACACACACACACACTCACACTCACTCACTCACACACGCTCACACACTCACACACACACATACATGCACACTCACACACTCACACAGAGACAGAGAGGCAATGTGTAAATAAAGTGTAATACAAAAAGAAAATGCTCACGATCAATTTTCATTTATCTTACTTAATGCAATATATGATCCATTTTAAGAGATTTTCATTAATGACATCAGAATATGAAGACTCCAAGTATTAAATTTGAACTTACGTCAACTGTGCCCCAATAGATTATCAACTTTTAGTGGCAATCATTCCATAGGTAGGTGTTGCATACATTCCTGGGCTGTTAGCATGTGGCTGAGCTTTCAGCTGCATTATGAGAAGAGATAGTGATAGTCCGTAACCAGCTTCTTCAACTCCCGAGTCTCTAAGTTTTCCTTACTTTCTGCTGGTTATATTGCAAACTTCTCCTAAGAAACTTTGGAAAAGATGTCAAAGCCATAGTCAACTATATAGTTTCATATATGAGAAATGGCTACCATAAAAATCCATACACTAACCTTACAGTGTCACATAATAAAAATATACTTTGTGCTCTACTTGGTGTAACTATGAATCTACTCTGGCTGGTTCAGGTAGATATGTGCTTTATTCTCCAGTCACATTAGAGTGGTGGCATAGAATAAGGAAACTGATGTGGTGTGGTTCTGTTAGTGTTAAGAACATTCATGGAATCATAGGACCACGCAAAGCAACTACATGCCAAAGATGACGAATCTACAACTTAGAATAGAACAAAGCCATGACATATAGATCAGACTAAAATTTGGGTGCATGCTAGAGATTTTCTATTGTTGATGGGTTGTAGAAGGCCAGGCCATTTGAGCTCCTGAGTGATAGTCACTTAGGAATGATAATATTTGAATACCAATGTTAATGAACCTAAGATCTATTCGAGAGCCATGTGCACATTCTATTAAACTAGCCTATTATGGGGTAAAGCAAGACTCCCCCAAGTATTTGAATCTATAGACAAGATCTGTGTTGATAACAATTGAAAGCAGTTATTTTGAATTCACTGGTTAAGTAGACCAGTGGTCCATTGTAGAATCTATGTTCTTAGCCAAATTTAGACATTCACTATTGTTTACAAATGTGCTGCGATATCAGATTTTAAATCATTTATTGAATTGCTTACATGTTCAGAAGTGATACATCAGTGAAGTAGGTTGAAAAATTCTGTCTATGTCCTGCCAGGAGAAAAATATTATCATAAAATAATAGGTGGGTGGATATCTATTGAAAATGGTATAACAAGGAAATAAAAGGTATTTTTTAAACAGAGTATATCAGAAAACATGAAAACGAACATGCTTGGCAAAAGCAAAAACTGACAAGAAATAGTTTGGGAAGTTCCAGGCACTAAGAAAGGCTGGTACGTGCCTGCGACATGATGTAGAAGTGAGGGGCTAATCAGTAACGACTGCAAGTGCTGGCCACTGCTGGATCCAGTAAGACTCCCTAGCTCACGGTGAGCACTCTCAATGTCCTATTCTAAAAATAACCAGATATTGCTAAAAAAAAAAAAAAAAAAAAAAAAGAAGAAGAAGTCAAAAGTTATTGTGATCTGGGATGGCAGTGGTGGAAACTAAGGAAGTAAATGAGTTTGAAGAATATTTTGTGGATAGAGTCAATGGGATTATTACTCTGCTTAAATGGCAGGAAACAATCTAAGATAACTCACAATTTATTGCATTGTAACTTAGAAAAGGAACAGGATTAAGACAAAAAAATCCTTGAACATTTATTTTCTGCAGTATCCCTCTTATATCAAAGAAGACCTATTATGTAGATATCAGAAGATGATGGTATTATTATTGTCCATGGCAGGTCTTCTCAGAAAACATTTAATTCTACGGCAGCCTTTATTATACACTAGTTTTACTCATTACCACACTTGATTCAAGATTAAAAAAAAAAAAAAAAAAGAGTGCTTGTTTTGAGTTTCTAGATTTTTTTTTTTTTCTGGCTGCTAGTTGTTCTATTTTTATTTCTTTGGATAATCTATCTCCAAACTAAATACATTAAAGTAGTAATAGTTACTTCACACTATATGGGTTTGATGGGTGAGACATTCAGGTGAAACTAAAGTCTTCTCTTTGTGGTATGCAGTAAGGTCACGCACATAGCAGAATATTTTAAGGTCTTTAGTCTAACAAATTAGAATGCATAGCCAGGTAGGAGTTCTAAATGGAGAGCAGGAAAATGAAATTTTGTTCTCTAAGAGACAAGTGTCCCACCCACCGTTCATTTGGGTAGTAGAAGCAGACAAAGTGATGGAGATGATCTAACCATCAGTGTCCTCCCTCCCTCCCTCCTCCTAATCCTCCGCTTTCTATCCCTTGTCTTTCTCCTCCTCCTCTTCCTCTTTCTCCTCTGCCAAAGGAAATGCTGCAAGCACCAATCCATGTGTTCCATGGACACTCTATAGCAAGGCAAAATGCCACCAATTGGACACATAGGATGAAGTGTCAGCAGGCGTACAGGTAAATGGCTCCCAGAGACACAGTTTCTTTGTTGGTGATGTCCGAGACTACTGTTTTCATTGTTGGTTCTCCTATTGGTACCTCCCTTGAACATGGAACTGTGGAGCCTTAGGCATTACTCCATATATTTCTCTACTTTTTAAGGTGAGGTTAAAATTTAAATCAGTAAACACTCATTAAGCTCTTTGTAAAATGAATGAGAATCATCCAATTAGCTGAAGAATCTAAGAGAAGGCAAAAATTCTCTTGGATAGGAGAGAGTTTTTGTCTCCAGACAGAATTTATACTCAAACTAAAATGTCAGTCTTTTCCTAGGTCCCCAGCCCACTGGTCTTCCTTAAAGCGTTTAAACACAGCAGATCTGGCAGTCCCAAGTCTCCCATCTCTGAATAGATACACACACGTGCATGCTCACTCATGTGCGCCGCCCCCACATACGCAGAGAGAGTTGATTCTGTTACTTTAAAATGCTCTAATATGTAGCTATAAATGATATGTTCTAATCTGAACTTGTATCCCTACCCCTTTTAAACAAGTGAATGATCCAAAAATAGTGCAAGCACTTGAAAAATAGTGCATGAATTGCCTTTGATAAAAGTCTTCCAATCAATAGCCTGTTCCTGGTCATTAGCAATTAGCTTTAAAGATGGAAAACAAATCACTTGCATATGGCATATTCACATCTATATCTTTATATCATAGGTTTTCAAGTCTGGCAGCAATATTACCTGAAGGACTAACTAAAAGGTATTCATGCCGCGAGAACCACTCCAGACCATGTTACCCAGCTTTTTAGGGAGGTGGCTGACTGCCACAATTGTATTTTGCTTTTATTTAGGCAGTCAATCTACTATGTGACTACTTATCAGAAACAGTGATGGAGTCTGAAAGTTGCAACAGTGCAACCACTGGACTGAATGAAACTGGCTTGTCTGGTCACACACCATGTTGGTTTAGCACTGCAGTTTTGTTTTCTGTAAATCTGACTTGAGTGCTTTAAGGTGAGTATCTATCTCTGTGCCTGCTCAGCTGACATTTTACAAGTTAGCATCTTCCTATCTGCCTCTGATAGTTCTTGAGATAATGGTCTCTGTATTCTAGACTATAAAATACTTCCATCGTGCACACATATAGCTTTAGGTGGAGAGGATAAGATCAAAGACATGAATTTGGCATTTCAAGCACAGTACATTCCAGTCTGGGAAGCATTTTAAAAACAATTCAAAGAATTTCAGAAAACTATGAAAACATTTTGTTGTTGTTGCTGCTGCTGATGGTTTGATTGTGTATGTTGAAAGAATATGCTTGCCAATATCTATGTACTAATTAGTTAATAATATCTTAGCTTTTTATTTAATGTTTCTAAGGTATCATAAAGCTCTTCAATCCTGTCTCCATTTCAAATATATCTATGCTCATCAATTTTGAGACTGAAGGAGAAAGAATAGTTTTGGCTTATAGTCGTGTTTTATTTAAATGCTCTAGTAGCAATGTCCAGAGGACTTGGGTAATTATTTGATTTGAGCAATGATGTCATTTACATTTTATTGCTTACTTTTTTAAATGACTTTTGACTTTAAGTATTACTTTTTATTAGATAACATGACTATAAAAGATACAAAACCCAACTTCAACTTCAGTTCACTAACTCCAAAAGAAGTACTACCTGGGAAAGGATTTGGAAAATTCAGTACCACATGGATATTTATGCTGCACTAAGCAATTGGCTCATAATTTTTTCTAGGCTTAAGTTGGTTCAAGCTATAATATTTATTATGGATAGCTAGTTAGTGACCTAAGTTTTTAGTCCACCTTTCTATCTCATTTCCATCCAACTATCACTTCCCTCGGAATAAAATGTGATTTAAAACAGCATTATCTTACAAGTAAATATTAAAGTGAACTTAGTTAAAATACAAGAGATTAAATATAATTTAAGCCTATTCAGGGCAAAAATTTTTCAATGGTCTTTTACTTTGCTTTGTTTATTATTCTTTGAGAATTTAATACATGTATACAGTATATTTTGATCATATATACCCCCACACCCCAAATTAAATAAGTACTTAAATGAATACAATAAAGGTCATGGTTTTATGACGATGAAGAAGGGAGTAAAGAGTGCTCCAAAACAAAACTGTGTCTGTTACTAGTTTATTCCCAATCCATTATGTAAATTAAGTCTAACAGAATTGCATTTAAATAAAATTGGCTTTTGTTAATTCTATTGTCTAAGCAAAAATACACTTTTTAGGCATATGTGATTATACGTCTTTCTGATTAAAGTTTAATGGGACTCAGGAACATTGATAAAATGGATTGATGCAAAAAATGTAAAATCTTAGATAACTAAAAATCTCGTGGTTTCTTCATTTGAGCATTTGTTGCCACTTAGCAGTAAATTCTATGGAAAAACTTTAACTCTCACAGAGCACTGGATCTCCTGCAGCTGGAGCTATAGGCAGTTGTGAGTCACCTCACATGGGTGCTGGAAACTGAACTTGGGTCTTCTGCTAAGCGCAGCATGCCCTCTTAGCCCCCTGAGCAATTGTACTGGGCTCTAGATACACTAAGCATGTTTGAAGAGGATGTGTGTGTCCAAACTAGCCCTGAGACAGACTCATGCATGTTTTTAACAGTGTTTGTAATATTGATGCAAGCTTGTAACTTGGTACTACCTTCTATCTTCATAACAACCGTTTGTTTTGGTGATGGTGGTGCTTATTCTTAGAGACTCATCCTTGTTTTTGATGGTATTGTAAAGGCTTATCAACTTTTAGAAACATATTTTGATGCTAATTTCAAATAATCCATGTTATACCATGTTAAATTCTATTGCATCTGCTGCATGTGCCCCATTTAGTGTGGGGCGGAGGGCCAAATAGGACAGTCTTCATTGGGAAAGATTTAAAGTGCCCTGGAATTTGGTGAGGCAGGCATCTGATCTCAATCTACAGTGTCAGGACTTTGCTCCTGGTTGCTAGTGATACCAAGGAAATGTTGTGGCTGCAGTTCTTGGCATCAGGCTTGTGCTCAGATCTAGTGCTGGCAACAGTCTTATCTACAATGCTTCATTCCAAACCAAAAGCACACGGGAACTCTTCAAGTGTTCATTCTTTGCTGATGATCAATAATTCATATAGAGTGAGTCACCGACATACTGAGACATTTAGTTTTGGCTCTCCGTTAAATGCATGCTGTTTTGTTTTGTAGTCAGCGCCTTCCTTTCACGGTTAAGTATCTCTTTGAGCTATCATCATGTCCTGGGACTCCACCATTCTCTTAGCCTACATGGCTATTATACCCCTTTCAAAACAACAACAAAAAATACATAATTCATAAACTGGCAAATAGGCCCATGCACAATTTAGTTATTTACTTATGTTTGAAGAGATATTAGGTATATGTAGACTGTGTTCCATTTTTGGGTATCATTATGCTGAATATATTAATGTATAAAATATGACTCAGAGGTGAAGTCACGGTTACTAGAGGTGGGGGTACCCCACTAAGGTTCTTCTGACAATTTGGTTCCAAAACTACATCAGCCTTTATCTGTTAATCATGATGCACATTGGTTTTATTTATTAATATTTATTAATATTAAAATAAATGATGGAAGGATCACAATAGAGTATCTTCTGTCCAGCATCATCTAAAATGCATGCAATCTGTTTGGGATCAAGAAAGCATTTCCAAAGTGCAGTCGTATATTCTAATTTCTTTAAGCTGCAAGTTATTTTTAAATTATATGAATAGACACTGATCACTAAAATCCCAATGAAAACAACTTTTCATCGCATTGCGAGTTATGGCTAATAATTGAGCTCATTTACATAATGTATTCGTACATTGGCTGTCCCTTTTCACCAAGCAGAACTCTTAGGAAAGCAAACAAACCAACACCTGGCATTAAAGACCAAGGAACTCCAATGCAGAGGATGGGGTGCACCACAGGCCGACTCCCAGTGTCGTGCCAACGTGCTCCACCAGAGCACAAGACTTTCCAGTCACAAAGTGATGTGCCAGAACCTGAAGAAGTGTGTGCTCATTTCTGGGTTGTAGCTGTGTTCTTTGTGTGTGTGTGTGTGTGTGTGTAGGTTCATTTCAGTGTTTTGAAACTGTAATAAAGCACAAAGTACATGAATGGATCATCCAGTTGACGTTCATCAGGACAAAATGGGAAGACTGTCTCACACGTGACCGTCATGTGACCGTCACATGACCCTCAGAATATCTCACACAGCTTATTTGAAACATAGTTTCAAGTTTCCAATCACACAATATTATTTCTTTTTTAAGAGAATGAGGTAGGACAGGCATTTTTCTAAAATGCTGCAGAGCCAAGTTTGTCTGCTACAGACCGAATTATGTAGGGCATGGATAATTAAAAAGAGGTAAGAGGGGTATTCAGTTATAGTTATTTTTTTTCAATAAGCAAGCATTTTCTTTCTTTTACTTGTTTTTTTTTTTTTTTTCTTCTCTTATTTCCTCTTTTCTTCCTTCTCTTCCAGGCAGGATCTCATTATGTAGCCCAGGCTGTATTTGAACATGGAACTTGTATTCTTTCTGCCTCAGTCTCCTTACGGCTGAGACTCCAGGACATGTGTGTCTCCATGCTGGTCTCTAAATTTAATTCCTCTGTGTGTGATGCTGGAGGAATGGGGAGGAAAATTAGAACTTTACTTATGCTGTGCTTGTACCACTGAGCTATAGCTCCAGATCCGGAAACATTTTCTTAGCATTGGAAAAACAATATTTTAAAAGTTAATGAGGCACATTTACATATGCATTGAAACAAATTGAAGCATAAGTAAATTGAATAAAGTTAGTGAATCAGGGAAGGTCCACCACCCTTGGATTCCAGGAGGCAGCAAGAAGACTGTGCAGTACTGTTTTCTGTCAGGTGTGGGACATGATCGTATCAGACACTTATGTTGCCACACCAAGAAAGCTTAGTGGAAACAATTCTGTGATTTTAACAGGAAGATGTGCCCGGGATGGAGATGGTAGAAGGCAGTATGTAGTAAGTATTAGGTAGATCAGTAGGTAAAGTACTTGCTAAGCATGCCCAACACCTAAATTTGAAGCCCAGAACCATTAAAAGCCAGATATAGCAACAGTTGCCTGTAACCGAAGCACTCCCGTGGTGAGACAGAAAACGGAGACAGGAGGATCTCTGTGTGCCAGGATAGGCAGACTGGCTTATGCAGTGGCGAGAACATCGAAACCCTTCCTCAAACAAGAAGGCAGACGAGGATTCATGTGAGGCTGTCCTGTGACCGTCGGGCATGGCCCTCTGCATTCATGTGCCTCAAGCTCCAGAAGAGTGGTTCTTGCCTTTCCTAATGCTGTGACCTCATGATACGGTTCCTCATGTTGTGGCAATGCCCCTTCGTAGCTGTAAATTTGCTACTTTCTGAATCTCACAAATACTTGAATATCTATTACTAAGATAACCAGTTTAGGCAATATCCTCAGAGCTGATGCTTTTATTAAAGACATTTACAATCGTAAATATTAATATTTTTCTTTCTAATTGCTAGATTGTGTCTCAGAATATGGAGGGCATCTACTAAAAAGGATTGTTTTGTGTGAGAAATTTACAAGTAGCTGGTCTTCAGTGTCAGTGAGTGAGATCATACTCTCCGATGTTCTGAATAGATAGCATTTAAGTTTAAATATAATAATTCCTGTCACACTCTGCTACGAAATCCAAAGCTTAAGGCCATGCTTACAACTAGGAGCAAACACTCACACCATGACCTTCAACTAGAGAAGGGACAAGTTATAGAAAACACTTAAAAGCTGTTTGAAGATTTATCCCAAAATACACCCACGTACACACATGCAGGGGCAGATCATAACGCCTCTGTGACCAGTACAATGTTTAAAACCTAACCTACCTTTTGTCTTTCTCTCTTCCAATAGATGTTTCTTAAATTATGTTTTTTTTTAAGCATATGCACTGTAATTTCCCTTTACCTATCAATGTAAACTTCAAAGAAAATATGTTTCTTCCTTATTTGTATTGATAAATGGTAATAAATTTAACATAAACTTTCAATCAGTTTTTCTTTTTTTACTGTTTTTTAGAGTTGCTAGATAAAATACAACATGGGCAGCTAAATTTGAAACCAAGATGAATTATACACATGTATGTAACTGTCAAAAAAAATGGAAAAGCCACTTTTCTTTTTTTCTTTTTTTAATGGAAACCTTAAGTATTTTTCATGACTTAGCCTTCATGTTCAATCTCAGCTACTTAGTAATTCATTTCCTACTGATTAATTTTCTAAGCTTTTGTTTACTGAGGTCCAGTTACAATTGTAGCCATGCTAGATGCATCTGCAGAACAAGCACATTTGAGAAGATTCAGGTCTTTCAAAAGCATGGTGAGGTAGAGAACTACCATTTTCAGATGAGAAGATAGGATCACTTTTTTGTTTGTTTGTGTTTTGTTTTTTTTCAAAACAGGGTCTCTCTGTTAGCCTTGGCTGTCCTGGACTCGCTTTGTAGACCTGGCTGGCCTCGAACTCACAGCAACCCACCTGCCTCTGCCTGCCGAGTGCTGGGATAAAAGGCGTGTGCCACCACTGCCCAGCAGGATCACTTTCTTTAAAAGCCACTTTGACCATCAGGAGAGGCTTCTGCCACATGCATTTTCACTTGTTAGTTGTTTTTTGAGACAGGGTCTCTCTGTGTAGCTTTGGCTGTCCTAGCGTCACTTTGTAGACCAGGCTGGCCTCAAAATCACAGAGATCCACCTGCCTCTGCCTCCCAAGTGCTGGGATTAAAGGCCACCATACCTGGCTTCCCACACACACTTTGATGGTTGACAGTAATTCGCTGCTAGGCAGATTAAGACCTTACAATTACTTTTGGGCATCTGTTGGGACTAAAAGAAAACCAACATTTATGCAAAGTCTCTTCTGTGAGTATGTTGTCATATTTAATCTTAGTCATCTCATAGTGATACCAGCACTGCCGTTATAATTCCTGTTTCACAGATAGAAGAAAACTGAAGCAAACATGGTAGAGAGCGTATCTCTCGTTCAGGGTCACCGCTGAAGAATTCTGGAGAACCAGGCTTCACATTAAACTATTTGACGCTAAAAATCTGTGCCTTATCAGGTTTTTGTTAAACTACCCCAGAACAGATGAGAGACCTTTAACAGACTACAGGGAAGAAAAAAAAAATCTCAACACCACTGTATTTGTTTTCCTTTGCAAGCTTGGCGACTTTGTGAATTTTAAGCTGCTGAGGGTGCCACCTGTCAATATTCCCACCCACGGCCACCTCTTGTGCACTAAACATCGCTCCCAGGGGTAAGCCAAGCACTTCCTTGCTCTCTGCCCACAGCTTTAATCAGAAATCTTTTATCACAAGCTTTTCCACAACATCCCAGCCTACTCCTTAACCCTTCCAGTTGCTGACCACTTCTGTTTTCTGCCTCATCTTGATCTTTAAATCCACCATTCAGCACTTTTCCTTTCAACTAAGATCTAGATTCTTCCCCCACCTCCGACAAGGCCTTTAACTCCGTAGGTGAACAGTGCTCACATGACCTTGCCTCTGGCTGCTTATGTTTAGGGCCATCTCTCCAGCCACAGTTCCAGGATCCAAGCTTAATGTTAGTTCTAAGAGCAGGAACAAGACCTTCTTTCAGTAAGCAAGCTGCAGAACATTCTCTCTGCTGTTTCAGTCTGTTCTCTCTCTCTTCTTTTATCTCCGCTGGGCTATTTCCTTTCATGCTATCAAAAGTAGAATTGATGAGTCCCACATAAACTTATATCTTCATGACATGTAGAATCTATTTACTCTTTCTTTCAAGTTTCTCCTCGAACAAAGTACAAGTTTTCATTGTTATGATTGTGTGTTTCAAGCAACAAATCTCCACGTTTTACTATCTTGAATTATACTCCGAATGTTGCTGATGACTGGGCTCTGATTACACAATTCTGGGTCCCTCCTTTACTCTTTTTTTTAAAACTATAAATTCTCTTTTTCCAGTACTGCTTGCATAAGATGTTCGATTGTAATGGCTGATGTCTTTCCATTACATCCAGTTTTATAGTTTTATCTGACAATGTTCTTTCTCTCCCTTAGATTGTGACTTTATAGTGTAAATCTGGCAGGCTTCCAGATCACTTTGTGCTATGTTACTCCAGGTGTTCATCAATCTTGTAGCAGAAATCTGGAGCAGCAACCAGATTCTCTTCTGTACTTCTATCTACTCAGCAAAATGTTCTTTTTTTAAAAAAAAAAGTAATGTTCCCATTATTTAAAAAAAAAAAAAAACCCAACTCTAAAATAGGAACATGGCTAAAACTACATTACAACAAACCCTTAATTTCTTACTTAGGACTTGTAACTTCTTAAAGTTGTTCACTAAATTTCTTTTGAGCCCATTCCACATAAGTGATAGTAAACCAGAGAAATTATTAAGTCTTTTTCCTTCTAAAATTTCCTTTATTGATTGGCTACTTAGTTCCAGGTAGAGCGCCAAGCCAGTGATTTGAGAGGTCCCGGTTAATGCTTCATCAATATCAAGGTGTCCATTTGGAGAAGAGAGATACATGTATTTATTGTCCAAGTCAAAACTCTATGCATAACTGTATTTCTACTTTGTAGGTTCATGAACCAGTGTTTAATATTCCTTAACTTTGGAATACTGTCCCACAAAAGAAACCCAAGCCCTGCACTCTACCAGGAGGAGGCTACATCCCGAGTTTGTTAAATTTTATTTTACAAATTGCTTTGAGACGCAGCATTTCACTTCTTAGTCTACACCAGCCTGGAATTTCTGTATAGCCCTAACAACTCTAGAACGTGCAATCTTCCAGCATCCACTTCCTGCAAACTTATATTAAAGGCTTAGCTCACCAGGCCTGAGTGGGAAGAGAGGACCTCCTATGCTTTCTAGAAAGTACACTTTTCCCCTTTACAGAGCTCTCCCAGTGGGCCAGACTTTGTTCTTCTCATCTTCTTTATTTGTGAAATGTTTTACATTCTTCAATTTCCCTGTGCTATCTCAATACCTTTTACAACTGCATACTTTCCTGGGCCACTTTTCTATGTTCTCTGGGAGATTATTTGTCTTACTATTTATGGCAAAGGATTTAAATCTGTATTTCTGATCTTTCAGCTTTTCTTGAAGCATCCTGTCACCTTCTACTTGCCAAATTAATATGTGTCCAGGTAACTGGTTTCAGGGAATCATCACTGCCTCCTTCTGAAAAGCTGCATGAATAGTTTTCAGGATGCACAAGGCTTAGGCTTTTCCATTCTTCGCTTCTGTGAGCCTTTGATCCCTCCCTACCACTGTTATCAAAGTCAGACATTAGAGATAGTCAGAAACAGAGGCAACAGTTATTTCAGCTTCCAGACTCTTTCTTCTTTACACTTTGAGGCACCTAGGGTGTAAATAAATCTTTACTTCACGCTGAAAATTCTTCCAGTTCTCCAGTGTGTGGTGTCCACTTGTACGGGAGGTGAGCAACTCCGTAGTCAACTGTTGCACATTCTTAATCAAGTCTCCTGCTATATTGAAAGGGAATTTCACGTGCTATAGGAGCTGGCATGTGACGTGCAAAATTCAGTGCTTGATAAACTCACTATGCAGTAAGACGTCTTCAAAATCAGAAAATAATCACCTGTCGGATATAAACAATTACAAATATGTGTTAAATAAAATATTTTGTATAAACTCCCAGTGGGAAGTAACTTTCTCATGCTTTTAGATAGCTTTTGTGAGGGGAAAAAAAGACTGTGAAAATGTTACATTATATGGTAAGAAATACTCAGGCTGATGTCAAATGATAGCTCTGGAGAGTCCATATCACATCAGGTATGTTTCGTGTTTTTTTTTTTTTTTTTTATAAAAGGACTGTTATGTAGAAACCAGTTTATAATGGGTTGATGTAGTTTGTGAAGCTTTATGTCCATAATCCCCAATACAGCTTTTTTTTTTACATGAAAGGAAACGGAAATTACAAAATACCTACATTTAAATGAAATTAAGAATGTAACACAAACTGAAATTAACAAAAGACTTTTTTTTCATCAGTTGTGGTTTCAAAGAAGAACTGGACTGAATTTAGAGTCCGCTGGATCTTTTGTGACTCAATTTAAAATCTTTTCTTTATTTTAAATGGGATAGATTTCCTATGACGTGCAAGAAGTAGTTGGGGATGGAAAATTCTGAAGTGTAAGTCCCATGGTTTTACAAAATTGGAAGTGCTTTAAAATTGTTCTAATGGGGACCTACATGTTTGATCAGTATGACAGGAGGTGTGGTTCATTTAATCACCAACACCATCCCAAAATGCAAAAATCTAGTGCTCAAAATGTGATTACACTTTTAAAAAGAAGTACTGACTCTGCCCTTAACTTCTGGTGAGGCAAATAGGTCAAAGATCAAAGTACCTCCCCAACCTCCTGTCTGAACGACCTCAGTGCTTGTCCTAGTGGTTTTAATAGTGTTTGGTTGGTGTAGCATTCTCTTTCCATTTGAGAAGGCAGAGTCCTCCATAGGTGGATTAATTTATATATGCTTATATATGATAGATAGACAGATATTGGTGTGTATATTGTTGTGTGTGAGCACAGAGAGTTGCTTATAATAGGGTTAGGTTCTTCTTTATATGTTGAGGAGTTCCTGGAAGAGGCCAGCACCAGTGCTAGGACTTACGCAAAAGGGGTCAGTCTGGCTGTTCCACAATCATCCTCTCGCTGACCCCCTGGCTATATATAGGCAGGAGATGAGTGTCCAGTGGAGAATGAACTTATGTGTATTGTGTGCTTCCTGCTTAACAGGGCACACAGTAGCATTGTGACATCACTGCCAATGTACTAACGGAAGCAGTGGTTGCTCCTCTGCTTAGACAAAAGGAGGGTTCAAGAAAATCCATCAAAGAACATGAAGCTCTCCTCTACAAGAGTAACACTGGGGCTCCGTTAGCTAAGAGGAGGTCTGCGGAGCATCAGAAACTTTATGGCCTCTTCCTTGGAACACCGGAGTGGATCATGACAAGAAGGTATCTAGATAAACTAACACTGTGACTTGTTTTTAAAGAAAACAATAAACATCTTTATTCTTGTTCACATGGACACTGTTAACACTGTGAGTCAAGTTAATGCCATCCTCGGTGGCAAAGGGAGAAGAGGTGGTTACAGAATACCAGTTTTCCAGTCTTTAACATGGAAAGTGTATACTTCTAGACACATAGATGCTGGGAACAATATTTAGGAGTAAAGAGATATAGGTTAACGTAGGCATATTGAAAATTCTTCACACACCAGCATGGCCTGTCAGTATGACAGTATCTTTGCTACAAGTTAGGGGCTAGGAATAGTAGTGTCAAAGAGAAAGGGGCCATAGAGCCTTAGTTTGTTTATTGGGGTTACTTCATTTCCTTTCTATGGGGAAATTACATTTCATCTTCTTTTGATTATAGTTGAATCTAAGCTTCTTTATATAATTTGTTTTTAACCAATGGAAGATAAGCAGAAGTAGCATAGCACATAACTCTCAATTTACAGTACCTAAGATGCAACCACTATGTGGTTTCTTCTGTACTATGTCCACATTCCTGGAGAGAGGCAACTTTTTCTACGAGAATAGAAAAGTGAAGGGAGAAAATACGATGCCAACCAGGAGAAAAAAATGTAATGTGAATTTGATTTAAAAAATGTTTTTTATTCAAGCCACTGTGACATAGGCTCATTTATTGTAACTGCATAATCTAGCAAATACTCAGGTGATCGAGCCACTCATGGAGGGCACTGTTGGGCAACTGGTAAGGATGCTTTCTAGGAAGGCCTATAAAGGGCCCCGTAAAGCATACATTTGTGTGCCTGCCCATAAGGAAACAATAACGGCATAGTGTCGAGAAGTTAAGAGCACTAGCTCCTCTAGAAAAGAACCCAGTTCAGTAACTCTTGGTGCATAAACACACATGCAGGCAAAACATAAATACACATAAAATAATACAATTTTAAAAATGCTTTAGGAACAGTGACACAGACATAAGGGTATGAAGTGTGTTTGCCTCTGCTGTGATTGTTCCGTCCTCATCACGCAAGTGATAAAGAGGTAGATCTGCGGGTGGATGATTGCATCGTCAGCAAAGAATGAGCAATGTAAGAAGAGTACTATCAAAGGACCAGAACTGAGTCTGAACTCTGAAAGTAGAAGTTCTTCTTAGATATGATGTGAGAACAGACAGTTGTGGTGACTTGAAGTAAAATGTTCAAACTGCAAAACTGATCCAGAATGGCCAAATTCCTTCATGTTAATGAGAAAGCTGCAACACAAGTCTTTCCCAAATTATCATTAGTCAGTGGGAAATAAAGATCTAAGCTGGGACTGAGGGGGAAATTAAACATTTACAGAATGTCCCCACAGACTATTGACTGTTTTATAACTCCATCACAGTTATCTAGTTTGCTGGTGCCTAGGGAATCTAGAATCTAGGAACCTTCCCAACTGTCTTTGCAAAGCTATTTTGATCATTTATATCATAATGCTCTTACGATCTTGAAGGATATTGCCTATAGAGATGCCACTAACCAACAAAGCAAACTCCATCTTCCGTGATCGGTTATTTGAGAGGTCACAGTGTGAAGCAAATGATTAGTTAAAATGTTTTTGTAGAACTGTGGTCGCACACACCTTTCAATCCTAGCACTTAGAAGGCAGAGTAAGTTGGATCTTTATGAATTCGAGGCCAGGCTGTTCACAGAGCGAGTTTCACAGCATCCAGGACTACACAAAAAAACCCTGTCTCAACAAAACAAAACAAACAAACAAAACCAAACAATAACCCCTCCACAAAAAAAAAAACCAAAGTTGCTTAGACCTTATGCCCCAAAATATAATTTGTATATGTTTTGTACATATACAATGTACAATATGTAATGACGATGTTCACAGTCAGTAGCAGAAAGGTCCATAGCTGGCAAATGTTTTTTTGCTTCAAAATAACTTTGTAATTTATATATTATCTTGCCTAAGAAGAAAAGATCTGGTGTGTTTTCTCAGCATTATTTTTTCAACCATGTAAGTAAGCAGGAAGCATGAACTGTGTGAAGCACTGTTGTGAGCTGTGAGGGATATAAATGTTCTTCAGCACAATGAGAGAAATCAATAAATTTATACTTGGAACATGAAATTATTAGAGAAACACAAAAGTTACAGAAGAGCCTAGATTTTATAACATGGTACCCATTTGAACATTTAGACTGTTACTCTAAATAAAATAATTGGAATCCTTTGTTACTTTAGGTTACCAAAGTTTTAGTGATGACTTCGTATGTTTATATTCCACGGTGATTATTATTATTATTATTATTTTTACAAAATTGGTCAGTGAAATGTGTTGCCAGCATCTACCTTCTACATAGATAGTAAGAGGAAAATGCTATAATTCAAATAACTATAAATATTTATAGAGACATGAGCCAACAGAAATCTGGTTCCTGCTTATTGTGGCTAATATAATCTTAGACTCATGAAGTACATAACCTTGGGCTGACATTTCCTGTAAGGTAGAAAATTTATAGGATGCTCTTGTTATTGGTATGATACAAAGTGGGTGGGAATATACGTTGTTGTTGGATTTTCTTTCAGCATAGGCAAACAACATAGAAATGGTAAAGTAGGAAAAAAATTCCTTCTAGTCAAGAGAATAGAAGCTCTAGTCTGGATGGAGACCTAACATTCCATTTATGCCAAGGGAACACATGTAGGAAGGCAGACTCACTTTAAGCCCTGACAAAGAGATAAGTAGGATACTTGTCCTTTAATGCGACTATAATTTTCCTTCCCAGTATCCCCACCCCTAGTGGAGTAGCTTTCGAATGCATAAATATCCAGCTTCGTAAGTTTAACCACTTTTCTGAATTATTCAGGAAAAAAATAACTTCTCTTTTTTTCTACCTATCTTTTAAAATATAAATTAATCTCACTTTTGATTTATTCATTCATCTATTTTATGTGTATGAGTGTTTTGACTGCATTTATGTATGTGTATATCATGTACGTCAGATCCAGTGCAACTGGAATTATAAATTGTTGGGAACCACCCTGTGAGTGGTGGGAACCAAATCCACATGAAGAAATGCCCTGCAGTGCTGAGCCATTATTCCAGCCTCAAACATCTCTTTCCTAAGCATGCTTTCCTTCACACTTTGGATTTCCTCAGTGTTCTGGACTTCCTCACTCTTTCTCCAAAGCGTCCCTCCCTGCCATGTGGCTGCTTGTCTGCCACATGTCTGTTCTCCATACCAGCTTCAATCACATGGATTTATTTCTCTCTCTCTCTCTCTAGTTGCTTCCCCCAGGCAACTGTTGAGGTTTTACAGCTTGGCTTTCCTGGGTGGGGTGGGAATGTCTTTTAAACTCTAATGAAATATCCTTGAGCTTCCATTTGAGTCCACTTTAAAATTCATTTATTAATAAAACTGAGAACCCTAAGAAGGGGCCCTTATTTCTCCTGCATCAGAAAGAATACTTTTTAATGATTAAAAAAAACAAGATGCCAGGCAACATATATTATATAGAGCTTTATTATATGAGCTTTGGGAGAGAAGGAAGAGGGAGAGGGAAACCCCAGGGAGGGAGAGAGAGAGAGAGAGAGAGAGAGAGAGAGAGAGAGAGAGAGAGAGAGAGAGAGACAGAGAGAGAGACAGAGAGACAGAGACACAGACAGAGAGAGAGACAGAGAGAGAAGAGGGAGAGAGAGAGAAGAGAGAGAGAGAAAAGAGCTCATAGAGATAGAAATAGGAGCGGCATGGATAGAGAGAGAAGAGAGGAGTCGACTCTGGAGCGAGCGAGAAGAGAGCTATATATATAACAGAGCGAGCAT